>NC_136261.1:30516467-31006467 GCF_964187855.1 Myxine glutinosa
TCGAGGGAGACAGCTCTAATTTCCTGTTTGGCATTGAGGACCTCCATCCATTGTTGAGACAGCAGAAGCAGCATGTCCAGAGTAGAGTGACCTGGTCTGAAACCAAATTGATGATCAGAGATCAAGCCATTGGAGAAGAGGAAAGATTTCATATCAGAAGCAATGATTGATTCCATGACTTTGCTGATAATTGGGAGAAGGCTGATTGGTCTGTAGTTGCTAGGATCTGTTTTTGCACCTTTTTTGTGCAAAGCGGTGATGTTGGCTGATTTCCAAGCAGATGGCAGTTGACCTTGAGCAAAAGAGAGGGTGAAGAGAACAGCGAGAGGGTGAGATAGAGCAGCAGAGCAGGATTTTAGGACCCGTGGGCTGATGCCGTCGGGTCCAGTTGCAGAATCAGAGTCGAGGGTTGACAGAAACTTTTCCACCTTGTCAGGAGGAAAGGACACGGAGTCCAGGAGCAGCAGGGTACGACTGGGTATGGTGGGTACAGAGAGGGATGGGTTTGGGACACAAGATTTAGAGGCAAACACAGAGTTGAGGCATTCAGCTTTTTCACGTGCGGAGTCAGCTGTATAGCCGTTTGAGGTAAGGGAGGGGATGGAGGGGGAACAAACACCAGAAACGGATTTGACCAGACGCCACCAGGATTTGGAAGAGGGAGACAGATAAGAGAGTTCGGTCTTGAGAACGGAGAGATATTGTTTCCTGGCTCACCTGAGGGTGGACACACACTTGTTTTGGGCTTTGTGAAAGGAAATGAGATTTCCTTCCGTTGGATTTGCTTTCCAGGAGACGAAGGCAAGTTGTTTCTGGGCAACAGCCTCACCACAAGATTCCGTGTACCATGGACGGGAGGAAGGGTATGACAACTGAAGACGAGATGGGATAAATCTGTGCATGAGAGAGAGCAATTTACTTTGGAAGAATTCCCAGGATGAGTTGATGTCAGAGGTGGTAGAGATGGGAGACCAGTCCAGATGATTGATGGCTGCTTGAAGACCGTGCCAGTTGGCCTGAGTGAAATGCCAGACTCGTCGACGCTGAGCAGGCTCCCTGAGGATGGTCAGAGAGATGTCCACTTTAACAAGGACATGATCAGATGATCCGATCGGAGCAGAAGAAGAGCAGCAGACATTTTCAGGGAAGTTAGTCATAACCAAGTCCAGAAGAGAAGATGTTCCGTTGACTGAGATCCGGGTCGGGAAATTGACAGATTGTGTCAGTCCCAGTGAGTCGCAGAAGTCCTTTGCTGAGGAGCCATGGCTGGTGAGAGAAGTACCCACACCCAGCCAACTGGCATGATGACAGTTGAAATCACCACATATGAGGAAGAGAGAGTTGGGATGAGTAGATAGAAGTTGGTCCATATCATCAGACAGCGAGATGTAGATGGAGTCATCACTGTTTGGTGGACGGTACAACACACATATGAACAAGAGGTGGGAGCGAAGGGGAAGCCGTAGCCAGAGGTATTCCTGGGGGTGATGTGGAGAGAGTGCAGTGCAGGGCGAGTGAGGAAGAGAGTTTTTGATAAAGATAGCAACCCCGCCTCCAGGACGAGGCTCAGGTCTATCATACCGGAGGAGGGAGTAGCCCGGGAGAGATACTATGGAATCAGAGACATCATAAAGGAGGAAAGTTTCTGTTAAGCAGATCACGTCTGGTTTGACAGAAGCAACCTGTATGGAGAGATCAGTTAAGTTTGAACGAAGGCCCCGGATGTTTGAGGTCCATACCGTTAATGAAGAGGAAGGGGGAGCATCAGATACAGAACAGGGGGGAGGAGGGGTAGGGTAAGATGTGGAAGAGGTGGAAGAGGTAGGGAGAGCTGTTGAAGGTGTGTCAGAGATTTCAGAATAGCTCGGAGAAAGGGAAGGATGGGGCGGACAAAAGGTTTGATGGTGATTGGGTGAGCCACAATGAGGTGTTATTTGAGGAGCGGGAAGAGCGAGGCAGAAGGTTGGGGGAGATGGAGGTGAGAGTTTGAAGGGGGAAGAAGCGGGGAGGACGCTTTGAGGAGGGGGAGTGAGCGGGGGGAAATTGAGAAGCAATGAGGGTGGGGAGATTTGAAGGGGAGGGGTGAGGGGGGAGTTTGGGAGGGAAGGGACAAGGGGAGGGATTTGAAAGGGATGGGATATGGGGGAGATTTGGAGGGGAGGGGTGAGGCAGGAGTCTAGGAGGGGAGGGGCGAGGGGGCGTCTTGGCGGGGAGGGGTGAGGGAGTAGTTTAGGAGGGAGGGGGCAAGGGGGGAGATTTGAAAGGGATGGGTGATGGGGAAGATTTGGAGGGGAGGGGTGATGGGTAAGATTTGGAGGGGAGGGGTTATGGGGAAGATTTGGAGGGGAGGGGTGAGATTGGATTTTTGAAAGTGTACGATTTATGGGAAACGAACATTTATTGCAAAATGAGTTTCTTGTGACCTTCGAGTTAAAAATACGTTTAAGGACGCTGGATGGAGGATGGAGTGCAGGAGAGTTTAGGGAATGTAGAACAAAGGCACTATAGGAGATGGATATTTTTTTTGGGATGAATTGATTTGGTGAGCAAGTCGAAAGCAGCCTTTTAAAGAAGAAGAAGAAAAAGGTGTTATAAAATATGACGGAATACATAACTTGAGGGGAAAGTGTAAACATTGAAGGTTAATGAGTGAAAACTATCTGGGGAAATGGGGGAGAAACACGTGGTCGAAGAACGAACGAACGAATAAGAATGAATAAACGAATGAGAACAGAGAAGGAAATGTTTTTTTTTTTTGTTTTTTTTTTTTTTTTTGAGTTGAGATTTACACAAGGAAGTAGGCTATGGGTGAAAAGCCTGGGAATACAGAGAACGAAAGTTATTGGATCACAAACGACGGACCACTGAGAGAAAAACAAAGCCTCAAGGTTGTACAGTGCACACTGTACAAGGCCTTGCTCGCGACACGGCAAACAGACGATCAATTTATGAAAGATAAACACCGAGAAACAACCAAAGTTGCACACAATAACTTCACACACCGAAAGATAAATACAGTTTCGACAAAATACAATTGTGAACAGACTTAACTTCGAAAAACGTGGAGACCGTGTGGAGCTTCGAAAATCCCTGCCGCCGTCTCCAAGATCTCGCGAGATCTCCGAGTAAGTCTCTCTGGACAGAGTAAGTCTCTCAGATCGGCGTGCTATGTTTGTGGCCAGTGCTTTTGCACAATCTCTTGGTCATACCATTGAAGACAAGTGCAAGCCAACAATAATAAATAATTTGAGTAATTGAAAATAGATAATTATCTATGAATTGATGGATGATGCTAATAATTCTGCATCTTATTAGGTTTACTCTCCATGAAATGGAGAGTAACCTATTATTACTGCTAGAGGTTTTCTTATTATTCTTCCGCCCTATTTTGCACCTCTGAAAACTTCATAATTAATGTTCTCAGCAACTGCTGGTCGGATTGACAGGAAATTTTCATCAAATGATCCTCTCGTCTCCGAGAATTTTGTAATGCTAATTATGACGTCATAGGTCACGTGGTATGGGCGTCATCTTGTAAAACAAATTCAACTTTTCCCCTCTGTATCTCCGAAACGCCTCAATGGAAAAATTTGAGGAATGGCTCATTCTAAAGAACTTTTCAACGGGAACAAAAGACATGTGTATCGAGTATATTGGTTCGTGGTTCCGTTTCCGGTCCTGTCGTGAGAGGACGCTGGCGTCACTTGCTCGCCGCTTCTCTGACTGGACCATTGTCCATATCTTGCTTTCCTGGTGGTCGTGGCGGATTTTTGGCCATTGAGTCTTCCTCTGCACGGTCCCGGCTCTGCTCTGCTGCTCCTGGCTTCACCTGCTCGGCTCCTTCGCTGTTTCCTCGGGCTCACTCTCGTGGGTTGTGCCCATTGTTTGCAGCGGCGGTGGTGGCGGTTTGCCGCCGTGATCTTGATTAGCAGCGGCGGTCGTTTGCCGCTGCATTTGCCGCTTTGCCTCCTCAACCTTGGCCTCGTGCTCGTCTCTTCGCTCCTGTCTGCCCTCTGCATGGTCCCGGCTCTGCTCCTGGCTTCACCTGCTCGGCTCCTTCGCTGTTTCCTCGGGCCCACTCCCGTGGGTTGTGACGATTGTTTCGCCTCCTCACCCTTGGCCTCGTGCTCGTCCCTTCGCTCCTGCTGGCATGGCTCTGCGGTACTCCGCCGCAAGGCTTCTCCTGCTTAAAACCCGCTCCACCCCATCATGCATCTCTGCAATCAAATCGAATGGACTCCTGCGTCGACCCAGGTACATTCACCGTGGCTCCGGTCGTAAGTTTGTTTATTTACAATCAGGTCACTCCATCCCCATCCTTTGGTCGGCTCAGCGCACTCCCACTCATCGTCCCAACACACCTGGTCACAACAACGCACAAAATCGCACCTCCTGTCTGCGAACCCTGGCCAAATCACCTGGATTCATACCCGCCGTACAAAACAACATCAAGCTCACCCTGTTCAATACCCGGTCCCTCAACAACAAATGCCTCATCCTGAACGACTACATCCTGGAAAATAAACTGGACTTTCTCTGTCTCACTGACACCTGGCAACAACCACTGGACTACTACACGCTCAACCTCACCACACCCAATGGATATTCTTACATCAATAAACCACGCTCGGAGGGCCGAGGTGGTGGAATTGCCGTTATTCACCGACAAGACATCAAGACCAACCTCATCTCCATCTCATCTGCTCCATCATTTGAACACCTGGCTTTTAAACTCTCTGGTCACACACAGTCAGTCATGGCTGTTGTCTACCGCCCTCCCAAACCACACCCATCATTCCTGTCTGACTTCTCCTACTTTCTGACCCAGCTATGTTCCCTCTCCCCCTCAATCCTCCTCCTTGGTGATTTCAATATCCACATGGACTCCACTGACTCCACGCTAACCACTGACTTCACTGATTTACTCACCTGCTTTAACCTCACTCAACATGTCAACTTTCCTACCCATAACCGTGGTCACATTTTGGACCTTGTCTGCTCTACTGGACTAATTTTGCACCATCTCTCTGGCTCCGACCTCACTCTCTCTGACCACCTAGCCATCACTCTGACCATCAACATCCCCACCCCAGCACCAAGGCATTATCGCACTATCAACTTCCGTAAGCTAAACGCTCTTTCACCTACCTCATTCTCATCGACCCTCTCTGAAAAAATGTCCACTTCTCCCTTCGTTGACCTCCACACCCCTTCTGACCTCACTGACTACTACAACCACACTCTCTCCTCCTGCCTTGACCAACTTGCGCCTATAAAAACCAAAACAGTTTCTTTCACCCATTCTGCTCCCTGGTTTACGCCTGAACTCCGCCTGATGAAAACTCGTGCTCGCCAACTTGAAAGACTCCGCAATAAAACAGGTCTCACAGTTCACTCCCAGGCCTACAAGGACCACATACAACACTATAAAGATGCCCTCTCCCGCGTCCGCTCCGCCTACTACTCTCAAATTATCCACTCTGGCTCCGGAAACCCAAAAGCACTCTTCTCTACAATAAACAAACTCCTCAGCCCCCTGAACACCAGCACCCAGTCATTCACAATAGACAACTGCATCTCCTTCCTTTCATTCTTCCAACGCAAAATTGAAAACATCTACAACAGCTTGACCACCGCCGCACCCGCTCCCCCTCAAACCACCTGCCCCCCCTTATCCTGCCATCCCCTGTCTCAATTCTCCCCAGTCTCCCCTACTGACCTCTCTGAACTCCTCATCGGAATGAAAACTGCCACCTGCACTCTTGACCCCATCCCCTCCAGCTTTGTCAAGGCCTCCCTTCCTGCTCTCTCTCCACTTATCATTGCAACAATAAACTCCTCCCTGTCTACAGGCATCGTCCCACCATCCCTCAAAATTGCTGCTGTTACCCCCATTCTGAAAAAACCTGGACTAAACCCTGACACTCTAAATAACTTCAGACCCATCTCCAACCTACCCTTTCTGTCAAAGGTTTTGGAACGCGCTGTAGCCACTCAACTCAAACATCACCTCTCTGCCAATAACCTGTATGAAACATTCCAATCCGGATTCCGCTCCAACCACAGTACTGAAACTGCTCTCCTCAAAATCACCAATGACCTTCTCCTCTCCTCTGACGCTGGCAACCTCAACATTCTCATCCTCCTCGACCTCAGCGCCGCCTTTGACACCATCGATCACACCATCCTCCTCACCCGACTTGAAACCACCTTTAACATTACCGGCACTGCCCTCTCTTGGATTAAATCATACCTCTCTGACAGACGTCAGTTCATCTCCATCAATAACTGCAAATCCCCCACTGCTCCCCTCCCCCAAGGTGTCCCCCAAGGTTCAGTTCTTGGCCCCCTCCTCTTCATCCTTTACCTGTCCCCCCTCGGTCACTTAATCCGCCGTCATGGTCTCCAATTCCACTGCTTCGCCGATGACATCCAGCTCCACCAAGTCCATCTCCACCGCCACCCACTCTATCCTGACAAACTGCATCACTGAAATAAAATCCTGGCTTCAAATCAACTTCCTCAAACTTAACTGTGATAAATCTGGAATAATCATCATTGGCCCAAAAACGCTCACCAAGTCCACCCATAACTTTGCCCTCAACATCGACGGTTTCCCAGTATCCACCTCCCCTCACATCCGGAATCTTGGCATCATCTTTGACCAAACCCTCTCCTTCGACAAATACACTAAACAGATCACAAAGACAGCCTTCTTTCACCTGAAAAACATCGCCCGTCTCCGTCCATCCCTCTCCTCCGTGGCTGCAGAAACCCTCATCCACGCCTTCATCACTTCCCGTCTGGACTACTGCAATCGCCTCCTTTATGGTTCACCCTCAACAATCACCAATAAACTCCAATACATTCAGAACTCCGCTGCCCGTCTACTCACCCATTCCCGGACCCGTGACCACATCACCCCCGTCCTTTACAAGCTTCACTGGCTCCCCATCTCCCAGAGAATCCAGTACAAAATCCTCCTCTTGACCTACAAAGCCCTCCATAACCTGGCCCCATCCTACCTGGCTGACCTCCTCTCCACACTCCCACCCGCAACCTACGCTCTGCTGGTACCAACCTCCTGACCCCCCCCATCCGGACCAAATTTAGATCCTGGGGGGACAGGGCCTTCTCCATCGCTGCTCCCACCCTCTGGAACTCGCTACCTCACACCATCAGAGACTCCTCCTCACTCACCACATTCAAAACATCACTCAAGACCCACCTGTTCAACACTGCATTCAACATTTAACCCACAGCATCTAACCCCTGACTATCTCCTCTCCTTCTCCCTCCTTTGTGCTTTGAATATTTCCCTATTGATTCTTCTTTTTTTGCAATTGTTTTTATGTTTTGCTATGCATTATGTTTTGCACTCTGTCAAAGCGTCTTTGGGCTTCCTGAAAAGCGCTATATAAAATAAATGCATTATTATTACTAGGGCATGCCCGTACTATATATATGCCCGTACTATATATCTATCTAAAATTATATCCCCCCCCTCTATTTACATGAAATGGTTTGGTTCATTCGCAACGCCAAAGCGAACGGCGAACGGCTTGCGAGTACAGTGACAACCCCCCCCCTCTATTTACATGAATGGTTTGGTCCATTCGCAACGACCACAGAACCCCCCCCTCTATTTACATGCAATGGTTTGGTCCAAAGCGAACGGCTTCCGGAGTTTGGTAAAGCAATCGCCATCGCGTGCACAAACGCGTGGTTGCCCGTTCCTTGCCAAAAAAAAAAAAAAAACGCTACCCGTACGCTCTACCCCGCCCGTACGCCCGTAAACAAAAAATACAACGCTCTTCGCTTCCGCCCTTCGCTCTGACTGAATTGGGAGAAATAATGCGCATAAGAAATCGAATTACGTACCGTAATGGCGGTCAGCTCGTAACGCGCTCAGCTCCGCTCGTCTCACATCGGCCACGCCTACGCAACAAAGCGTTCTGTGATTGGCTGCCGGAAAGCGTGCTGCCGGACAGTCTTCACTGTCCGGAAGTTCGCAAATCGCAGTTAGGATGAATCGTTTTAATTTAATCGCAGTTTGAATTCGTTTTAAAACATAGTTTAACGGCAACATAGTTTTCCAACGTGAAATAAATGAATACGCTGTCAAATGTGCCGTCCGAGGCAGAGTCTGATCGCCACGTTCGGCACACGTGATAGCTCGCTGCTCTCTGATTGGTTGAATCGTTTTTTGGACATAGCTCGGTAAGTAATTGTCCGATTAATATGAAACCTTGAAAAGGCACATCCTCGGGTCCCCAGCAATATACCTGGCAAGTTTCAAGTATATCGGACCCGTGGTTGTCGAGAAACAGCGGTCACAGACAAACACACAGACACACAGACACACAGACACACAGACACACAGACACACAGACACACAGACACACAGACACACAGAGATTGCTGGAATTATAGATAGATTATTATTATATTAAAAATGCTAACGTTAAGAGGTTAGAATTCGTCAAACAAAAAATTTTCTCCCCCGAAAATGGGATTTTCTTCCCAGATGCTAAGTTAAAAAAAACTCAGAATGCAAAAATTTTCGAAGTCATACGTCACATGGTTCGGCCGCCATCTTGTTTTCCGTGAAAAAACACAAAAACCCCTTTTTCTCCGCAACGGCTGAACGGATCGAGCCCAAACTTGGCATGAATATTCGCATACCCATGACGAACAAAAAAGTCAGCGAGCACGACGTCATCCGACACATGGTTTCAGAGTTATGACGTTTTAAAGCTCAAACTAGAAATGGAATCACCTCCATAATTTGTGGAGATATCGAGTGGAATCTTTACACAAATGTTCCTCATGGGGGTATGTTTCAACGTTACTTGAGACATTTTGATATGTCACATGGTTTGGCCGCAATAAATAATGGAAGTTACATTTTAAAAAGCTTGTAACTCTTGAACCACTGGATGGATCGACCTGAATTTTTAATGCAATGTAGCTCTCATCAAGGGGAACAAGTCTGCAAAATTTCAAGATGATTGGATGTACGGTCTCGAAGCTATAAGTCTTTATTGTTGAAAGAAGAAGAAACACACCATTTTGTCTTTCCAGGCCACGTCTCCCAGTGCTATTGCCATTTTAAGTTTTAATTTCCTTTAAAAACCATTTTCTCTGCAATAATTGGACCGATTGAGATCAAATTTTCACCATAGGAGGGACTCTGTCTGTAGAATATTTTAATGGTAATTATGACGTCACAGGTCACGTGGTTCGGCCGCCATATTGTTTTCCGTGAAAACACGAAAACCCCTTTTTCTCTGCAACGGCTGAACAGATCGAGGCCAAACTTTGCAGGCAGAATCGCATACCCATGATGAACACAAAAGTCAGCGAGCATGACGTCATGCGTCACATGGTTTCAGAGTTATGACGTTTTTAAGCATGAACCTTCAAAACCTAGCTCGTCCCTCATTTTTGATCCAATCGAGGAGAAACTTCACAGATCTGTTCAGCATGTCAGTCTACTAAAATGTCATTTTAGAATTTGCGATAGGTCACGTAGTTTGGCAGATATCGTTAATTTAACGAATTTTTTTTTTTTTAAATGGATATCTCTTGAATCGCTTTATTGATCGACGTGAAACTTCATACTATAGTAGAAGTCATGAAGAGTAGCAAGTGTGCACAATTTCAAGATGATTGGATGTACGGTCTGGAAACTAGAAGTTGTTATTGCCTGAAGAAGAAGAACCACAACACTTTTTTTTGACCAGGCCATGTGACATAACCACCTCACGAGCTAAGGGTAGCTCGAAATTAAATTGTCTTCGGATTTCGCAGTCGCTAGAGGGTGTTAACATTCGAATGCAACAAATCTGGGCAAATTCTGATGAATTTTCGTAAAACTACACGATATTGTCATTTACATTGGAAAATAACATTGTAAAACTCTCCGCCGCCTCGGCTAATCTCGCTCTGAAGTTCATCCTGTCTTCAAGTTTAAGGAGAAAGAGAGGTATCTGCAAGCAATGGTGACCTTTATTTTGTGGAAATCCGATTTAAAATGACGAAGTTATTCAAAATGTAACATTTTAAATTGGTCACATTTCCAAAGTGAAATCTTCCACAGGTAAAATATCCACACGTGCAGGCACACCTTACGGCGTCAATTTGGCTCCGATTTCAAATTGGATTTCGATTGTCGTATTGCCTCGGATGAGTTAACAAAATACCACAACAAATTTGTTGACAATCATGAAAAATTTGACCAAGTTCGATCGACGGGATACTTCGTTCTTCCGCTGACATACGGCACGGGCCACGGATGACGTCATGCCACGGCATGACGTTCTTCGACGGTGGCAGATATCGTTAATTAAACGAAAATATTTTTTTAAATGGATGGGGTGGGGGAATGTGTGTGTGTTTGTGTGGAGGGGTGTGCGTGTGGGGGGAGGAGTGTGGGGTTGTTTGTGTGTGTGTGTGTGTGTATATGTATGTGTGTGTGTGTGTGTGTGTGTGTGTGTGTATATGTGTGTGTGTGTGTGTGTGTGTGTGTGGATGTGTGTGTGTGTGTGTGGATGTGGATGTGGATGTCTGTGTGCATGTGTGTGGGTGGGGGGGGGGGGGGGGGATATGTGTGTGTGTGTGGGGGGGGGGGGGGGGGGTTGGGGTGTGTGTATGGGGGGGGGGTGTGTTTGTGTGGAGGGGGTGTGTTTGTGTGGAGGGGTGTGCGTGTGGGGGGAGGAGTGTGGGGTTGTTTGTGTGTGGGTGTGTGGGTGTGGGGTGTATATGTATGTGTGTGTGTGTGTGTGTGTGTGTGTGTGGATGTGTGTGTGTGTGGATGTCTGTGTGTGTGTGTGTGGGTGGGTGGGGGGGGGGGGGGATATGTGTGTGTGTGTGTGGGTGGGTGGGGGGGGGGATATGTGTGTGTGTGTGTGGGGGGGGGGGGTTGGGGTGTGCGTATGGGGGGGGGAGGTGTATGTGTCGAGGTGGGGGGTGTGTGTGTGTGTACGTGTGGAGGGGTGTGCATGTGGGGGGAGGGGTGTGGGGGTGTTTGTGTGTGTGCATGTGTGTTAGGGTTGGGGGGGGTGGGGGGATGTGCGCGTGTGTTTGTGTTCGGGGTGGGGGGATGTGTGTGTGTGTGTGTGTGTGTGTGTGTGTGTGTGTGTGTGTGTGTGTGTGTGTGTGTGTGTGTGTGTGTTGGGGGTGGGGGGATGTATGCGTGTGTTTGTGTGTGTGTTAGGGTGGGGGGGATGTGTGTGTGTGTGTGTGTGTGTTGGGGGTTGGGGGGATGGTTGCATGTGTTTGTGTGTGTGTATGTGGGTGGGGGGTAGTGGCAATGTGTGTGTGTGTGGGGATGTGTGTGTGTGTGTGGGGGGGGGGGGGGGGGGGAGTGTGGGGTTGTGTGTCGGGAGATGTGTGTGGGGGATGTGTCTTGGGGTTGGGGGGAGGGGGATGTGCGTTTGTCTGGATATGTGTGTGCGTGTGGGGGGAGGGGTGTGCGCGTGTTTGTGTGTGTGTGTGTGGATATGTGTGTGTGTGTGTTGGGGGTGGGGTGTGTGTGTGTGTGTGTAGGGGGGATGTGTGTGTGTGTGTGGGGGTGGAGGGATGTGTGTGTGTAGGTGGGGGGGGGGGGGGGTTTGTGTGTGTGTGTGTGTGTGTTTGGAGGGTGTGTGTTTGGGGGGAGGGGTGTGGGTGGGGGTAGGGGGGATGTGTGTGTGTGTGTATGTGTGTGTGTTGTGTGTGTGCATGTGTGCGTGCGTGTGTGTGTGTGTGTGTAGGGGGGATGTCTGTGTGTGTGTTGGGGGAGGGATGTGTGTGTGTGTGGGGGGGGGGGAGGGAGGGATATGTGTGTGTGGGTGTGTGTGTGTGTGTGTGTGTGTGTGTTTGGAGGGGTGTGCGTGTGGGGGGAGGGGTGTGGGTGTGTGTGTGGTAGGGGGGATGTGTGTGTGTGTGTGTGTGTGTGTGTGTGTGTGTGTGTGTGTCGGGGTTGTATCCAAGGGGGTTGTGTCAAAGCATGTCCAATGAAAGTGGGGTTGTATGAAAAATGGGGTTGTATCAAAAGTGGGGTTGTATCAAAAGTGGGGTTGTATCAAAAGTGGGTGCGAGTAAACCGGTCATCACTGCCAGCAGTTTTAAAGTGGCAGTTCTAGTTATTCATTAAAATTTGTCAACATTTTGAGCAACCTCTAAATATTGTCCAATCAAGATCAAATTATCACAACAAACTACTTTCTTCATTTGGAATAGGATCAGGCTTGTGGGGAAATGAAAATCCAATCTTCAAATTTTTGGACCACCCTAAGATATATATATATATATATATATATATACACACATACACAGTGAAACCTTGACTTACGAGTGCACCAACTTACGAGTTTTCCGAGATACAAGCCGTCGCTCGGTCGGTTTTTTGCTTTGTGATGCGAGCCCAGATCTGAGTTACGAGCTTACGCCACCCGCCACTAGGTGGCCCAACGAGCGTTCAGGTCACGTGGTTATTTTGCCGTGCAAGCATCTCTGCCGTATATCGCTGCTGCTTTGTTTTCGCATTTTGGTTATTTTGGAAAATTGCGGATTTATTGCGGATATGAGGACTGTTTTTTTTGATTGTGTGCTTTATTATTATTATTATTGTTATTCTGCGCCTCCTGCCTCCGGAGCTGTGTAAAGGTCAAAGGGCGTCCCATAATTAGTCCATAGAGCACCCACACCACAGCTAATCATAGAATACCCCTGTTCAACAGTTATATCTTATTATGTGTTTTAGGGTAAGGCTGTGTCTCCCATTAATTGAAATACTCCATTGCACCAGTGAAAGAGATAGATTCCCTTCATTCCCACTCCCAAAACTTCCATTCCCCCTTTTCGTCAATTGCCAACTGCATTTTGGGCGGTTTTCCCTTCATCCGCCATTGACCACGAGGCAGGGTTGGGGAAGAAAGGCGGGTCCCCACCTCGTCATAGAGGGGAGGAGTGAGTCAGCCCTACTCAACCAACCACGAACAAGGGGTTGGACTTGGAGAGGGTGTGGAAAGAAACATCGAGGAGGTTCGCGAAGGTTGAGGGGTGGGGCCTATATAACCCACGGCAGGGCGTTCCCAAGAAGAGACAAGGGAGATGAGCTTTGACGACAGAGAAACTGCAAAAGAAGTCCAGGGTTGAACTGCAGCTCGAGCCACCGAAACTGCACTTGCTGCAGCTCGAGCCACTGAAACTGCATTTGCTGCAGTTGGAGCCACCGAAACTGCAGCGACAGCAGCGTGAGGCCTGGACGGCAGTTTGGAGCAGGGCCGCGAAGGAGCGGCGGCTGCCCACGAGTCGATCAGCTGCAGAACTAGTTGGACCTCCCTATCCCGCCAGCCATCCACCAGCCACCCACCTGCCATCCCTATCATCATTCCCCGTGTAAGTGTGCTCGTAGTCTGTCTTTTGTCTTGTCCCTGGGTAGTAACAATAAGTCTGTATAAGCTAGTATTTTCACTGTGTCACCTGCGTCTCATGTGCTTGTAAATAAACGTGACTGCTGTCTTTTTGCTTATGTGTGTGAATAGTAAATAAATTTAGTAGTATTTCCAAACCTTTCTTTGCCTTCGTTTTCCTCTTTGCATTCGGTCGCTTTAGAGTTTTCCCGATTGAATAGCGGTGGCGCGATCCGGCCAAAGTTTGGGGCAAATCGGGTATTAGTCGGGGAATAACTGTTCGGTCGCGGTAATACCAACCGCTCGGTAAATAACATCTTTAACCGCGTCCGTAACAATATATATATATATATATATATATATATATATATATATATATATATATATATATATATATATATATATATATATATATATACATACAGTGAAACCTTGACTTACGAGTGCACCAACTTACGAGTTTTCCGAGATACGAGCCGTCGCTCGGTCGGTTTTTTGCTTTGTGATGCGAGCCGAGATCTGAGTTACGAGCTTACGCCACCCGCCACTAGGTGGCCCAACGAGCGTTCAGGTCACGTGGTTATCTTGCAGTGCAAGCATCTCTGCCGTATATCGCTGCTGCTTTGTTTTCGCATTTTGGTTATTTTGGGAAATTTCTTAGTTTTAACCATTGGTCCTAAGAAATTGAGTGCCAAGGGCAGTGCTGAGAAGAAGAAGAGGATGATGTGCTTGGATATAAAACACGCAATCGTCGAAAAACATGAGCGAGGTGTGCGTGTTGTCGACTTGGCGAGGCAGTACGATCGTAGTACTTCTACGATATGTACGATTTTGAAGCAGAAGGAGTCCATAAAGGCCAGCCAAGGGCGTTAAGATTATTTCAAAGCTCCGGACCTCTGTCCATGAAGAGATGGAGAAGTTGTTGTTTGTGTGGTTGACGGAGAAGCAGCTCGCAGGAGATACCGTGACCGAGTGCATCATCTGTGAGAAGGCACGAGACATTTACAGGGATTTGGTGCAGCATACGGCGGGAACATCAACGGACGAGGCATCGGAAGAGTCATTCAAAGCCAGTCGGGGATGGTGAAGGAGTCCAGGCTCCAGCAGAATACGGACAAAAGGATGGCAAGGCACAAACTCGTCCGAGAAGATATTTATTCGTAAAACCAACTCGGGAACACTGAAACACTGAAAAGCCCGTTTATCGGGCTGCATTATAAAGCACAACCAGAAACCGAAACCGAAAGCCACGCCTCTCAAGCGAGGCGTGCTTCGGTGGTCACGTGATCGACAGGTGTAGCTGATTATGCACGCGCGGCACGCTTTGGTGGTCACGTGACCAGCCACTCTGGCGCCGCGGATCCCCGCCGGTGACGTCACCGGCTGGAGCAAGGAGATTCTGATGCTGGTCTTGCTTGGGGGACCCATGGGTCGCTACAATGGTTTGATAATTTTAAGAAGAGGACCGGCATTCACTCCGTCGTCAGGCATGGTGAGGCAGCAAGCTCGGATGTGAAGGCAGCTGAAGATTTTATTATAACTTTTGCCGAACTGATAGAAGCCGAAGAATACATCCCCCAGCAAATCTTCAACTGTGACGAGACAGGGCTCTTCTGGAAAAAGATGCCGAGGAGGACGTATATAACGGCAGAGGAGAAGAGCATGCCAGGCCACAACTTGTTCAGAGTGCCGGCGATAGCTCGCCTTCGCTTTGTGGAAGACACGGTGAGAATTTTTATTTTATTTTTTTTGTATACAAGTTCGAGGCTCGTGAAAGAGCTTACATTAATCACACAAAAAGACAAACCGACACACAAAACACAAAAAACAAGGGGAGCGGCAGACAAGATGGGGAGAGAGGGGGAAGGACACAAACACAACATTTGAGAGCAGGGACATCGGGAGGACTTGGGGGGAGGTGGGAGAGGAATAAAACATATGAACACTGCAAGGACTCTGGGGTGAATTACCGGGGGTAGAAAAGATCAAGGTTTTCGATGGGTCATTGATGAAGACCAGAAATAGCACAGGGCCCAGAACACTACCAGAACACTACACAGATCCTTAACATCCAACAACTAATGGGACGCAAACGGGGCACCCAGTTTAGCGGTACACACATTGATGAATCACCCTGCCTGTGAAACACCGACATGACAGGTTATAGCTGGGTCGGGATTCAAACCCAGGCTGGACAGTTTAGAGTCAAGTGTGCGTACCTCCAGTCCAGGCCATCCTGCCAACTTGTATGCTGCATACAGGTGAAATATAAACCGCGAGATATTTCTATATATATATTTCAAAAAAAATTGGTGTGGTTTTTGGCGGGCTGGAATGGATTAATAGCATTTCAATTCATTTTAATGGGGAAATTTAATTTGAGAAACGAGCAAATTGAGTTACGAGCTCGGTCACAGAACGAATTAAACTCGTAAGTCAAGGTTTCACTGTACAGTGAAACCTTGACTTACGAGTGCACCAACTTACGAGTTTTCCGAGATACGAGCCGTCGCTCGGGCGGTTTATTGCTTTGAGATGCGAGCCGAGATCTGAGTTACGAGCTTACGCCACCCACCACCAAGTGGGTTCCGGTCACGTGGTTATCTTGCCGTGCAAGCATCTCTGCCGTATATCGCTGCTGCTTTGTTTTCGCATTTTGGTTATTTTGGAGCTTACGCCACCCGCCACCAGGTGGGTTCCGGTCACGTGGTTATCTTGCCGTGCAAGCATCTCTGCCGTATATAGCTGCTGCTTTGTTTTCGCATTTTGGTTATTTTGGAAAATTTCTTAGTTTTAACCATGGGTCCTAAGAAATTGAGTGCCAAGGGCGGTACTGAGAAGAAGAAGAGGATGATGTGCTTGGATATAAAACACGCAATCGTCGAAAAACATGAGCGAGGTGTGCGTGTTGTCGACTTGGCGAGGCAGTACGATCGTAGTACTTCTACGATATGTACGATTTTGAAGCAGAAGGAGTCGATAAAGGCTATAACGCCAGCCAAGGGCGTTAAGATTATTTCAAAGCTCCGGACCTCTATCCATGAAGAGATGGAGAAGTTGTTGTTTGTGTGGTTGACGGAGAAGCAGCTCGCAGGAGATACCGTGACCGAGAACATCATGTGTGAGAAGGCCCGAGACATTTACGGGGATTTGGTGCAGCAGGCGGCGGGAACATCAACGGACGAGGCATCGGAAGTCATTCAAAGCCAGTCGGGGATGGTTTGATAATTTTAAGAAGAGGACCGGCATTCACTCCATCGTCAGGCATGGTGAGGCAGCAAGCTCGGATGTGAAGGCAGCTGAAGATTTTATTATAACTTTTGCCGAACTGATAGAAGCCGAACGATACATCCCCCAGCAAATCTTCAACTGTGACGAGACAGGGCTCTTCTGGAAAAAGATGCCGAGGAGGACGTATATAACGGCAGAGGAGAAGAGCATGCCAGGCCACAACTTGTTCAGAGTGCCGGCGATAGCTCGCCTTCTCTTTGTGGAAAACACGGTGAGATCCTTAACATCCAACAACTAATGGGACGCAAACGGGGCGCCCAGTTTAGCGGTACACACATTGATGAATCACCCTGCCTGTGATTCACCCATGACAGGTTATAGCTGGGTCGGGATTCAAACCCAGGCTGGACAGTTTAGAGTCAAGTGTGCGTACCTCCAGTCCAGGCCATCCTGCCAACTTGTATGCTGCATACAGGTGAAATATAAAGCGCGAGATATTTTTATATATACTGTATATTTAAAAAAAAATTGGTGTGGTTTTTGGCGGGCTGGAACGGATTAATAGCATTTCAATGCATTTTAATGGGGAAATTTAATTTGAGAAACGAGCAAATTGAGTTACGAGCTTGGTCACAGAACGAATTAAACTCGTAAGTCAAGGTTTCACTGTATATATATATATATATATATTGTTACAGACGCGGTTTTGGATGTTAGTTTACCGAGCGGTTTGGTATGACCGCGTCTGCACAGTTTACCCGATTATACTCGAACGTTGGCCGAGTCGCGCTACGCTAGATCAATGAAGGAAAGGACACAACGGCTGGGTTAAATGACACGACAACAGGGGTACAGTTCTCAAGACCTCCGGAGGAGGTTATAATATTTGTATGCAGAACATTGAGATTACACTGACAAGAGGTACAGCATAGGAAGGTGGGCACTTAATCACGGTCTTATAGTAGCCCCGACAGACCACAGATAAACAGGACAAGGCTGACTCACACAGGGATTGATGGCAAGGAGGGGCAGGTAGTCGATGGCTCAAGGTGCACCTTGGCTCAGGGGCAGAATAAAGCGCGGTCCAAAAGATGCAGGGAGGTCTCTCAGCGCTCGGAGGTGGCGACTTCTCTTTCCAAGCTGGGGGCGCATCTCACGTCACCTCCGGTAAGTGGCTGCGTATATCCAGTGGGGAGTGACACGCCCTCGGCTCGTTAGCTCCGCCCCAGATGGAATCGGCCCGCCGCTTCTTATTGGGTGCGGGGGGGGTTACCGGGCTCCGCCCTTGACGAGGAGCTGACAGTGAGCCCCTTCGTGGTAACCCCGTCGGAGCGCATGGTCAATGGCGGCTAACCAAGCCGGAGTGAGGACGCGCACTCCCCGCGCGCTGTTGTTGTTGTTGTAGTTTCATGAGGAAGATGGGAGGAGGTATGGGGAGGTCCTAAACTTACTACTGGTGCCATACAATCACATTCTGGTGCAACGAAGAGTCAGAATTAATGGAAACGAGTCCTTAACTGACATAGACTAAGAATAACTAGCAAGATGTCCTATAGTTGTCTACGTGAGATGCGGTGAACCTGGGCACGACATTTAATGGGGGAAAAAGGGGAAGGTCGGTTCTACAGAGTGTTGTTTACAGACAATGGGACTAGGGAATGGGGGATTGGGGATAGTTGGGGAGTATTGGGGAAATAGGGGAATATTTACAAGCGGATATGGATGGAGGCCAAATCCCATATCCGCAACATTGCACCCTTCTCTACCTCGGGGCGTCCCGACCCGATAAATCTTTACCTACGTTAGTGTGGCACTCAGATGTAGTTCCCTCTACTATTAACTCTACCCTGAGTGCGACAGTTTTACAGATGTTCACAAATGAGTAAATATGTCCCCCTGCGACGTTGCACCCTTCTCCTCACAGAAACACACCCACAGGATAACCGAATCGCGGAAAGAATCCTCAAACTAAACATATAGCCGGTAGGGAGCATTATTTACACAAGACTACACTGATATTTACACTACGATCCAGGACCTGTTTTTGGAGGAACACATGCAGATGTTATGCATAGAGAGAGAGCACGCATGCCAGCATCGATACACCAACCCACGAGTGCTCTGTGGCCTTACGGCCTTTAATAATGTGCAGAGCACCCCATCCAAGCACCAAAAGCACCACCCCATAACACAGTCAGCACCATCCGGTGCACCAATAAAGTGTTTAACGTCACCGGTGGTGTCGCAGCCGGCCGATGTTCTGCCGCTGGTCTTGCCTTCGTGTGGTGCATTTGGCCTTCTGGCTTCTTTCAAAAATAAAGAAAGGCGCCAACCGCGTCCATTTCCTTATTGTGGCCGTCAGGGGGCCAACTATTAGTGGTTCACCTGTATGGCATAGGTGCCACGTTGACCCATAGGTCCTTCCACGGGTGGTGCTTGGCCGCAAAAGAACTGCGGTCCATGGTGGGCGGCCACAAACATTGCGGTCCATATGGTGTATCGATCCCGGCAGCAAGCAGCGAAAGTGCAGGCCCACAACTGCGGAGCCAGCACCTCTCTCTCCTCTCTCTCTGCCCCAAAGCCAGATCCTCGGAGGTGGGAGACAAAAGAAGAACACAAGTGAGTAAGGTGGTAAGGGCGCAAAAGTGCACGCAATGTAAGGTAATGCACACTGGGGGCACATGGGAACCAGGTGAGACAGGTACGTTCCTACCGTACGCCCCCCCCCCCCACCAGGTAACCTACATTGCCCCTCCCTTACCCCTTACTGTATCCACAAAACACAACACTACCCATAAACATCTACTTTACAAATCAACAAACGTCCCTACTGTCTTCCCCGTTCCTCCCATAAACCAAATTCGTCTGCTCTCCCTCCTAACCAATCAAATTTGCCATTTCCAACTCTCATCACAATTTGCCATCTCCAACTCAACATCAAAATTTGCCATCACCAATTCATCATCAGTCCCTCCTAAGGAGGGAGAGATGGAATCACCCCAATGTCTCATCCACGTCGTGATGCGTCTCACAAATCCTCACAGCAATTCTTATTTCCTGCACACGGAACAAAGAAAACACAGGTGTGGAGTCATCATCATCACCACAGGTAAGTGGCTGCGTATGGTGCGACAGGTTCATCAATCCTAACTATTTCCTAAATGACTTTAACAACTTTACATTACTCGGGGTCTTTCTCCTGCCAAACCATTGGCCCTCTTACACTATGGGTTCTAAAAACCAATTCCCATTGACCAAACTGTGGTGCTTTTCAATTTGGGGCCTCACTCCCCCGATTCATCTCTCGGTGCCCTCGTACAATTTCTGGGCTGCGACGTGTAGCTCTCCCAGCAGGTCTACCCACCTGCACACCTCCACCACTGCAGTTGCCTCCGAGCTTACCTGCTCCTCACCCTAACCTATCTACCTGGGGAGGGCCCTCTGGCGCTCTCCCCACTCGGTGCCCTCTCTGGCACTGGGCTACCCGGGTCCGTCCTCCGGATCCTCGGGCCCCATCCACAACAACTACTACCGGCTCCCAGAGCCCACCTGCGGCCTCACCTGGCCGACATCCTCACAGTGGTGGAGTGCCCAACCAACTACACACACTAACAGGCTACACGCCCAGCCATTTCCACAACACTAATGCACCCATCCGCAATACCATTCTGCAACCGCACCACAAATGCCAATATCCAACCACAATTTACCTATACCCTCTACCTAACACTTACACTACCCGCCCCGGGTATCCGTGATGGGGGTCCACTCTTCCCCCATTCACACCTTCGCACCATGCACACCACTCCAACTCTCTCCACACCACACATTCTCTGCTCCATATATTCCACACACCTGTACTTGCACACCTGTACTCTCACACCTGGTGCCACCTGCACCCTTCTCTCCCCAAGCGCATTCGCACTGATCCACAACACTCACTACTCACACACGGCTCCACACACCTGTCCAGTTGGACACCTGTGCAATCACACCTGTTCAATCACACCTGTTCCATCTTCACACACACGGCATCATCTCAGCTAACTACTCCCCTCTGAAACTTGCGCTTCCCAGTCGTCCCTTTAAACTATTGCGCTCCCACGTCATTATCATCCACACTAATCTACCTGCGTCCCCACTACAGGTATCAGTCACTAACTAATCTTAACGTTACCTAATGTCATCTTCGCTAGATCCCTACAATTATCCAAGCCCTCCCTGGCTCGGTTGTCATAGCCACCCCATAAACTATTGCGCATTTGCCCCCACTCTTCTGTGAGGGATGACAGCGTTGCCATCCCACCACAGCGGGGGTCTCTCACTATCAATTTGGCACACCAAATTCCAACCAATTCAAAAATTTTCCATTTACTGCCAATTCTACCCACCATCTGCCAATCATTACTGCCAATCATCAAATTTTGCTTTTTTCTAATTTCGGGGCCAAAACACTATCCTCATCACCCGTCTACTCACTAATGCCTCTCGGTGCGCCAATTCCTGTCCAAAGCCCGGCTTCGTAAAGCCGAGCAATGAATGCGGGTTGTTTGGTGCCAGCGGCTGGATACGTCCCGCATTCGGTGCAGGGAAGGAGGTTTACCCGGGCCGAGATCCCACGCACCATCTCGGCGTGGAGCCATCCAATGTCCCGATCTCGACCTGCCGGCACGTCTCAACAAAACGTGGTCGCCATGACGACCCTTCCTATCCAGCTGCCCGCTCCACCTAGTGGAGCCTGGACGCGGCCGTTCCACGCGAGGCCCGGCACGCACCGAGGGCCCGATTCGGCTATAAGTCGTTCTAACCGCTGCTCCGTTTAACGTCGATGCTTCACCTGCATGCTTACACCCCGCAGCCCGTTCCTTGCTCACACATCCAGCCGTCTCCATGCTCCTCGTCGTACCTTTCCTTACACACCCAGGTACTCTCATTCCACTCACAGACTTGGTCACACACCTGACCACCGAACACCTTGGCACACATTCGTCGCTCGCACACCTCACCAACACACCTCTTCGCGCCCCCTCCTCGGTCACCTCCTCTGTGATAATCACAGGTGTGCCCTCACTCGCACACCCAACCACGTGCCTCACTACCAACTCCAGCGTGCATTCCCACTCACGCTCTACCATTCCAGGTGTGCATCCTTCCATTCCAGGTGTACATCCTCGCTCACCTGTCACAACCAACTCACGCTCCTTGTCACTCTCACTACTCTCACCTCCATTCTTGACAGCGCACTCACCCTTACTCTTGACAGCGCACTCTTTCCTCATGCACCTGTCCGTCACACACCTTTCTCGCGCACAACTCTTGCGCACACTCTCCCGTCACACCCTCTGTAACACTTACCACACCGCGCTTCCATGTGCTCCCTCGCACACGCGCTACGACCGACTCACTCTCGCCAGCACCCTCACTCCTTGGCACGCACTTTTTCCTCACACACCCCAGTCGGACTTTCTCGCACACCTCCTTTTTCGCACACCAGACCTGTCGCACACTTCACCAACGGCCTCTCACGAACACCCGGGTCCATCTCGACCCCCAAGCTCATTAAATCACCTGGCGCATCATACGCACGACCATATTGGTCACCACTTACACCGGGTCCTCTTCCTCTTCGCTTCTCCTCCATCACCTGCGAATCCCTCATCCGGTTAATGAGCACATCATTACGATCCAAACACAGACTTTGGACCAATTATTTTACCTCCTCTTTTATCTCTTTCTTATCCCCTCTCCGTCGCTTCTTAATTTCGCTTACCCCTTCTTCCACTTCTTCTAATTTCTGCTTCACCTCTTTTATTTCCCGGTACGTCTCCTCAAGCTCGTCCTCTAAGGCTACCTTGACCGTTTCCATGTGCGTCCTCACCTGCCGGTCCTTCGTCTCCATTACCTCTGTCACCTCGTCCAACCTCGTTGTCAGTCCCTCACGTACCATCTGACATTCCCTCTTCGTCGCTACCAAGTCATTTTTTAGTTCTTTCTGTGTCGCTTTTAACCCTCCTAGTACCGCAGTGTTCCTTTGTACCTGCTCCACTAACTCCGTCTGTCCCACCGTCAGCTGCTCCACCTCCTGCGTCAGGTCCTCTATGCCCCCTTGTAACTTTACAGTCCCCTTTCTCACCTCCTTCTCCATGTGCTCCTTACAGTGCCTCACCTCCTCGCGCACTCCTCCGACCTCCTCACTCACCCCTCTTCTGATCTCTTCTCCCATCACTTGCATCTCCTGCCCAGATGCCACCCTCATCTGCTCCATTTCCTCCCTGTGAGCATCCAGTTTAGTTTCTACCCCCATTCTAACCCCCTCTATCTGCTGCCCCATTTGTTTAACTTCCCTTTCCGCTTGGTCCCTCATGTCCCTCAATTTGCCTTCCATACTGTTTTCTAACCCCTCTAACCCATTTTTCACTCCCTCTATCTGATTCTCCTGGGCAGCCATTCTATTTTCCACCCCCATTAACCCATGTTTCACCCCTTCTATCCCATTGTCTAACCCCTCTAATTTCTTGTCTAATCCCTCACCGGTACCCCTCGCTTCGTCCCTCATTACCCCCATTTGGCCCTCCAATCGCTCACCCAATCGCTCACTATCAGCCCTCATTTGCTCACTATTAGCCCTCATATCGTCCTTCTGCAGGTTGAGGGACGCCTGCATTTGCGCCATAAATTGCTCCATGAGGGCCTGCATTTGGGCCATCCCTCCCACTTGTGCAGCGGGTGCGGCCGCCGTAGCTATGTGCGAGGCGCCATTTTGCACGCCCGCCACCTCGTGCGCGACGACGCTATTTTGCGAATCTGCTACCCTCACTGCTTCGCTCTCCTCTTGTCCCTCATTTTGGTCCTGGATCGACCCTGCCTCACTCTCTTCTACCGGAACCCAGCCGTCTTGGTCTGCCATAGCGCGACTTTCAAAATTCGGGTTTTTTTTTTTTTTTTGTAAAACACAATTAAATTTCGCTGTTATAATTTCGAGCGCGTGAAACGCGCTCCGGATCGAATCCCACTTCCCGACACCAAATGTTACAGACGCGGTTTTGGATGTTAGTTTACCGAGCGGTATGGTATGACCGCGTCTGCACAGTTTACCCGATTATACTCGAACGTTGGCCGAGTCGCGCTACGCTAGATCAATGAAGGAAAGGACACAACGGCTGGGTTAAATGACACGACAACAGGGGTACAGTTCTCAAGACCTCCGGAGGAGGTTATAATATTTGTATGCAGAACATTGAGATTACACTGACAAGAGGTACAGCATAGGAAGGTGGGCACTTAATCACGGTCTTATAGTAGCCCCGACAGACCACAGATAAACAGGACAAGGCTGACTCACACAGGGATTGATGGCAAGGAGGGGCAGGTAGTCGATGGCTCAAGGTGCACCTTGGCTCAGGGGCAGAATAAAGTGCGGTCCAAAAGATGCAGGGAGGTCTCTCAGCGCTCGGAGGTGGCGACTTCTCTTTCCAAGCTGGGGGCGCATCTCACGTCACCTCCGGTAAGTGGCTGCGTATATCCAGTGGGGAGTGACACGCCCTCGGCTCGTTAGCTCCGCCCCAGATGGAATCGGCCCGCCGCTTCTTATTGGGTGCGGGGGGGTTACCGGGCTCCGCCCTTGACGAGGAGCTGACAGTGAGCCCCTTCGTGGTAACCCCGTCGAAGCGCATGGTCAATGGCGGCTAACCAAGCCGGAGTGAGGACGCGCACTCCCCGCGCGCTGTTGTTGTTGTTGTTGTAGTTTCATGAGGAAGATGGGAGGAGGTATGGGGAGGTCCTAAACTTACTACTGGTGCCATACAATCACATTCTGGTGCAACGAAGAGTCAGAATTAATGGAAACGAGTCCTTAACTGACATAGACTAAGAATAACTAGCAAGATGTCCTATAGTTGTCTACGTGAGATGCGGTGAACCTGGGTACGACATTTAATGGGGGAAAAAGGGGAAGGTCGGTTCTACAGAGTGTTGTTTACAGACAATGGGACTAGGGAATGGGGGATTGGGGATAGTTGGGGAGTATTGGGGAAATAGGGGAATATTTACAAGCGGATATGGATGGAGGCCAAATCCCATATCCACAACATAAAGCGCGAGATATTTTTATATATACTGTATATTTAAAAAAAAATTGGTGTGGTTTTTGGCGGGCTGGAACGGATTAATAGCATTTCAATGCATTTTAATGGGGAAATTTAATTTGAGAAACGAGCAAATTGAGTTACGAGCTTGGTCACAGAACGAATTAAACTCGTAAGTCAAGGTTTCACTGTATATATATATATATATATATATATATACAGTGGAACCTTGACTTACGAGTGCCCCAACTTACGAGTTTTTCGAGATACGAGCCGTCGCTCGGGCGGTTTATTGCTTTGAGATGCGAGCCGAGATCCGAGTTACGAGCTTTCGCCACCCGGTCACGTGGTTATCTTGCCGTGCACGTACAGTATCTCTGTCGTATAGCGCTGCATTTTAGTTTTCGCATTTCGGTTATTTTGAGTTTACGCCGCCAGGTGGGTTCCGGTCACGTGGTTATCTTGCCGTGCACGTACAGTATCTCTGTCGTATAGCGCTGCATTTTAGTTTTCGCATTTCGGTTATTTTGAGTTTACGCCGCCAGGTGGGTTCCGGTCACGTGGTTATCTTGCCGTGCACGTACAGTATCTCTGTCGCATAGCGCTGCATTTTAGTTTTCGCATTTCGGTTATTTTGAGTTTACGCCGCCAGGTGGGTTCCGGTCACGTGGTTATCTTGCCGTGCACGTACAGTATCTCTGTCGTATAGCGCTGCATTTTTGTTTTCGCATTTTGGTTATTTTGGAAAATTTCATGTTCATGTCGAACATTTCATGTTCATGTTCATGTTTTCATGTTCATGCCATGCCAGGCCACAACTTGTTCAGAGTGCCGGCGATAGCTCGCCTTCTCTTTGTGGAAAACACGGTGAGATCCTTAACATCCAACAACTAATGGGACGCAAACGGGGCGCCCATAGTAGCGGTACACACATTGATGAATCACCCTGCCTGTGATTCACCCATGACAGGTTATAGCTGGGTCGGGATTCAAACCCAGGCTGGACAGTTTAGACTTTAGAGTCAAGTGTGCGTACCTCCAGTCCAGGCCATCCTGCCAACTTGTATGCTGCATACAGGTGAAATATAAAGCACGAGATATTTTTATATATACTGTATATTTAAAAAAAAATTGGTGTGGTTTTTGGCGGGCTGGAACGGATTAATAGCATTTCAATGGGGAAATTTGATTTGAGATACGAGCAATTTGAGTTACGAGCTCGGTCACAGAACGAATTAAACTCGTAGGTCAAGGTTCCACTGTATATATATATATATATATATATATATATATATATATATATATATATATATATATATATATATATATATATACATACATACATACATACATACATATATATATATATACATACATACATACATACATATATAACTGTGAGAAATAGTAGAGACTCCACAGTACGAGCAGGGCGTCTCATTTGTATTAAATAAATAATCGGGAGATTGAATAAGACGCGGACGTAGCTTCAGGACGGTCGATCTTTAATTCTCGACAAGCTTTCGACCAACAAAGGTCTTCTTCTTAGTCTACAGAAACAACAGGCATGTATATCAGACAAGTATGTATGGTGATATGTGTGTAAGATGTGCGATATGTGTAGAAGATGCATACAAAAATAAGAGCCTGAAGGAGCTGGGGCTCCCACGTCGATCGGAAGAATGGACGCGACAAAAAGCTGGAATTCATCCGAGTTGCTTTAATCAAACCAGACACTCAGGCACTCTGAAAAGCCCGTTTATCGGGCAGCAATATATATACATATTATCCCGGAGCGTTTGCCCAGGAAAGGCGAGAGGGGGCGTGGCCCAGCGTCCTGGCTGCGGCCTGGCAAGTTGAGGGCGAGCCTGCCCGGGCATGCCCGGGCGTCCCGACCGAGGCCTGGCAAGTTGAGCGCGGGCCTGCCCGGGCGTCCTGGACGAGCCCGGCATGGTGATCGCTCCGCGTCCTTGATAGGTGCAAGGCGATTGTGAAAACCCAGCGGTAGCCGCTACACACGTCCCCCCAGAATCGACTTGCACCGGCAGGGTCAATTTGAGGGGGGTCCTGATGACCCGGCCGAAGCGACCCTTGGCGGGTCGTGGGAGGGGGTCCGGTGTGGTGGTGGGCGGTCGAGTGGGGGGCACCGTGGACGGGGGGCGGCCTCGCCGCGGCGGAAGGGCCACCCGTGGTGGGTGGTCGACGTCCACGTGCGCCGGCTTGAGGCGGTCCACCGCAATCCGGTCCGACCTGCCGCCGATGTCGATGATGAACGACTTGTCGTCCCGTCGCAGCACCCGGAAGGGCCCGTCGTACGGCGGCCGCAGTGGCCCCCGATGTGCGTCGTGACGCACAAAAACATACTCCGCTGTGCGAAGTGCTGGGGGGACGTAGGACTGGGGGTCACCGTGGTGGGATGTTGGCACGGGGGCAAACCGTCGGGCGGCCTCCTGGAGGTCCGAGCGCTGGTGAGCTGCGGACCAGGGACTGGTAGCGTCGGGCACGAATTCGCCCGGGACGCGTAGCGCCTGGCCATAGACAAGCTCGGCGGTGGATGCCTGGAGGTCCTCCCTGGGGGCCGTGCGGAGGCCCAAAAGGACCCACGGCAGCCGGTCGGCCCAACCGCCGTCTTGAAGGCCGGCCATGAGCGCGGCCTTCATGGAGCGGTGGAATCGCTCGCACAACCCGTTTGCTTGGGGGTGGTAGGCCGTAGTACGGTGGAGCTTGACCCCCAGGTTGCGGGCGACCGCGCCCCACAGCTCGGAGGTGAACTGTGGTCCGCGGTCTGATGAGATGTCCGCCGGTGCGCCGAAGCGGGCGACCCAGGTGGCGATGAAAGCCTGCGCCACGTCGGCGGTGGTGGTGGAGACGAGGGGAACGGCCTCCGGCCACCTGGTGGTCCTGTCCACCATGGTGAGCAGGTGTGTGAACCCCCGTGACGGGGGGAGGGGGCCCACCAGATCCACGTTGACGTGGTCGAAACGTCGTTCGGGCACGGTGAAAGGTGCCAGCGGGGCCTGGGTGTGTCGGTGGACCTTGGCCCGTTGGCAGGCCGTGCAGGTGCCGGTCCAATCGCGGACGTCCCGACGAAGGCCGTGCCAGACGAATCGCGCCGACACCAGCTTCTGGGAAGCTTTCCGGCCCGGGTGGGAAAGGCCGTGGAGGGAGGCGAAGATGCGGCGTTGCCAGGTGACGGGCACGATGAGGCGAGGCTGGCCTTGGGAGACGTCGCAGAGCAGGCCAGTGTCCGCGAAGGGGATGTCGGCCAGGCGGAGGCCCGTGTCCGCCGCCCGGAGGGCTTGCACCGTGGTGTCGGTGGTTTGGTCCGCCGCCATAAGCGCATAGTCCACGCCCAGGTGGACCGCGTTCGCGCTGGCCCGGGAAAGACAGTCGGCCACGGCGTTGTTTTTGCCAGCGACGTGCCGGATGTCCGTGGTAAACTCCGACACGGCGGAGAGGTGGCGCTGTTGGCGGGCCGACCACGGCTCCGTGACCTTGGCCATGGCGTAAACCAACGGCTTGTGGTCGACGAACGCCGTGAAAGGTCGGCCCTCCAGGAGGTGGCGGAAATGGCGGACGGCCAGGTGTAGACCGAGGAGCTCCCGGTCAAACGTGCTGTATTTGAGCTCGTTCGGCCGGAGCTGCCGGCTGAAAAAAGCGAGTGGCTGCCAAACCCCGTTCACCCATTGCTCATGTACGGCGCCCACCGCGTAGTCGGAGGCATCCGTGGTGAGGGCGATGGGAGCGTTGAGCACCGGGTGAGCGAGCAGTGTTGCGTCGGCGAGGGCCCGCTTTGAGCTTTGGAAGGCCGCATCCATTGCTGCGGACCAGGCGATGTCGTGCTTGGCCGGCTTGCCCCGGAGGGCTTAGTAGAGGGGCCGCATGAGTTGAGCAGCGCGGGGCACGAAGCGGTGATAAAAATTCACCATTCCCAGGAATTCCTGCAGGGCCTTTATGGTGCAGGGACGCGGGAACGTGGTGATGGCCTCGACCTTGGTTGGCAGTGGCACGGCCCCGTTCTTGGTGATGTGGTGGCCCAAAAAATCAAAGGCCGTTGTGCCGAAGTGGCATTTGGCCGGGTTGACGATGAGGCCGTGCTCGCTGAGGCGCCCGAACAGTGTTCGGAGGTGGAGGAGGTGCTCGGCCCGGGACGTGCTGGCGACGAGGATGTCGTCCAGGTAAACGAAAAGGAACGGCAGGTCACGCAGCACGCCGTCCATCAAGCGCTGGAACGCCTGAGCCGCGTTCTTGAGACCAAACGGCATCCGCAAGAATTTGAATAAGCCGAACGGCGTGATGACTGCCGTTTTAGGGACGTCGGCCGCCCTGACAGGTACCTGGTGATATCCCCATATGAGATCAATTTTCGAAAAAATGACCCGTCCCGCCAGACGGGCGGAGAAGTCTTGGATATGCGGGATCGGGTACCTGTCGGGGGTGGTAGCGTCATTGAGACGGCGGTAGTCGCCACACGGGCGCCATCCACCCCCCGGCTTTGGCACGATGTGCAGTGGCGAGGCCCACGCGCTATCGGAGCGCCGCACGATGCCGAGGTGCTCCAACGCGTCGAATTCGGCCTTCGCCACGGCGAGCTTGGCTGGGTCGAGGCGGCGGGCCCTGGCGTAGACCGGCGGGCCCGTGGTTGGTATGTGGTGCTCGATCCCATGCCGTACTGCGACGGCCGAAAACGTCGGCCGCGTGAGGGCCGGGAACTCCGTGAGCAGGCGAGCAAACTCGTTCGCCGCCGGGACGGCGCATGCCAGCTCGGTCGGCGCGGAGCTGCTCAATGTGCATACCAGGGAGCTGAAGGTTTCGGCGTTGATTAAACGATGCCGTTGGACGTCCACCAGCAGTCCGTGTGCGCAGAGGAAGTCGGCGCCTAGCAGAGCCATGGGCACGTTTGCGGTTACAAACGTCCAAGCAAAGCGTTGGCCGCCGAAGCAGAGGGTGACGTTGCGCGGGCCGAAGGTGCGGATGGTCGATCCGTTGGCCGCAACCAAGGAGGGGCCGCAAACCGCGGATTGCCTGTCCTGGTCAGAGGCGGGTATGACGCTCAGTTGGGCACCGGTGTCGCACAGGAAGCGCCGTCCGGACGCTTTATCCGTGATGAACAGTAAGTTGCCCGTGTGGCCGGCGCTCATGGCTGGTAATGAACGCCGGCCCGGCCGTTTCCCAGCCTGCCGAAGGTGCACGGGGGTCGGCATGTCCGGGCCTTCTGTCCGAACCTGGCATGATAGTAACACCACGCTTGGTCAGGTGGAGGCCCCGGTCGTCGTGCTGGAGGTGGTCAGCTCGGTGTAGCGGCCGCCAATTGCGTCGGCAGTTCGGTCGTCGACCGTGCCGGGTGCTCGGGTGCCATGGGTGTTGCGTCGGACGGCGGTGGGTCCCATGTCGCCGCTGCGATGCGCTGTCCTGCGGCGGAGATCTTGTCGGCTTCTCTGGCAAGGGCCCGGGGATCTGTGATCGTCGTGCTTGCCAGGGCGAGGCGTACCGGGTTAGGCAGCTGACGGAGGAACAGCTCCCGGAACAGGAATGCCGGAGAGTGCTCGCCGAGCAGTGAAAGCATGTAGTCCATTCGCTCGGAAGGGCTCGTGTCGCCGAGCTCGGGCAGGTCGAGCAGGCGCCGTGCGCGTTCCGCCGATGGGAGGACGAAAGCGTCGAGGAGAAGCTTCTTAATCGCGCCGTATTTGTCAGCGGCTGGCGGGCTCTCGAGGAGGCTCAGGGCGCGGCCCGCGGTGGCCGGACCGAGCGCTGCTACCACATGGTGGAAGCGGGTGTCGTCGGCCGTGATGCCTCGCAGGGCGAACAGGGAATCCGCCTGTGCGAACCAAACCGCCGCGTGAGCCTCCCAGAAGGTAGGCAGTTTAAGGGTGACTGCCGTGTCCATGTCGGTAGGTCACCAATGAAGGAGCTGGGGCTCCCACGTCGATCGGAAGAATGGACGCGACAAAAAGCTGGAATTCATCCGAGTTGCTTTAATCAAACCAAACACTCAGGCACTCTGAAAAGCCCGTTTATCGGGCAGCAATATATATACATATTATCCCGGAGCGTTTGCCCAGGAAAGGCGAGAGGGGGCGTGGCCCAGCGTCCCGACTGAGGCCTGGCAAGTTGAGCGCGGGCCTGCCCGGGCGTCCTGGACGAGCCCGGCATGGTGATCGCTCCGCGTCCTTGATAGGTGCAAGGCGATTGTGAAAACCCAGCGGTAGCCGCTACAAGCCACGCTAAAGCTCACTCACCGTTCCCAAGTTCAGCGGAAGTGAAGCGCAGCTTCCAGTTACTGTTCACGTTAGTTTGTGCACGTGCATGTACAAATATATATTTACATACATACATAAACACACAAGCATATATTCATATACCATTTATATTCATAAAATATATTTATATATTTATTTATATATTTATATAAATGACATATAAAGGTAGGATGAATGAATGAGTGAATGAATGAGTTATGATTAATGATTTGATTGGGTTGATGTTGAAACATTCTTTAATCATCAAAATTTATGCCATGAGGGATTTTTGTCCGAAGTTTATGTATCCAAAAGGACTCACGTTTCAGAATCGTGGTGTGTGATCGATTTGTGATTGATTCAATGGCAGAGATTTGAATGTCATTTATGGAGTGATCCGGTTGATTAAAGTGTATCGTGTAAGGTAGAGATTTGCCCTGACTGGTGTGGAAGTTGTTGATTTCTGACAGGGTGTTATTAAATCGTGTGTCGAGTGTATTTTCAGTTTTTCCAACATTTTGTTTGTTGCACTTTTGGCAACTGATTAGGTATATGACCCATGTAGATTTGCAGTTCATATAGGAGGTGATGGGGAATTTTTGTCCAGTGCTGGAACTACAAAATTTGTTTCCTTCTAGTAAATGCTTGTGAATAATACATTTGTTTGCTGTCCATTTATAGAAGCCAGGGATTCTAGTTTCTTTGTTGTGGGGCTGTAGGGTGCTTTGCTTTTACCAAAAGGTCCCATATGTATACATACCAAGTTTTACCAACAAGCAGAAGTACCCGGGTGGGGGAGGGGAGGGGGAGGAGAGGGGAACGGGGGGGGGGAGAGAGCCCCTTGGCAAAGCGAGCAATTTTTTTTTTCATAGCGTCATAGCGTTTCATAGCGATTTTATTTTTCATAGCGTCATAGCGTTTCATAGCGTCATAGCGATTTTTTTTTCATATCGTTCATAGCGTCATATCGTTCATAGCATCATAGCGTCATCACGTGATCGCTCTGAGCGAATCAGCGCCCACCTGCTCTGATTCCGTTGATTCCGTGCGCTGAAATGCGCTGAGGTAAATATGAATAAAATATATGGATCGTCAAATATTTTGAGTTCGGCCATGTTCCTCCCACGCTCAATGGCCATGTCTATGCCAAATATCAAGCACGTAAGCCTCTCCGTTTAGGAGTCTATCGGTAACATTACACACACACACACACACACACACACACACACACACACACACACACACACACACACACACACACACACACACAAACTGTGTTTTATATATATATATATATACAGATATATATATATATATATATATATATATATATATATATATATGTTGGGCAACAACTCCTTGATCGTAACAGAAGTTCACCAACAGCTTGAGAATGACGAAACTTTATTAAAATACCAATTATACAGATCTGGAGGAGACTGAGACGTCTACAGCACGAACCAGCTTCATGCCACGTCCAGCCTTCCTGAAAATACATTGATTCACAGTTTACTTATATAGGGACACGTTTTATCAGAGAATCTCCGCTAGAGTCCGAGAAGACAAAGGAACCGGCAGAGGTTCCTCCCCGGTGGGCCAAGCCCCCACCGTCATCCGTCCTTTCATCTTGGGGGAGTGCAGCACGCACCGTCAGGATCCGGACCAGATGTGGTTTCGAGGCTCCGAGGTGACAGAAAATGTAACTCACTGAAGGGAGAGTGCATTCTTGGTCCTGATAAGACCATAAAGTGTATGAGGTTGTTCTAATGAGTTCCAGGTGTTGAATGCACCTTTTAGTTCACGTTTCTCATTTAAACTTAAAATTCAAAGCATAATTATTGTAACTCAAGCGTCACTGTGATTAATACGAGGTATATGTTTTAACAATCTATCAAAAGGTTTATGTCTGCAATCCAAGCATTCTACATAAAGCTACACATTCCACGCGCATATAAGCGTTCTCCTGCCCGCGGCTCGAGGCGCCGTCTGAGGATCGAAGGGGGATTTTACGACCGGACTTATCTAGCCTCGAAAGGGCACACGTATACAACGGAGCCATTTGTCCAGCACGAATGCATCGAGTACTTTCTCATTTTAACCTATAACAAAGCGAAAAACCCTTTATTAACTTATGAAATAGCATTTTTAAACAACATTTAAATCATAACATATTAGTCAACCGACGTCTATAACAGAACATTAAACAATAACAAATCTGCGACCTGACATCCCTTCCTCTTGTCTCGTCGAGACAAAGTATCTCAAGAGACAACATGCCGCATCGGGCTTTATTGAAAAGACAATCGTGTAATGCGGGTATCTCCCAAGGGCATACCGTGCGCCCATAGCGCCTCGCCCGTGCATTTGGGGGACGTGTCGTGTGGTGCGTGCTTGGAACCTGAGGGCTCAGAACATGAAAGTCCATTAACGTTTCGGATCCACAACGAAGGCGTCTGGTCCAGATGAGGTTCTGCCCCGCCAGAGGGCCAGCAACCTCCCCTGCGGAACTTGCTCCCCCCACCCTTTGCAGACGCGGTCCTTGCAGATCTTCGAAGTTAATCAACGATCATGCCCATGAGATCTCTCACGTGCTGCTGTTCTGGGGAATACATAATGTCGTCAGTATCTTGTGTCTCATTTTCCTGGTCAGGGTACAGAGCGTAAAAATCCGATTCACTTGAAGCATTTGAACTTAAAACATTTGAAACAAAGAGAGGGACTTCCTTTATGTCAAAGTCTCCCATGGACGCCTGGTCGGCTTGCGGGTCTAGGATATCCACGTCGGGTCCCTCGACCGCCAGACCCAGCGTCGCAATCAGATCCATAGTTGGGTCGGAAGGGGGTGTACAGCTGTCAGCTTGTAATACATAAGAAGCGTTAGCCAGTACACGCAAGGGGTTTACAGCACAAGTATCACAGTCATCACAGACATCATTACAGGCAGCAGCCAGTTCCCACATGGGATCAACACAAGTATCACAGTCATCACAAAATTCAATACAATTTTCTGGAGCGCTGGTCACAACTGCCTTGTTGAAGGACCCATTCAGGTCGACGGCCTCTGTGGTCAGAACCATAGTTGTTGTCGGCGGCTTCTTTAATTTCCATCCTGTAAAGTACTTTCTCATACAGAGGAGGACTAGAGATTTCATTAGTGCCCCCCAAATTACTACCCCGATTATCACGGCCAGTGCGGTCAATAACCACTTCACTATGGTGCCCGTCCATCCCCGGAACCAGTCAGTGAGCCAGCTAAATTTATAAGAATTCTCGCGCGCGATCCGATCGATCGTCAGGGCGTGGCTAGTTTCCCTTAGTCTCACTATTGCGGCTGACACTCCTTCGGATGGATCAGGTATGTAAGTGCAACATTTTCCCTCTATTATTCCGCATACCCCTCCTTTCTCTGCCAGGAGCATGTCCAAAGCCACTCGATTCTGCATCACCATTGTACGCATGTGAATTACCGTGTCCAATAGTATGTCATGAGCCGTAGCGGTGTCGTTTGCCACCTTTTCTAGGGCCAAAGCCAATTTGTCTATCCGGAAGCTGTTCATGGCTGTGCCCGCACCTGGGAAGAAGAAACCTAACACCTTTTCCCATAGGCTCCCGTGTAGTTTAGTGGTTCCATCTTCGTTCATGACTGACCTCTTATAACGCCTGTCCAAGGACTTTGGGTCTAGCTCATCCAGTATCTCAACGTCAGGAAGGACTGAACCCAGATAACATGTGCCCCCCCAATTATTTGGTAAATAGGGGTAAGCCTTGTCGCCGCATATAAACATTGTCCCATGGGGTGGGACCAGGTGGGTGGATAAGCACCGGAGTCCCTTTACCACCCCATTAATCCTACTAACCCCCCTAGAGAATGTTATAGCCGTTATGTTGTGGTTGTGTTTATCTTGCAGTACTATTCGTAATGTAATCCCCGAGCTCCCTTGTCCCAGCTTCCCGGGGAGAGTGTAGGCGCATTCTGATTCTCCCATACGCAAGTGGCCGGAACCCTGGAGGCAGACCGTCCCTTTCTGTGGTTTGACCCAGACGGGGGCAGGCCTCTCGGCCACATGGGCAATCATTGACGGGCGATAATTAAATTGTCGATTGCAACTCTTGCCGTTGTCAACCCCTTCTCTTTCCAGCGTGGTGACTAAACATGGGGAATCGATAGGTTGTGAGCAGAGGTCATTGAGGGACAAAGGTAGCACTATCATGTGTATTCCTGTGGTGCCTGCTTGGGGAAAGTGCATGCACGACCAGCAGTGTGTCCTATTTTGAATTGTTGCCACCTCCCTGGCCACTTTCCAATATGTGTTTTCACCCTTCTTTGGGGCCTTATCCTGGGGTTGCGGCGTGAGTATGTATTCGCTGCATCGTGTGTATTTCTTTTCACCACCGGCCGTGCCAGGGGTCCAGACGCTGCACCGGACCTGCATAGTCATGTCTTTCTCTAGGCGTGTGCGTGTTTGTAGCTTAAAATCAGGGGTTCCCCATTGGTATCCTGGTTGGGCCAAGGTCTTAATGCTAGCTTGCCCATTTTCCCGGAACTCTCGTTGCTTTCGTAGTACAATGCCAACGCGTCCAGGCCCTGCCGACAGTGCTAGCCATCTTACGCTTACCCAATTTGTGTACAGGGTTTTCTGTTCGAAACATGGTAGTGATACTCTTTGTCCCCATGTTACGGTGAGGTGTCGGGTTCCGTTTTCGCATCTATCGGAGCTTCCCCTGGCTGCTGTCGCTATCAATAGTATCGTACCTATGATTAGGCCCATCCTTACTGTGGTTGCTGTGGTGTAGTGTCTGGTGCTTGTATGGCCAACTTACAGTGCGTGGCGTGGATCCACGAGGTCTTGCCCTCGCAAAAGACTGCCGTTGGTGTAGTCAGCAACACCTGGACTGGTCCCTTCCACCTTTTCCAGGGCGTTCTTGCAGGTGAAGTGCTCCACGAACACCTGGTCTTTTTCCTCTGGTGGAACACCTGGTCACCAATTTCCTAATCCACTTTTTCCAAGTGGATCCAATTTTATCCAATATTCGATTTTAAATTCTCTAATCCTTCTCTCAGCACCCCATTTGCCTGTTTCCTACATCAATAATAAATAAAATAAAAATTAAACGAAAATTATTTCAGCTAGAGTTTCAACTAGAATTACCACAAACAAACCACCGTTAACCTCCATTAACACAAACAAACCACCATTAACCTCCATGAACCTCCCCCTATTATTTATTTATTTTCACGAATAAACAAATAATAGAAATAACCTGGTCTAATTCCAATTCCAATTATGGTCAGTTCTGGTGTCTGGTCACACACAATGTTTTCTCACCCACTGTGATTCGCTCAAAATAGATTCTCACTGTTGTTATGTCTGAAATTCGTCTCATGAAAACCCATTCAAGAGTCCGGTGTAACAGACAGACAAACACATAGACACGCCGAAGACCCCAGGGTACCCATCAAACTAGCTTATCCCCAGATCCACAACACAGCGAAACATGTAACTTTACTAAAATAATCACTTACTCATAACTAATACTCATACCACTAATTACTCATAATAACTCATAATTACTTATGTAATTACTCATGCCAATACTTACTTAAAATAATGTAATATCCCAATCTTCACCCCCTATGCAAATCGAAGCACCCCGGACAACCCACAACCAATATCAACCACTGTAGCCACCTTCCCGACTCCAGGCAGCCACACACAGCCGCATACATCTCCACCCACGTCACACAAGACAACAGCCAACAGGTGTGTCCACCACACAGAAACCTTTGGCAATGCAACAACCGAACTCCAAGACAACCAACAACAAAACATCCAATCCATCTCCATGGCTCACCAAGCAGTTCCAACTTAATCCAGCTTCACATACCGATTTCCCCAAAAAACTCGTGAAACTTCACCCCCATTCTGGAAAAACCCTGGACTAAACCCTAGAACCCTAAATAACTTCAGACCCATCTCCAACCTACCCTTTCTGTCAAAAGTTTTGGAACGTGCTGTGGCCACTCAACTCAAACATCACCTCTCTGCCAATAACCTATAATGAACATTCCAATCCGGATTCCGCTCCAACCACAGTACTGAAACTGCTCTCCTCAAAATCACCAACGACCTTCTCTCTCCTCTGACGCCGGCAACCTCAACATTCTCATCCTCCTCACCTCAGCGCCGCCTTTGACATCATCAATCACACCATCCTCCTCACCCTGCTTAGACCAGCTTGTGCCTATTAAACCCAAATCAGTTCACTCCCAAGCCTACAAGGACCACCTACAGCACTACAAAGATGCCCTCTACTCCGCCTACTACTCTCAAATTATCCACTCTGGCTCCGGAATCCCAAAAGCACTCTTCTCTACAATAAACAAACTAAATAAACAAATAAATAAACAAACTCTACAACGCGAACAAACTCCTCAGCGCCCTGGATACCACCACCAGTCCTTCACAGTAGAAGCTGCATCTCCCTCCTTTCATTCATCCAAAGCAAAATTGACAGCATCTACAACAGCTTAATCACCACAACCCGCTCTATCCTGACAAACTGCATCACTGAAATAAAATCCTGGCTTCAAATCAACTTCCTCGAACTTAACTACGCTAAATCTGAATTAATCTTCATTTACCCAAAACCACTCACCAAATCCACCCATAACTTGCCCCCAACATCGATGGTTTCCCAGTATCCACATCCACTCACAACCGGAATCTTGGCATCCTCTTTGATCAAACCCTCTCCTTTGACAAATACACTAAACAGATCATAAAGACGGCCTTCTTTCACCTTAGAAACATCGCCCGTCTCCGTCCATCCCTCTCCTCCATGGCTGCAGAAACCCTCATCCACGCTTTCATCACCTCCTTCCATCTCCACCGCCTCTTACACTTAAACAGATGACAATTACTCACTCATACACTGTTGCATCATCGAAGCTGACTACTCCCTTCTGAGACCTGCGCTTTCCGATGTTTAATCCACTAATCTGCCACGTCCTCCACTACCGGCAACTCTCCCTCGGCGAGCTTACACTGCCATATTTCCATTACCTATAGCTTATTTATGCTATATTTCACACCTTACCTCCATGGAACAATGACGCCTGAGCACTCAATTAGCCCTCCATAGTACCACAGACTTACAATCAGACCGACAGACAGACAAATAACAGAGGCGTGTCACCAGCCTCAGCACAGGACATCACCTCTCCAGACAGGCACAATATAATCCACAGTATCGAAATGCCAGCTTCTACCTGGAGCCTCGCAAAGCCAAAAATCGGGCATGTTCACTGCATTTCACGCAATTGCGACCTCCAACCACACGGGGTGTTCCACCCTGCTCCATGCTCCATGCATGCCTGCTCCACCATGCAACCCGATCTGTACTCGGTGCGCCCCCCATAATCAGCAAGTTATAATAACCACAATACACCTAGGCACCCACCTCTTGATACCACAACTTAATCCATGTTACTTGCATCTCTTCATCCTCCCACATGTCCTCCATTTAACATGACTATCCCCAGAGCTCTATCAAACACGTCACTGTACTCGGCCTGGTTAAAATAAATGCAAAGCATACTGTACCTGACGCTTCCGGTCGGCACCGGAAATCTGTTTATTTCTTGAGTCCCCTGAATCGAGACGTCAACGACAATTACAACAACAAAAAACAGAACTCGATATCCTCTGTTCACTAATTACGTACATGATTTCGGTTTTAATCAACAGTATATGTCCCGATATTCTCTCTAGATTTAAGTTCTATATCCTACCGTTAAAGCAACACCCAGTAGACTGACTCCGCCTGTCGTTCTTCCAAGGTTAGTGAATTACCTCTGACCTCTTACCCTTACATATCTCGAACAAAGGTCAAATAAATTTTTAAAGGTCAACTTCAAATTGGGGTAACCAGCGCTTTCATCCCACAACTAATACAAGTCCGGCGACATTCCCGTCCTTGCAAGAACTCCACATCCGGACAAACAAACGACCATTATTGTGGCTCCACATTGCAAAATGCTAACGCCCTACGAATCCAACAACCGTCACAATCCGCCCAGGAACTTCCGTGGGAGACGTGCTTTACAATGCAGCACCCTTACTACCTGGTGCACACCTTTCGCACATCCCTCCTCGTTTGCACACTTCATCAACACACCTCCTCGCGCCCACACAACTGCAACCTCCTGCGCGCACACACAACTGCAGCCCCCAGTGCGCACCCAGAGTGCCCAATCTGCGACCCACAATCCTCTCGGGGCACACACCTCCTCCTTAAAATCCATGCCTCATCCTGAAATATAATCCTGAAATATCCTGAAATATCCTGAATATCCTGGAAAAAAATATATATCCTGAAATATAACTCCACAGACAGACAAACACAACCACAACCTCCGCTCTCCCTTCAGATCAAAGGTGTGTATTTCTTTCTCTGACCGCATTTCACACCACCATTATATAATTTCACACCAGCAAACTGTAATCTTTCTCATTACACGACCCATTGACTCACAAGGTCACATCGGCCTCGGGGATATACTCATACAATCCACGAGTCACCAATACACAATATAATCGTTAATCGCATAATTCCTGCCATTATATTCAAGAAACCCTTTGCCAACCATTCACGGACCTCTCACCGTGCGGGGCACATCCCTTTTGAGTAGGCAGGTTATCACCTGCACTCTGAGCAAACTCCGTATTCCAAATTCAACTTCTGAATTCAGTTGAATTGACTGAATTCTTCAATCTGCCATTGAATGAACTCTTCAATTCAAGTCAAACACACGATTCGATTCAAATTCTGAATTTAATTCAACAAATTCCAAATTTCTTGCCCGACTGCCACTCGAAAGACAAAGGCAGCCCATCTTGCAATCCTCTCCAAGAAACCGCTTCATATCAACAGTAGGTCGACAAGGGCACTCCGAGTGCTCTCCTGACCCGATTTGTATCAAATCGCTCCCACATTCCCAAACCAATGAAAATCCGGACTCAGTTAAGGACCTCACCTGGTCCCTCGGATAGACGCTAAAATCGACATTCCCCGCCTGGATTTCCCGCACGTCAAGCAGACCACTTACAAAGCTTCACACCGAAACCCTCTGCTTTGCATATGTCATACAGACAAATACATTGGCCAGATACACACGTCAATTAATATCCCAATACCATTCATTCCTCATTCGTATACCAGTGAGTCTCCCAGACTTCGCGCGAAAATCAGATCGACTCAAATCATGCCTTTCTCCAGCCACTCCCATGTACAATCTTTGTTCATTCATATTACGTCTCTCATTCAAGGAAAAGGATTTTTGGGACGGGTTGGACGGGGTGGGTCGAGGTGGAAAGGGAAGGCAGGGCGGGGGTGTTGGGGTGTTGCCTAGAGCCCCGGGACTGAGCTCAGGTCTTGGGGGGGTGGGGGGTCTTGGTCTGGCATTTGGTCCGGATCCTGGACCAGCGGCATCAACCGCTGTTTACTTGCTTAACTGCTTACTTAATTGTCCTCTGTCCTTGTAGCTTCAATAACCATAGCTGTAATGCTTAAAATTTCAATATTTCAAAAACCACTTCTGTCCTTCTTACCTGTGGTTATCTGGCCCCTTGCTGTGAGCCTATTTATTTTCTCTTGTTCACCTGGTCCTGGCCTGTTCTATCTGGACCTCTGTTGCTTGCTTCCTCTGTCCCCACAGCTTCAGCAACTTTCCTGCCCTCTTGTCTAAAGCCCAGTCTCGAGCTTCCTGGCTTGACCTCGTAGTTGTCACTACCTTCTTGTCAAGCCTACCTGGTACCTGCGCATTTCCCTATTCCTGGCCATGTTCCTTTGGCCCTCTAAGTTAGCCACAGCCCTTCTTTCCCTGGCATGCAATGGCATACCCCATCTTGTCTCTGGGCTGTTCCTTCCTGGAAAGTTCTTGGCCACCTGGCTCAGCCTTTATGGCTGTCCGACCTCACGTTTCCCCCTCCTCCTTGTTAACTATAACGTTATCCTTACTGGACGTTATCCTTACTGATATCCTACGCAAATTCTATCCTTAGCGTTACTCTTAATGTTATCTTGCGAAGATTCTACCCTTAGCGTTACCCTCGGTGAATTTAACAAAGGCTCGTCATTCTAAAGGCTTGAAAATTAGCCTTTACTTACAATTTCTGTTCGGAGTGCAGGCAGCGCAGAAGACAGGGAAGCGGACTGAACCCGCTCGAGGGAGGAAGGTACGAATTTGGGAAAATAGCCCTCTGATATAAAACAATGCTCACCTTAACCAAATCAGCGTGCCGGCGCCGGCCTCAGGCAGCCTCCCTCCGGTCGTTCAGGGTCCATTTCTCCCGTCCTCTGTCTGCTGCATCCGAGTCACGGCACCAAAATGTTGGGCAACAACTCCTTGATCGTAACAGAAGTTCACCAACAGCTTGAGAATGACGAAACTTTATTAAAATACCAATTATACAGATTGGACATGATTTGGAAAGGCACACACCTGTCTATATAAGGTATCACAGCTGACAATGCATATCAGAGCAAAAACCAATCCATGAGGTCGAAGGAACTGCCTGCAGAGCTCAGAGACAGGATTGTGTGGAGGCACAGATTTGGGGAAGCCGACAAAAACATTTCTGCTGCATTGAAGGTTCCCAAGAGCACAGTGGCCTCCATAATTCTTAAATGGAAGAAGTTTGGAACAACCAGGACTCTTCCTGGAGCTGGCCGCCCGGCCAAACTGAGCAATCGGGGGAGAAGGGCCTTGGTAAGAGAGGTGACCAAGAACCCGATGGTCACTCTGGCTGAGCTCCAGAGATCCTGTGTGGAGATAGGAGAAACTTCCAGAAGGACAACCATCACTGCAGCACTCCACCAATCTTGGCTTTATGGCAGAGTGGCCAGACGGAATCCTCTCCTCAGTGAAAGACATATGAAAGCCCGCTTGGAGTTTGCAAAAAAGCACCGAAAGGACTTTCAGACTGTGAGAAACAAGATTCTGTGGTCTGATGAAACCAAGATTGAACTGCTTGGCTTCCGTCGGACTTTCATCGGATTTTATTCCCGTTTTGTTTTTTCAACCGAGTCTAAAACCATGTTAGCGACTGTTAAAAATGAAATATGTCGAATTAGAGTTGAAATAAAACTGTGAGAGAGAGCAAGACACCACGGGCCAAACAAAACAGGCCTCAAAGCTATGCGAGTAAATAAAATGGTGGATATTTGTTTTTGAAGCCTCTTCCAGAATGGGTGGAGCTACTCTCTCAACGGAGTAAGCCACACCCCCGGACAGACGTCGACATACAGACAGACAGACAGACAGACAGACAGAAAGAAAGAATCACCGGTGGAGAATATATATATAGACTAGTGGGGTCACCCGTGGGAATCCCACGGACATGGACGTGTGTGACATTTGGACATCTTGAGTTTGATCCTGCACCTGCACATTCAGTTTCACAAAATGGTCAATGCCAATTCATCAGATCCACAAATGATGTCATCTACACAATTTATTTACTTCACATAATGTTAATGTGAATACACGTCCATGCAGAAATAGTTTGTTTATAAAAATCCCAAATATCAGATGAAAGTTTTTAAAATTTAGAATTATTCTCACTCAGAGTTAAACATCACCGTAATAGTATGTGGTTGTTTAAACCTTTTTGGTGAATTATGTCATCATTGTGAGGTATTTTTTGAAATGTGAGAGGTTATTGCATTTGAGTCCCTTTGTTTGTCTGTTTGTTTGTCTATCTGTTTGTCTGCACAGAATAAATTTTTCTCTGCAACTGTTGGTCCGATTGACAGGAAATTTTCACCAAAGGTGCAACTCCACCCGGCGAATTTTTTAATGATAATTATGACGTCATCGGTCACGTGGTTTGGCCGCCATCTTGGAAAAATGGAAAAACTTTGCACCTCTATATCTCCGAAAGTGCTGAATAGAAAAAATTGAGACATGTCTCATTGTAAAGAACTCTCCATGGGGAATAAAATGTTAATGATGATGTCATAGGTGCCTCCATTATGATGTCATAATTCGACAAGTACAAAACTTCATCCGATCAAGATGAAATTTCTTGAGCATAATCTAGGAATAAATTAGTTTAGAAAAAAAAAAATGACGTCATCGGTCACGTGGTTCGGCTGCCATATTTGTTTTAACACAAAAGCCTTTAAAAACCACTGAAAATACATCCTGGCAAAGTTTTGCAATCTCTGATTGCTCTTTTTCTTGTTTAAGGTTTTTGAAATGAGATTTTATAAACAAAACAGCAAAACAGCATGAAAACAGCAGTGAAAAGCATCAAATCATCAGTAAAAAAGCATCAAAATAGCAAAAAAGCATCAAAACTGCAGTGAGAAGCATCGAAAGTGCAGTGAAAAGCATGAAAACTGAAGTGAAAAGCATCAAAACAGCAGTGAAAAGCATCAAAACAGCAGCAATGGTCCGTTCAATCACCGTAGCCAAATGTGGCGGAGTAATTAAGTATTTTCCTTCGTGCCCTCCTTTGGTTGACTGGAATGGTGTCACTGCAGGACCTCCGGGTAAACAACATTACGGGTGAAGATTCCACTGTGGCCATCAATTTTTCCTTGTTGGCCATTACTGACTATAGTATGGCAGTTAGGTGCAGGAATTGTGCCTTTGATGATAAAAGCATGGCATTTGGCACACAGTCAGAATATGTCCTCAGAAAGATATTTGGCTATAGGGCCATTGCAGATTTGTTCTTTTTTTAAAAAATGGCCGCCATTGTTGTCACAGTACAAATCTGCGATGGCCCTATAGCCAAATATCTTCCTTAGGGCATACTCTAACTGTGTAACAACTCTCGTGCTTGTATCATCAAAGGCACAATTCTCCCAAATATTTCACCTTTATACCGTACTAAAAATTGGGCACCATTTTTATTGGACACATCTGTGATGACTCCAACAGTCAGAATATTTAACTGTGTACCAAATACCATGCTTGTATGATTCAAACAACAGTTTATACAAATTAATATACCATATACCATGTACCATATAAATGGTGGCCATTTTAAAAACATTGTTGTCACAGGACAAATACATGATAACCCTATAGAAAGGGGTCTTTAATTATGTGCCAAATGTCAAGCTTATATGACCACAACAACATTTTGTACACAGTAATGTTCCAAATATATGTAAAATAACAAGCAATGGAGGCCATTGTGAAAAATGGCCGCCATTGTTGTCACAGGACAAATCTGCGATGGCCGTATAGCCAAATATCTTCCTTAGGGCATACTCTAACTGTGTGCCAACTCTCGTTCAAAAAGGAGAACGGAGTGAGCAGCGGAGAGCTCTACCAGGTGCCTATCCACTCGTCAGCCGGATTGAGTGCCTCGTGTGTTTTGAATAAATGGCGCCGCCCATTCTAAAATGTGCAGCCGGCCACATGATTTGCAGCCCGTGCTGGTACAGGGGGGTAGTCGTCTGCCCCACCTGCCGGGGTCAGCTGGACTTCACCCATAGACTTAGCAGGAAAATGTGGTGGCAGCCTTGCGCCTTCCGTGCAGGTGCACTTTTTCGGGCTCTGGATGGAGGCTTGCGCCTGTCGATGTGCCAGGCCACGGAGGGCGAGTTCTTCCCATGCCCTTTACCCTGTCCTGGCCATTGCACGTGGCAGAATAGGCTGGACAACCTGGTGCGGCCCCCTGAAAGACAAGCACAGGTTCATGCTGAGACTACACGGTGAGCAGATGCAGTTCCTGGCGAAAGATATCGACATTTGTCGCGACACAATCTAGGTCATGATTCAGTCTTGCTTTGGCTTCCATTTCTTGCTCTTCCTGCAGAAAGACTTTTACCGTGAGCAGTTTCGCGCCGTCGCAACACTCATCGGGACACCTTTGCAGGCTGAGGGCTTCACCTACCGATTCGCGTTAATTGGTCAGCGCCGTCAACTCAACTGGGATGCCACGCAAAAGTCTCTTCAGGAAGGCATCGCGGCGGCAATTTTCAACAGGAACCACTTCCTCATCGACGAGGATACCACGATGAAATTTGCTGAGGATGGAAACTTCAACATTAACGTGAACACTGCCCCATGGTTGCCAAAAGATTAGCCAATCAAGGGTCCAAATTGTACAGGCACGTACGAACCATCCGCAGCCTCGCCAATTCCCAATGGCCTTTTCACGACCATCTGACACACATTTGGGTGATGCAGGGATTCTTCTTTATACATGACACCGTGCAGTATTGTGTTGAATGACGTGATGAGGCCGTGAGGGGTGGCGCATGCGCATAATAAAGCAGTCCCGTAATGGCGTCTGTCGACAGTGTCTGTCTCCTTCACTCGGCCCGTCTCTTTTACTGAAACGTCGAAGTGAAGGCGTTAGTTCAGTGTATTCCAAACTGGCGATGAGGATAAAAGGTGATCAGACGGGGGAAGGCGTAATCAAGACATGGCGGTATTCGGGAATATTGCGCCTTTCGACGAAAAAGCGGAGTTATTCGAGGACTACACAGACAGGTGCGACGCATTTTTGGCGGCGAACAGGATTGAGGAAGAGCTGCAGTCGAGTTTATTTTTGGCCGTGGTGGGTGCAGAAGCATTCAAGTTATTGAAGAACTTGTGTCACCCAGCCGCGCCAAAATCTAAAACTTACGATCAGCTGACGGCGTTGTTGACAGACCATTACACGCCAAAACCGATCGTGATCGCGGAGCGATATAAATTTTGGACATCTTTCCAGGGAGAGAACGAGACGGTGGCGGATTACATCGTGCGATTGAAGAAGCTCACGTCTACGTGCTCATTTGGGGCCTTTCTGAATGAAGCCCTACAAGACAAGCTGGTATCGGGACTCCACCCGAAAATGTCTCAGACTTATTGTCCAAGGACTAACTTATTCTCCAAGGTGGATTTGTCGTTTGAGGAGGGCACAGGGTGAAATGTCTGGCGGACGAGATGGCCAGCAAAGCGAACCGAGAGCACATGGGTCAGACATCTTCGGAGGCGACCAAGAATGGAGCAGCGGAGGCGAATCGAGTCCAGCAGGGGAAGAGAAGTTTCGTTCAAGGTGGGAGGAAAAGGGAAGCAGACAATAAGCCGGCGGCCAGAGTCTGGTGCAAATGTTGCGGTCGGACAAATCATCGCACAGAAAACTGCCGACTCAGGAATGTGACTGTCATTCCTGCGATGAAAAGGGACATATTTCCACGGTATGTCCAGGGAACATCAATCAACAGGATCGACGACAGAAGAAGTATGGCTTAAAAACCGTAAGTTCCGCCAAGTACGTGGATTCCAACAGTGATCAGGAATCAGATGGGGAATGAGACCATGAAGGATTTGGGTTGAACCGAAACGGTGAAGACTCTCACAATAAGGTTAAACCAATTAAAGTAAAGGTGGCTGTAGGACATTGTGATATCACCATGGACCTGGATACTGGGGCGTCACACACCAAGATTTCAGAGACTGTGTATAGAAATAACCTGTCCAAGTATACCTTCATTGATACAAACATAACTCTTCATAGTTACACTGGGGAAGTCGTCCCCATATTGGGTTGTGTAAAGGTACCCGTCAAATACCCGGATAACACAGAGATGTTGTTAGAACATGTGGTGGTAGAGGGGACACGCCCATGCCTATTGGGGAGAGATTGGTTGAGTAAAATAAAACTGAATTGGGAAAATATTTTCTCACGTGTTTGACATCTCCAAAACCAAGGTCCCAGAATCAAAAGATTACCCCCCAGAGTTCAATAGGTTGCTCGATCAGAGCAAGGTACTATTCTCGACTACCGGGGCAGGGATAAAAGGATACACAGCGACACTCGAATTAAAGCCGAATGCTAAACCGGTATTCCAGAAAGCGAGGCAAATTCCATACTCTATGGCAGGCAAAGTAGACAAAGAGCATGTATGATAGGCTGATAAAAGCAGAAATACTGAAACCAGTAGCAGTTAGTGATTGGGCGAATGGGCGTCACCAGTAGTACATGCTCCCAAACCCCAATCAATCTATCAGAGTTTGTGGTTATTACAAAGCCCTAAACGAGGCTGTTGAGGATGATAATTACAAACTACCAAACACTCAGGACTTGTTTGCCACCATTACACAGAATGGCACACAGCCTAAAGTGTTTTCAAAGCTTGATTTGACGGGAGCATACAATCAGTTATTTCTTGACGAGGATTCCTCTAAATTACTCGTGCTAAACACACAGAAAGGTCTTCCAGCTCCAAAAAGGCTAAGTTTTGGTGTAAAAACAGCACCATCTCAGTTTCAAGCAACCATGGACAAAATTCTGTTCGGAATAGAAAATGTCCATTGCTATATGGATGACATCGTGGTAGCAACGGATCTGGTAGATCAGCATGTGAAGGTGTTGGGAAAGGTGTTGCAAGCATTGAAGAAGCATTGAAGAAGCACAATGTGTGACTAAATGGTGTAAAATGTCAATTTTTGTAAGACACGACTTGACTATCTCGGTCATAGTTTGAGTGCTGAGGGGATTCATCCATTGCAAAACAAGGCAGAGGCAATTAAAAAAGTGGGAAAACCAACAAATGTATCCGAATTGAAATCCCTGTTAGGAATGGTTTACTACTATGGAAAATTCATTCCAAATTTGTTGTCAAACCTGACACCCCTCTCTGACCTATTGAACCATTCCAAGAAATGGACGTGGTCTCAGCAATGTGAAACAAGCGTTACGCCTAGGTCCCCCGTCGGGGAAGTGATGTGAGTTGACAAAGTGGAACACGCAGAAAACATGCTATGATATGATATTTCGCTCACAAGGGTCAGACATACATGGAGGCGGCCATCTTGGATTTTGACGTGGCAACCCAATTTTCAATAGCGTTCTTCCTTATGCCTAGATACACCCACACACAGGAAGGTACTTCGCTTATTTTTCAAGATATTTCGCTCACAAGGTTCAGACATATATATGGTGGCGGCCGTCCTGGATTTTGACGTGGCGACCCACTTTACAATAGCGGTCTTCCTTATGCCGAGATACACCCACACACCAAATTAGAAGTTGGTACTTCGCTTATCTTTCAGGATATTCTTCTCACAAGATTCAGACATACATGGCGGCGGCCATCTTGGATTTTGACGTGGCGACCCAATTTTAAACAGCGTTCTTCCGTGTGCCTAGATACACCCACACACCAAATTAGCAGTTGGTACTTCGCTTATTTTTCGAGATATTTCTCTCACAAGGTTCAGACATATATATGGTGGCGGCCATCTTGGATTTTGACGTGGCGACCCAATTTTCAATAGCGTTCTTCCTTATGGCGAGATATACCCACACACCAAATTAGAAGTTGGTACTTCGCTTATTTTTCAAGATATTCATCTCACAATGTTCGGACATACATGGCGGCGGCCATCTTGGATTTTGACATGGCGACCCAATTTTCAATAGCGTTCTTCCTTATGCCTAGATACACCCACACACCATATTAGAAGTTGGTACTTCGCTTATTCTTCAAGATATTTCGCTCACAAGGTTCAGACATATATATGGTGGCGGCCATCTTGGATTTTGACGTGGCGACCCAATTTTCAATAGCGTTCTTCCTTATGGTGAGAAACACCCACCCACCAAATTAGAAGTTGGTACTTCGCTTATTTTTCAAGATATTCATCTCAAGGTTCGGACATACATCGCGGTGGCCATCTTGGATTTTGACGTGGCGACCCAATAGATACACCCACACACCAGATTAGACGTTGGTACTTCGCTTATTGTTCGAGATATTTCGCTCACAAGTTTCAGGAATATATATGGTGGCGGCCATCTTGGATTTTGACGTGGCGGCCCAATTTTCAAAAGCCTTCTTCCTTATGGCGAGAAACACCCACCCACCAAATTAGAAGTTGGTACTTCGCTTATTTTTCAAGATATTCATCTCAAGGTTCGGACATACATCGCGGTGGCCATCTTGGCTTTTGACGTGGCGGCCTGATTTTAAACAGCGTTCTTCCTTGTGCCTAGATACACCCACACACCAGATTAGACGTCGGTACTTCGCTTATTTTTCGAGATATTTCGCTCACAATTTTCAAACATATATATGGTGGCGGCCATCTTGGACTTTGACGTGGCGACCCAATTTTCAATAGCCTTCGTCCTTATGCCGAGATACACCCACACACCAAATTAGAAGTTGGTACTTCGCTTATTTTTCAAGATATTCATCTCACAAGGTTCAAACATACATGGCGGCGGCCATCTTGGATTTTGACGTGGCGACCCAATTTTCAATAGCGTTCTTCCTTATGGCGAGATACACCCACACACCAAATTAGAAGTTGGTACTTCGCTTATTTTTCAAGATATTCATCTCACAAGGTTCAGACATACATGGCATCAAACATACATGGCGGCGGCCATCTTGGATTTTGACGTGGGTTGCACCCACACACCAAATTCGAATGCGGTCCTTCGCTTACGCACGCACGCACGGACGGACACACGGACGGAGGGGAAAGCCATAGTCCCCCTTTCGCTCCGCTGAGCGACGGGGGACAACAAGCATTCGAGTACGCAAAGATGGTTCTCACGGGAGATAAAGTCTTCGTACATTACGATCCTACGAAACCGCTAGTGTTAAGCGTAGATGTCAGCACAAAAGGGTTAGGGGCTTGTCTCAGCCATACATTGGCAGATGGGACCGAACGCCCGATTACATACGCAACTACGCGTCGTGTACCCTGAGTGCAGCAGAAAGAAATTACGCACAAATCTAAAAAGAGGGATTGGCAATCGTGTATGGATTGAAGAAGTCTCATTTGTACTTGTATGGGCGCAAGTTCAAATTGATCTCAGACCACAAGCCACTGACCCGAATATTCGGTCCCAAAGTAGGAATACCTCCATTAGCAGCGGCTAGAATGCAACGGTGGGCATTGTTGCTAAGTGGGTACACCTACGACATCGAATACCGTACGTCGCAACAAAACGCGAACGCCGACATGTTAAGCCGATTTCCAGTCGACGATCCAATGTTCGGCAGATCCGGAAGAAAACTTCGTTTTCAAAACAATGGTGGACTTGTTACCGTTGAATGCAAAACAAATTGCAGAGAGTACGGGGAAAGATCCGGTATTAGCGAAAGTGTATGAGTTCGCTTTATCGGGATGGCCGAGTTATTGTACGGATAAGACGTTACAACCGTACTTCATGCGTCGAGACGAGCTGTCGGTTGATGACGGATGTTTGTTGTGGGGACGACGGGTTGTAGTTCCCAACCCGTTACAAACGCGTATGCTCGGTGAATTTCACGAAAGTCACCCCAGTGTTTGTCGAATGAAAGCGTTAGCGAGGTCGTTCGTTTGGTGGCCCGGGCTATATGGGGACATAGAAGACAGGGTCAGATCATGTAGCAAATGCACAGACGCACAATTAGCACCAAAAGTTGTTCCTCTTTTGTTATGGCCTTGGGCTACAGAACCATGGCAGAGAATTAATGTGGACTATGAAGAGGTCAAAGGTCAAAATTGTCTCCTGGTTGTAGACAGCTACTCTAAATGGCTAGAAGTCTTCCCTGTGTCTTGCGCCACCGCGGGGGGTTTGATTGAGGTTCTAGATCCTTATTTGCAAGATACGGGTTGGTCACTCAGTTAGTCTCAGATAAATGGACCACAATTCATTGCGGACGAATTTGTTGCAATTTTTGAAATCCACTGATGTTGAACATACCTTACTTATGCCCTCCCTACCATCCCTCTTCAAATGGATTGGCCGAAAAGAACGTACAGACATCCAAGAGAATGTTCAAGAAATCAGATAATGAATTGTCGATACAACACAGGGTAGCAAAAGTACTCCTGAATTATAGGAACACGCCGCACACTACAACTGGGATAACACCCGCAGAACTGTTCTTGAAACGCACTCCCAGAACTCGACTTTCGTTAATCAAACCATGTCGACAACGAAAAGTCGAAAAGAGGCAGAGGGCTTTGTTAAATGTTCAAGGTTTCAAGGTTAATGTTCAAGGTTCAAGGAAACAAGGTTACCTAATACATCATGCGTAATACCAAAGGGTTTTGCAGCATCCAACATCTCCCCTTCCCTTCAAACCGACGACATATGGAGGAGGTTTCCAAGAAGTGACAGTCCCCCAAATCGATCAACATGAGTACATACTACCATCCCTGTCCATAACCATGTGTGTGGTAACAAGAACACAAAGCAATATAGAGCAACAGTTCATGCATAACAATTTACAAATCGAGTCGCTTAGGTGCCCGGCGATCGCGTGGGCTGTGACGGAGCGGTAAGTCAAATCTCACTTGCTTCAGTGGGTCGGAAGCTGGTCTGTCCTTGCTTCCAACAGTAGATGGCTTTTGACCCTCACCATCCATAGCGGAGCATTGAGGAACATACTGACGAAGGAAACACCGGTTCCTCCAATAGACTCTGCCCGACGGCAGTTTCACATGATAGTCCCAGTGATGTCCAAGACCGATGACCACACCGGTCTTATCCCAACGCCTCGTCTGTGGATCTTGTACAAACACCTCGGTGCCGGCACAAAATGGTGTGAGAGGTTTGGATGATTGGTTGTAATGTGTGCTGGTTTTCGCCCGTATCTCGGCGGCTTTAGCATCACACTCCGCAGCAGGCATCTGCCACTCGGGTGTGAAAGTGCGCTGATGTCCAGGAACAGCAGTACATATTGGATGCCCGAAGAGAATTTGAGCTGGTGAACTTCCAGATGTGCATGGCGTGTTTCGCCATTCGAGCAAGCCAAATGTATCATCGTCGAGATTGCCGTTGTGTGTAGTCTTAGCGACCAGTGTCTTCATAGCTTTGACCGCTGCTTCTGCATGTCCACGATGGGCGCCGCCCATTCGGCATACTGAATTTGCTCGATGATCCCCAGATTTTCAAGTCGATCCAGTTCCTTGTCAATCCTCTCCCGCAGGGCGAAAGGGACTGGGCGAGCTCTGCAAAATATAGGATTGGCATCCCGGTCAACACTGAATTTAGCCGTATGTCCTTTCAAGGTTCCAAGCTCATCCTTGAAGACATCCGGGTACGTATCCAGCACATTTTTGAGTGTGTATGCTGCGGTAGCAGAAACGTTGGCTGCCCGGAGTTGATGAATGCTTTTCCACTTCAGTTGAATTATTCTCAACCAGTTCCTGGATCGTAAGGGCCCTTTCCAGAAATGACGATCAAGGGTAGGTGAAACTCATGGTTATCGTAGCCCACCGTGACTTTGGATGTATCTAGCCAGGAGGCTTATCTGAAAAACTCAAAGCAAAGATTTTATCAAAAGGCAGTTTATATTTTCAAAATAAATATGACGAGTCTTTGTTCCCAAAAGAGGTTGCCCAGGATAAGCAGCGAAGTTTAACCTCATCGTGGTTCACAAGTAAACTTCCCTGAGGAGAAACTTGCAACCGTTCTTGGCTCCTCTTCTCTCCATCCTTGGAATGTCTCCTTTGTTTCCCATGCGTCCTATTTTCTGAAGCACCAGAAAATATATCCAGTGCACTGAGCAAGGTTGGAGTTGGTTTTTAAAAATGGAACAAACCTGAGAGATTGAAAGAACATGAAGATGGAATCCATCATCGAAGAGTATTTTTGAAATGGAAGCTGGCGGAAGATAAGATAAAAGAAGAGGAAGATGAGCTTTCCCATATGTTTCATGTCCAAATTCAAAAGAATCAACAGTTTTGGAGAGAAATTTTGAAGCGTATAGCAGCAGCTGTTAAGTTCTTGGCAAAAAATAACTTGAGCTTCCGTGGCCACCGAGAAACTTTGCAGCATGCCAGTCCTGAAAATTTTATAGCATCGTTGAAATTTCTAGCGGAATTTGATGATGTCATGCGCCTTCACTTGGAAAGGATTGAATTTGGGAAGACACATTATTTGTCACCCAATATTCAGAATGAGTTCCATAATTTAATGGGAAATAAAATTCGAGAATCTATTGTTGAGAAAGTCAAGCACGCTCATTACTTTTCTTTGATGGTTGATTCTACTCCAGATACAGTCATGTGAAAAAGTAAGTTCACCCCATGTAAAGTTTTGACCTTTTCAACATATTTCAACATACAGCTATTTTATCTTCATTTCAACAATATTGAAAGATAAAGGTGATATAATATAACAAATATCATGAAACATTTACATTTTGTAGTCCATTGTGTAATTTAAATAAACACAAATGCAAATTTCACATGTGGAAAAAGTAAGTACACCCTTGGCTCTAATAGTTGGTATTGCCCCCTTTGGCAGAAACAACCTCAAGTAGGCGTTTCTTATAACTGTCTGCCAGTCTCTGAAATCGACTGGGAGAAATTTTTGCCCACTCCTCCATGCAGAATTCTTTCAGCTGTGCGATGTTTGAGGGGTTTCTTGTATGCACAGCTCGTTTCAAATCCCCCCACAACATCTCGATGGGATTTAGATCCGGGCTTTGACTTGGCCATTCCAGAACCCTCCATTACTTTCTTTTCAGCCATTCCTTGGTGGATTTACTGGTATGTTTCGGATCATTGTCATGTTGCAAGGTCCACCTTCGGTTGAGCTTCAACTTTCCAACAGATGGCCTCACATTATCCTCAAGCACCCACTGGTACAATGAAGAATTCACAGTGGATTCTATGATGGTGAGCTGCCCAGGCCCTGATGCAGCAAAGCTGCCCCAAACCATAATATTTCCACCACCATGTTTTACAGTTGGTATCAGGTTCTTGTGGGAAAATGCTGTCTTTAGTTTTCGTCAAACATGTCTTCTGGTGCTGTGGCCAAATAGCTCCACCTTTGACTCATCTGTCCAGAGCACATTGTTCCAGAAGTGCTGGTCTTTGCCTAGGTGTTCATTGGCAAACTTTAGTCTTGCCCTGATGTTCTTTCTGGACAGCAAAGGTTTCCTCCTGGCACACCTCCCATGTAGATCAAATTTGTGCAGCCTCTTTCTAATGGTAGACTCGTGCACTTTGACATCAACAATGGCAAGAGCTACCTGTAGGTCCCGTGATGACATTCTGGGGTCCTTAGAGACTTCTTTCAGCATCTTGCGGTCTGCTCTCGGGCTGAACTTGCTGGGGTGGCCTGCCCTGAACAAGTTGGCAGTTGTTTGGAATCTTCTCCACTTGTGGATGATCTTCCGGACAGTCGAATGATTGATTTCAAATTGTTTTGACATCTTTTTAAATCCCTGCCCAGACTCGTAGGCATCTATAACTTTCTTTCTGAAGGCCTCAGAGAGCTCTTTTGATCTTGGCGTGGTGACGCCGCACACTTCAACAACAAAGAGCAAACCAAACTAAATGTCTGAGGTTTAAATAAGACAGGTTCCTCCAAGATCCTCTCTGACGATGTTCTAATCATTTGCACCCAGCTGGTGCACCTGATTCGAATTTTAGGTCTTTGAAGTCGTGATAAATGTTGGGGTGTACTTACTTTTTCCACATGTGAAATTTGCATTCATGTTTATTTAAATTATACAATGGACTACAAAATGTAAATGTTTCATGATATTTGTTGTATTATATCACCTTTATCTGTCAATATTGTTGAAATAACGATCAAATAGCAGTATGTTGAAATATGTTGAAAAAGTCAAAACTTTACATGGGGTGCACTTACTTTTTCACGTGACTGTATGTCTCAGCAAGAATAAGTGTCTCTCATCATTCGGTACTTGCACTCAAAAGATTTTGAAGTGAAGGAGTCATTCCTTGGTTTCTTCATAATCTCAAAACCAGATGCACAGCATTATGAAGAACTAGTTTTAAAAACTTTGGAAGACCTGGGACTGGATTTTACCCTGTGCAAGGTCAAACCTATGACAATGCAGCCACAATGAGTGGTCATCTCCCTGGCCTGCAGAAACGTCTTTTGGATATCAATCCAAAGGCAACATTCCTCAACTGTGACAATCATTCACTCAACCTGGTAGCCCTCCATTCTGCTGAAGTAGATCCAGCAATTGTCACTTTTTTGGGAACTGTGCAAGAATTGTTCATCTTTTTTTGCTCATTCTCCCCAGAGATGGGCCAAGCTGAAAGAAGTTGGTGCTGGAAGCTTGAAAATAGAGAGTGGCACAAGGTGGTCTGCTAGAGAGGAAGCTACAAAGGCAGTTTCTTTGCATCTGGAGATAATTATTCAGCTGCTGGAGAAGCTTGCAGAATGCCCAAGTGAAAGAGTGGATACAAGGAGCAAAGCAAGAAACCTCCTCCTTGCAGTGGAAAAGTATGACTTTTTTGCTTATTTGGAATTTTGGTCAAATATCTTGCGCCCCATCAATATTGTCCAAAATAAACTGCAACTGCTTGGTCTGAATATAAATGAGGCTGCTGAAGAAATAGAAACTCTTTCATGCTTTTTGGGAAATGAAAAAGAAAGGGAGAAACTCATCACACGGTCCATAAAAAATGCAGAACAAGGGAGCAACTGCTACGGGTTTCCAACAGCTAAAATAATCAGAAGAAAGAAAAGGCTTGATGGAGAGGTTAGTTAAGATGAAGGACTGCCAATGGAAGTCGAGTTCAAGCGTGTAGCAACAGAAGTCCTTGACAGGCTTCATATGGAGATGAAGTAAAGATTTCAGAGGCTGAGGGACCATGTTGGGTGTTTTGGATTCATTCTTCAAACTGATCTGCTCCTGCAATCAATGGATGAGGAAATTTTGCCAAAGCACTGTGCTGACTGTGCCTGCTTCTATGATGAAGTCCAGCCAAAATCATTGTTCAATGATGTCATTGATGCACGAGTGCTTTTCCTCAATAAGGAAGTACCAAAAGTACCAGCGGATATTTTGGAGAAGCTGGCTGCATACGGCATACGGCAATGATGTCTGTCCCAACCTGGCAACTGTAGTCCGAATTTTGATCACTCTGGCAATCTCTATTGCATCCTGTGAGAGAAGCTTCTCAAAACTGAAAATGATCAAAACCAACCTGCAGAGTACAATGGCCCAAGCACAATGAGCAATGTCTCAGCAGCTTGGTTCTGATGTCGGTTGAGTCAGACTTATTGGATAAAATTGATATCAATGATGTGATAGATGATTTTGCTGTGAAGGAAGCACGACGGGAGGCAATATTCGCTCAATGGAACACTGTTCTCCCCTATGAGCCGGTGCTCCTGCCTCACACCTAGCTCGGCTTCACGCTGTTGAAACCAAAGCTTTCAGAATCATTGGAATCTCCCGTGATGAAGCTATCTCCGAGGGCCTTTCACTCACTCACCGCAGACAGGTAGGTGGTCTTTCTGTCTTCTACCGACTCCTCTCCGGCCTTGCTCCCCCAGCTCTCTCTGTGCTCTGTCCCCCAAATATTCCTACAGGTCGCACAAGATCTGCCAGCAACCCTCTGATGGTTAAACTGCCAAAATCTCGGCTCTCTGCTCACCTTCACTCTTTCATTCCTCTTTTCTCCCGCCTCTGGAACAAACTCCCACACTCCCTTCAATCCCACTCCTCCCTCCAGGTCTTTAAAACAGCTGTTCACCACCATCTCTTATCTTTCCCCATCCAAAACCTTGATCTTTTCTACCCCCACTAATTCACCCCAGATCCACCTTGTTTGAAATTCCAACTTCTTTCCTGGAAGTCTTGGCAGTGTCCATATGTTTTACACCTCTCCCACCCCCCCCTTCCCATGCCCCCCCCCCACCCCCAAAGCCCTCTCTCTCCCACAAATCTCTCGATGCCCCTGTTCTCAGATGTTGTGTTTGTGTTCCTCCCCCTCTCGCCCCATCTTGTCTGCCGCTCCCCATGTTATATGTTTTATGTGTCGGTTTGTCTTTCTGTGTGATTAATGTTAGCTCTTTCACAAGCCTCGATCTTGTATACAAAAAATATACATATATATGAAAATGAACTGATATACTCATTGTAACTCTTTGCTGTTATGTGGTTTTACAAAAAAAGTGTACAACTGATGTTTTTTACTTGTGTTATTATTTGATTTTGTCTTGTTTTGGTGGCATGAGGAAGCTACCGTATTTTCAAATTTTCAGTTCAAATTGAAATTCAAATAAAAAAGATTTATTGTTGCAATTTTTCCCATTTTTCATCAAACCTCACCAAATGTTGGAGGGGGCCCTTCAAGGAGTCAAGCCCCCCGGGCCCCCAAATCTCCAGCTCCGCCACTGCTGAGACGACACGGTGAGCAGGTGCAGTTCCTGGCGAAAGATATCGACATTTGTAGCGATGCAATCTGGGTCATGATTCAGTCTTGCTTTGGTTTCCATTTCTTGCTCTTCCTGCAGAAAGACTTTTACCGTGAGCAGTTCAGCGTCGTCGCAATACTCATCGGGACACCGCAGAAGGCCGAGGGCTTCACCTACCGATTCGCGTTAATCGGTCAGCGCCGTCGACTCAACTGGGAAGCCATGCCGATGTCTCTTCAGGAGGGCATTGCGGCGGCAATTTTCAACAGGAACCACTTCCTCATCGACTAGGATACCGCGATGAAATTTGCCGAGGATGGAAACCTCAACATTAACATGAGCATTGCCCCATGGCCGCCAAAAGATTACCCAATCAAGGGTCCAGATTGTACAGGCACGGACGAACCATCTGCAGCCTCACCAATTCCCAATAGCCTTTTCACGACCATCTGACACACATTTGGGTGATGCAGGGATTATTCTTCAAACATGACACCCTGCAGTATTGTGTTGAATGACGTGATGACGCCGTGAGGGGTGGCGCATGCGCATAATAAATCAGTCCTGTAATGGCATCAGTCGACAGTGTCTGTCTCCTTCACTAGGCCCGGCTCCTATACTGAAACGTCGACGTGAAGGCGTTAGTTCAGTGTATTACAAACTGGCGACGAGGATATAAGGTGATCAGACGGGGGAAGGCGTAATCAAGACATGGCGTTATTCGGGAATATTGCGCCTTTCGACGAAAAAGCGGAGTTGTTCGAGGACTACACAGACAGGTGCGACACATTTTTGACGGTGAACAGGATTGAGGAAGAGCTGCAGGCGAGTTTATTTTTGGCTGTGGTGGGTGCAGAGGAGTTCAGGTTATTGAAGAACTTGTGTCACCCAGCCGCACACATGGGTCAGACATCTTCGAAGGCGACCAAGGATGGAGCAGCGGAGGCGAATCGAGTCCAGCAGGGGAAGAGAAGTTTCGTACAAAGTGGGGGGAAAAGGGAACAATCTTCTCACCTGAAAAGGTGGGGAGTCCATAGGTTGTAGGTTTCAGGTGGGGTCGGTCAGCATCACTCCACAGGTTTGTGAAAACAGCACGGCTGATGAGCGAGACAGCCGCACCAGTGTCGGCTTCTATTTGCAATGGTCAATTAATTGACGACAACAGTGGCAAGAAAAGGGTCCCGCTTATGGCGAGAATCAATATGAAACCGGTCATACGATTCTGAGTCGTCAGAAACAGAGCTCACCTGGTCAAGCGCCACCATCTTATGAATCGCGACGTTGTTATTTTCTCTCAAAGAGCGACCACTTGAGGAAGACTGTCTGACTTCACAAGGGCAAGGCATTTCCACCAGATGGACCCGTTTGCCAACATTGATCATTCGTTCAACACCCCTCGATGTCATTTGCAAAAAGGAGAACAGAGTGAGCAGCGGAGAGCTCTACCAGGTGCCTTTTCCACTCGTCAGCCGGATCGAGTGCCTCGTGTGTTTTGAATACATGGCGCCTCCCGTTCTAAAGTGTGATGCCGTCCACATGATTTGCAGCCCGTGCTGGTACAGTGGGGTAGTCGCCTGCCCCACCTGCCGAGGTCAGCTGGACTTCACCCATAGGGTCATGGAGACGGTGAGTGTGAGTGTGACTTATGTAGCCATGGAGTGCGAGTTATTTCCGTGCCCTTTACAGTCTCCTAGCCATTGCAGGTGGCAGAATAGGCCGGACAACCAGGTGCCGACCCTGAAAGACCAGCACAGGTTCGTGCAGAGACGGTGAGCAGGTGCAGTTCCTGGCGAAAGATTTCGACATTTGTAGCGACACAATCTGGGTCATGATTCAGTCTTGCTTTGAATTCCATTTCTTGCTCTTCCTGCAGAAAGACCTTTACCGTGAGCAGTTTAGCGCCGTCGCAATACTCATGGGGACATCTCAGCAGGTTGAGGGCTTCACCTACCGATTCGTGTTAATTGGTCAGCGCCGTCGACTCACCTGGGATGCCACGCCAAAGTCTCTTCAGGAAGGCATCGCGGCGGCAATTTTCAACAGGAACCACTTCCTCATCGACGAGGTTACCACGATGAAATTTGCTGAGGACGGAAACTTCAACATTAACGTGAGCATTGCCACATGGTCGCCAAAAGATTAGCCAATCAAGGGTCCGGTTTGTACAGGCACGTACGAACCATCCGCAGCCTCGCCAATTCCCAATGGCCTTTTCACGACCATCTGACACACATTTGGGTGATTCGGGGATTCTTCTTCACACATGACACCGTGCAGTATTGTGTTGAATGACGTGGTGACGCAGTGAGGGGTGGCGCATGCGCATAATAAAGCAGTCCTGTGATGGCGTCTGTCGACAGTGTCTGTCGCCTTCACTAGGCCCGGCTCCTATACTGAAACGTCGACGTGCAGGCGTTAGTTCAGTGTATTACAAATGGGCGACGAGGATATAAGGTGATCAGACGGGGGAAGGCGTAATCAGGACATGGTGGTATTCAGGAATATTGCGCCTTTTGATGAAAAAGCGGAGTTGTTCGAGGACTACACAGACAGATGCGACACATTTTTGGTGGCGAACAGGATTGAAGAAGAGCTGCAGGCGAGTTGATTTTTGGCTGTGGTGGGTGCAGAAGAGTTCAGGTTATTGAAGAACTTGTGTCACCCAGCCACGCACATGGGTGAGACATCTTCGAAGGGGACCAAGGATGGAGCAGCGGAGGCAAATCGAGTCCAACAGGGGAAGAGAAGTTTCGTACAAGGTGGGAGGAAAAGGGAACAATCTTCTCCTGTATAGGTGGAGAGTCCATAGATTGTAGGTTTCAGGTGGGGTCGGTCAGCATCACTCCACAGGTTTGTGAAAACAGCACGGCTGATGAGCGAGACAGCCGCACCAGTGTCGCCCTCCATTTGCAATGGTCAATTATTGACGACAACGATGGCAAGAAAAGGGTCCCGCATATGGCGAGAATCAATATGAAAGAGGTCATACGATTCTGAGTTGTTAGTAAACAGAGCTCACCTGGTCAAGCGCCACCATCTTATGAATCGCGACGTTGTTATTTTCTCTCAAAGATCGACCACTTGAGGAAGACTTTCCGACTTTACAAGAGCAAGGCATTTCCACCTGATGGACCCGTTTGCCAACATTGATCATTCGTTCAAGACCCCTCGATGTCCTTTGCAAAAAGGAGAACGGAGTGAGCAGCGGAGAGCTCCACCAGGTGCCTATCCACTCGTCAGCCGGATTGAGTGCCTTGTGTGTTTTGAATACATGGCACCTCCCATTCTAAAGTGTGATGCCGTCCACATGATTTGCAGCCCGTGCTGGTACAGTGGGGTAGTCGCCTGCCCCACCTGCCGAGGTCAGCTGGACTTCACCCGTAGCCTTCGCAGGAAAATGTGGTGGCAGCCTTGCGCCTTCCGTGCAGGTGCGCTTTTTCGGGCTCTGGATGGAGGCTTGCGCCCGTCGATGTGCCGGGCCACGGAGGGCGAGTTCTTCCCATGCCCTTTACCCTCTCCTGGCCATTGCACGTAGCAGAATAGGCTGGACAACCTGGTGCCGCCCCCTGAAAGACAAGCACAGGTTCATGCCGAGACTACACGGTGAACAGATGCAGTTCCTGGCGAAAGATATCGACATTTGTGGCGACGCAATCTGGGTCATGATTCAGCCTTGGTTTGGCTTCCATTTCTTGCTCTTCCTGCAGAAAGACTTTTACCGTGAGCAGTTTAGCGCCGACCCAACACTCATCGGGACACCTTAGCAGGCTGAGGGCTTCACCTACCGATTCGTGTTAATTGGTCAGCGCCGTCGACTCACCTGGGATGCCACGCAAAAGTCTCTTCAGGAAGGCATCACGGCGGCAACTTTCAACAGGAACCACTTCCTCATCGATTAGGATACCGCGATGAAATTTGCTGAGGATGGAAACTTCAACATTAACGTGAACACTGCCCCATGGTCGCCAAAAGATTAGCCAATCAAGGGTCCAGATTGTACAGGCACGTACGAACCATCCGCAGCCTCGCCAATTCCCAATGGCCTTTTCTCGACCATCTGACACATTTGGGTGATGCAGGGATTCTTCTTCACACATGACACCGTGCAGTATTGTGTTGAATGACGTGGTGACGCCGTGAGGGGTGGCGCATGCGCATAATAAAGCAGTCCTGTAATGGCGTCTGTCGACAGTGTCTGTCTCCTTCACTCGGCCCGGCTCCTATACTGAAACGTCGACGTGAAGGCATTTGTTCAGTGTATTACAAACAGGCGACGAGGATATAATAGGCCGGTAGCAACTCTGTGGGAAATGACATTTCGTTTTGTGTCCGAGGTGCTAAAATTTTACCATGCGAAAAGTTGTTGAATCTAATGGTGTTGAACATATCAAAAGTTCTCCAAAATATATTGGCCCAAACATATGTTACGAGATGAAATTGTGTGCACTATATTGTCTTGCCCACTTGTCTATCTCGGGTGCCGTTGTACCGCCTTTCGCGTATGTAGACAGGTGTCAGCCAATCACATAACAGAATATGATCATGTGACTTCTGTGATCAACTGTCATGGCTGCGCCCATGACTGACCGCGTTGAAAGCGATCGGGCCCGTTTAGTGTGTATTTTGCACCTAAAAAGCGTCCATGGTGAGGTGGTGCAGCCTTTTACAGAAAAGAGATGGTCCACATTCACTGACTGTGCAAAAAAATGAGTGAGTCTCGATGGTGAATGCTCTCATGTGGCAAATAAACTTTTCGATTGCCCCAGTCGCAATTCACCACAACCATCATCATCATCTTCGACACTACCACTACCAGTCCCCCCGGCACCGATTCCCATACCAGGAGCCGGAGCAGCAGCCCTTCATCTCGATGATAGTGTGGCATTACTATCAGTGACATTTGAATCACCATTTGAGCAAATACCGAAGGATGTGTGTGGTTTTCATGCCACATGCTACCAGCGATTTACGGACAAGAAACGTCTGCAAGCCAGTGAGAAGAGGTGTAGTACAGCACTTGTACAAACAATCACAATGTCTCCAGCAAAAAAACTGCGTTGCCATTCAAAAATAGCAACACCATCCTCAACCACACGAGTGCTTCCTAAAGTCTGTTTATTATGTGGTAAGAAGGACAGCTATTTGAAATGACATCATGGTGGTAAAACACGAGATCTTCTGGTGCTAGCTCAAACACTGACTGCTGGTAGGTACCTTATACCATCTACGATTTTCTATCCTATGATAGGGCCTGCTTCAGAAGGCGTACTAACATGTTTGAACTCTGCCTAAAATATGAGCATATGGTACAGTATGCGTCTCTTAATAGAATCACTTTTGGCCAGGGTAGTTTGATTCTATTAAGTGGCTGATTATCTTATCCTAGATTATATTAAGTGGTGCATACTGCATATGAAAAAACTGATGTCAGTGCTGTATTAGTGACTAATAATTGTTCCCTTATTTACAACAGGTCGTCTGATAGAGGCAGCATCACTGAAGGCAAAATATGGCACGAAGTCAGAACAGAAAATTTCAGAAACCATACTTCACCATACCCGCGGGACTGATTGTGTGGCAGCGGAGATACGGTATCACCGAAATTGTTTCCTGCAGTTCACTCGTTTCCTCTCCAAGGCTAAGAAAAGCTCAGAGTCATCGAAGGAGGAGTAAGTAACGAACCTATTTCATCAATCAATCCTAAACATGTAGTTGTGTTTAACTTGTGTATAACTTTAAAAGTAAAATTTAGGTTGGTTATACAGTATATTCCAATTGTGCAATTCATATACTGATTCATAGTACATCTTACAGTCATCCCAGTGGCGGATCCAGGGGGGCTAAGAGGGCCCCCCCTAAAAATCTGGTGATAAGACGATAAAAAAATATATATACTTTTTTGGGAAAAAAACGTTTTTTTTCAAACTTTTGAAAATAAATTGGCCTATTTTTGAGGAGTTTTTGTGAATATAAGGGGGGGGGCGGTGACGGTTAAAAATTTTTTGCCCCCCCCCCCCCTTAAAAAATTCCTGGATCCGCCTATGCATCCTCTGTGAAGTTAACAATAATTTTGAGACACTGAACTGCAAAATTTCTTCATATTTCCTGCTTTAAATCTGCTTTAAATGTGAATTATTAGGTTATTTCTCCGCTTATAAAGTGACTACCATGGCCATCCGTCTATCCGTCCGTCCGGACGTCTGTAAACTTTTCACTTGAACATCTTCTCGGAAACTACCCGACCGATTTTGAACAGATTTGATATCACGCATTAGGTCAGCAAGGACTCGTAAGGTTGTGCTCTACATCTGGATCCGCCCCCTATAAAGGGGTAAAAAGGGGGTATTGCCCTTAATATTAGTCATTATTTTAAAAATCTTCTTGTCAGAAACTGCTTGGCAGATCTAGACCAAATTAACCATGAAGCATCTGGACAATCCCATAATCTTAAGTTGTGCTCCCCATGACCGTACCTCTACTGCAAATGGGGGCAATGGGGCCTCCCCCTAATTCCTCATTATCATTAAAACAGTTTCTTCTCGGTAACTATCCGACGGATTCGGACCAATTTTGGTAGTAGCAAGAGGACAACGAGTTCTTATGGGGTTGTGCTCCCCATCTGGATCCGCCCCTCATGACGGGGTTGAAAGGGGGTTTTAATTAATTTTAAAAATCTTTTTGCCAGAAACTGCCAGGTACATCCACACCAACTCGCCATGAAGCATCTGGACAACGCCATAACCTTAAATTGTATTTCCCCGTAACCGTGCTTTTACTGCAAATGGGGGCAATGAGGCCTCCCCCAACTTACTCGTCACCACTTACTTCGACTGAAAGTATTCCTCATTTAAATCTCCCAATATTCATCGAAATGGTTCGGATTTCCATATAGAATGATAGGATCACATCGATTCTACAGGTTACATTTTTTAATTCTATCGATTTCGGTTCATTGTGTGAGATATTTAGTTAAACAAGGGCCCAACGAGAAATAACCGTCAGTCCCCCACGGGGCTATTTGTCATTGTAGTCTCAAAAATTAAATAATTTCCTTGTCCCTTTCAGTGTTCCATTCGGAGAGGCTTTTGAGGAATTCTGCCGGGAGATCATCGAAAGACGCATCATCACTGAGCAGGAAGTCTTCAGACTCACGAAGTTGTCTCACATGTTGGTCAAAAGGTTCCACAAAGTGGATGTGTCATGGAGGTAATTACTTTTCACAAGCTCGACTTATTTTCTTGGTTAGACTCATATTTATCAGTTGCTTATTGATGAACTCTGCAGTAGTCGGCTCTATCGTCCGGGCAGTAAGCAGGCTCAAAAGCCAACGTGTCAGGAGATGAGCGCCCACGGCAACGCGCTTCACGCGCATGCCCCCAACTTCCTTCATTGATGAAAATGAAATGATAACATTTGACAATGCCTCCTGTGCATCTTTTTACCAGGAATGATCGACTGAAGAACATACTAGCAAAGAGGTATCCACAACTCCATTTCTACCGCCCACCGCAGCAGAATCTGTCATTGCTGGTTTTTGCCGATACATTGACAACTGGTGCGGTCGCGAGCCAACTCGGAGGTTCTTCCACAGACACCAGCAGCATCGAAACTGAAGACGATGACTTTCAGTCTCCTGAGTCAGCAGGTAGGAGTTCCACTCCATCCCATGAGGAAGAGGCCCGAATGGCCTACTTGACTGCTTTGTCTATCAGGGCTCAAATGGCTGGCCAAGACGAAGGACCACCATCATGGCCGTTAAAAGCATCTGATTTGACTGTTGACGAGATGAGGCGTAGTGTGCCTTCCCTGTTATTGAAGATCATCTCCTGGATTGTTGGTGCTGACTGTGAACCGGACCTGGTAGAATATTCCGCCGGCGATGTCGCGTCAGGTGAATTGAAAATTATTTCACTGTGCCAAGACATTAAACTCCTACACTCGAGAGGGAAGAAAGAAACTCTCAAATCACTGGCTGGGGATTGTGTGCATGACTCGCGCACCCGCTCCTAAATCAGTACTGGAAGCGGTGGCATGTTCCATGTTCCTGTAAGAAAACTAAATGTACGTCTGGTCGCTGTTCATGCCTAAATTCGGGCCTTTCATGTACAGACATGTGTTTGTGCCAAGAGTGTGACAACGGTACCAATACGACGACGGAAAATGCATTCGAAAATGGGTCCGGGAGTGATGACAGCGACATAGAAAACGACCATTAGCATTTCAATATTTGAGCTGTTGAAATCTGATGCCCAATGCCCATATATGGTTGTGTTTGCGGTGTTTTTAAGGTTTCTCCGTTGTTCACTCTATATTGTTTTTTACCTGTATTGTTTGAGAAATGTTTTTGTAAGTACGGTACGGTACTAATAAACACGCTGTGAATAGCTCTGACTGTCAGCACGGCCTACTGTTTTCCCTAATTCACCTCAAGGATCTTGAGCAATGCTCGCTCCATGACCATCCATCTCATTCCGCGGTTGTTCACTTCGTGGGTGAGTTACCAACCTCAAGAGTGTTCAGGAGGATCAATTTATCTTCAGTGAATCGCCCAAGCCCAACGTACAGTCTATCCGCTTATCGCATATCAACCCTTTTGCCAATCAAAATTAAGCAGTGTACACAGAATGGTTTTAGCATATTATACGATTACATGAGGGATTTACACGAGGGGTGGGGGACCAATGACCGGACGTTTTAAAAAAAATCTTCATTTACCCGAGAGGGGGGTCATCCCCGGGAAAATTTTGAAAGCTAGATTGCCTGAGATGCGATCTGTGGCCATATTGCGCCCGTTGCTGAAGTTGCAGCTAAGCCTGAATAGTTTCTTGTTATTTTTGAAAATTTCATGGCCCTGAGGGGGGATGGCCCCATGGACACCCCCGGGAAAATTTTGAAAGTTAGATTGCCTGAGATTGCCGAGGGGGGGGGGGGGGGGCATGGCACGATGCCCCCCCTCGCTATGCCACTGGGGTTGGAAATTCAACACCGGATGATCAGAAGGGCCTTTTCACATCCCCCGACTGCTGGCGGCACGTTTATGGTCCTCATATAATCGTATAAATGCCTCAGTAAAGATGTTTTCTTTTTAAAGGTATTTTGTCGAAAGGGATAAACTACGATGTCTTTAAGGGCCTCCATACCCTTAATGGGCAAGAGTTGGACGGAGAACTTTTTCTCCGATGTTTGGTGTACCAACAGTTAGCATCAGGTGAAATTTCACCGAGCACCCATTCCGCGGAACGAAATTTCATTTCTAGGCCCTTACCAAGGTTTTGCTACCGGCCTATAAGGTGATCAGACGTGGGAAGGCGTAATCAAGACATGGTGGTATTCAGGAATATTGCGCCTTTCGACGAAAAGCGGACTTGTTCGAGGACTACACAGACAGATGCGACACATTTTTGGCAGCGAACAGGATTGAGGAAGAGCTGCAGGCGAGTTTATTTTTGGCCGTGGTGGGTGCAGAAGAGTTCAAGTTATTGAAGAACTTGTTTCACCCAGCCACGCACATGGGTTAGACATCTTCGAAGGGGACCAAGGATGGAGCAGCGGAGGCAAATAGAGTCCAACAGGGGAAGAGAAGTTCCGTACAAGGTGGGAGGAAAAGGGAACAATCTTCTCACCTGTATAGGTGCAGAGTCCATAGGTTGTAGGTTTCAGGTGGGGTCGGTCAGCATCACTCCACAGGTTTGTGAAAACAGCACGGCTGATGAGCGAGACAGCCGCACCAGTGTCGGCTTCCATTTGCAATGGTCAATTATTGACGACAACAGTGGCAAGAAAAGGGTCCCGCTTTTGGCGAGAATCAATAAGAAACCGGTCATACGATTCTGAGTTGTCAGAAACAGAGCTCACCTGGTCAAGCGCCACCATCTTATGAATCGCGACGTTGTTATTTTCTCTCAAAGAGCAACCACTTGAGGAAGACTGTCCGATTTCACAAGGGCAAGGCATTTCCACCAGATGGACCCGTTTGCCAACATTGATCATTCGTTCAAGACCCCTCGATGTCATTTGCAAAAAGGAGAACGGAGTGAGCAGCAGAGAGCTCTACCAGGTGCCTTTTCCACTCGTCAGCCGGATCGAGTGCCTCGTGTGTTTTGAATACATGGCGCCTGCCGTTCTAAAGTGTGATGCCGTCCACATGATTTGCAGCCCGTGCTGGTACAGTGGGGTAGTCGTCTGCCCCACCTGCCGAGGTCAGCTGGACTTCACCCATAGGGTCATGAAGACGGTGAGTGCGAGTGTCAGTGTGAGTTATGTAACCACGGAGTGCGAGTTATTTCCGTGCCCTTTACAGTCTCCTAGCCATTGCAGGTGGCAGAATAGGCCGAAAAACCAGGTGCCACCCCTGAAAGACCAGCACTGGTTCGTGCTGAGACGGTGAGCAGATGCAGTTCCTGGCGAAAAATTCCGACATTTGTAGCGACACAATCTGGGTCATGATTCAGTCTTGCTTTGAATTCCATTTCTTGCTCTTCCTGCAGAAAGACTTTTACCGTGAGCAGTTTAGCGCCGTCGCAATACTCATCGGGACATCTCAGCAGGTTGAGGGCTTCACCTACCGATTCGTGTTAATTGGTCAGCGCCGTCGACTCACCTGGGATGCCACGCCGAAGTCTCTTCAGGAAGGCATCGCGGCGGCAATTTTCAACAGGAACCACTTCCTCATCGACTAGGATACCGCGATGAAATTTGCTGAGGATGGAAACTTCAACATTAACTTGAGCATTGCTACATGGTCGCCAAAAGATTAGCCAATCAAGGGTCCAGATTGTACAGGCACGTACGAACCATCCGCAGCCTCGCCACTTCCCAATGGCCTTTTCACGACCATCTGACACACATTTGGGTGATGCAGGGATTCTTCTTCACACATGACACCGTGCAGTATTGTGTTGAATGACGTGGTGACGCCGTGAGGGGTGGCGCATGCGCATAATAAAGCAGTCCTGTAATGGCGTCTGTCGACAGTGTCTGTCTCCTTCACTAGGCCCGGCTCCTATACTGAAACGTCGACGTGAAGGCGTTAGTTCAGTGTATTACAAACTGGCGACGAGGATATAATAGACCGAGCGCCAGCGAAATTTGTTCAACCGGAAAGAGACAGAAGGTTTCATTACATGAGGTGGTTGATCGTCCATCACTGACTGAAGGTCGGGATTGATGCCGGGTCATAGCCTGTACCTTCGGCCTACAGGTGACCTTTTTGGGTCACCAAAAATGCACTTATTCAACCCAACAGCGACAAGGAAACTAATTGCACCATGACATTTGATAGGGACCGTAGTTCACCAAAAGTACCGTGACAGCAATTTTATACTGTACATTTTCGAGAACAGCAGCTTTTTTAATAGGTCACGTGACCACATTTATTCAACCCAAGAGCGACAAGCATCAAACTTGGTTCATATAATGCAATGGTAATTGCCAAACACGAAAATACCAATGACAGCAATTTTCTCCTGTACTTTGACCTTGACAGCAACCTTTGACCTCGACACACCCACAACGCAGATGCTTATGCAATCCAAATGCGACAAGTATCGAACTTTTTAAAACGCGATATGGAGATATTTTCAAATACAAAAATACCAATGACAGCAATATGTTCTCCTGTAGGCCTAATTTGACCTTGACCCACTTGAGCGACCCGGATGCGGGCAACCTACTTCCGGATTTCAATCGCTGGTCAACGTCTGTAACATGACGTACATATCCTACAGCGATTCAACTCTCACTGGCCGTATTGAATAAGAGGAAAGAGGAAGTGGTTTGAATCAATTACCAGTGACCAATAATCAAACAAAAACTAGAACGGGCACTCGGTAGAGCGCATACCTTCGCCGCAGCTACTGTTCTGTACTTGGCATGGGAGTGTAGGGAACAGAACAGTGAACAGTTTGGTGCTGATTTCATGCAAATCGGATAAGAATTGACCGAGTTATGACAAAAAACGCACATTTTGCAAGGTCGTGACCCCCCTGACCTTTGACCCGATTGCTCCCAAAATCTAATCAAATGTGTCCCGTATAATAACCAATCATCCCACCAAATGTCATGCAATTCGGTTGAATACTTTTTGAGTTATGCGAATAACATACACACACACACACACACAGACATACAAATAAATACACAGCGATCAAAACATAACCTTCCGCTTTTGCGAAGGTAACAACGTAACATGGCCGTAACTGAGTTGAAAGAGATGTGTGGAATCCAAAGGGGAGAAACACCGGCAAACCAGTTGCACACACAACGTCTGCGGAAAGACAAAGAAAGCACCGACCGTCTCAAGCAGCAGTTCATTGAAACATGGAACCCCTTCGATGCCACCACACCAGACACCCTCGTCAACTTGGCTACGGGACAAAGTGCCGTAGAGGCGACGACCACCTACCTCACCACAACTCTTCAACGGGGAAAAGCGGCTAGATCGGAGTTTCTGTTTGAGTGCACAGAAGACGGAGCAAGGTTTGTAAAAACGGTGAAGCGCATCAAAGTGCAAAACTTCGCATCCGAGAACGCTCGAAAAGTGACCAAACGTGAAAAGGTTGGTACCGAAGGTGTGAGAGACGCCTTCGCTCACATACTGGCGATGGATGCGGTACGAGAAGCTATCGACCTCCGAGATCTACTAAGCCATCCAATCACCCCAATTCCCCTGTCAATCGCACGCAGTGATGGGTCAGTGACGAAGACGACGAAGTCAGCGCTCACGAAAGTTCTGGAAAGAAAACAGAAAGAACCTTCCAGCGACATGGACATCTCCCTCTCAGTGAGGCCATCGGTATATCTCGTTGATGGTGGCCTTATTCTTTACGAGGTTTTGACTCGCCACAAACAATCAACGTATCGCTCGATAGCTAGAGATATAATGGTGCACATTTGTTCGCATGCCGGTACCGCAATTGAGGTGCACCTGCTTCTTGACAAGTACCTGACGCCATCAATAAAAGATCTGGAGAGGAGGAACCGGGGTGGTGGACATGAGGATTTTGTGATAACAGGGCCGGAACAGAGGCAAAAGAAGAATGGCAGTGAACTCCTGAAAAACTATCATTTCAAGAATGCATTTCTGAAATTCATGATGGAAGAAGTCCAGAATGAGCAGTACGCTAGTATCATTGACCGCAAAACAGTGTATGTTTCCCACGGGGGAAGTTGGATAGAACTAAAGGTGAACAGTAAGGGGTTGCTGGTGGTGTCCGTTCCCTCACAGTATCAAGGCCAACATGAAGAGGCAGACACTTTAATTGCTTATCATGCCATGACGGCGATGTCAGGTGACATAACCGTGCGCTCCTCGGACACTGATGTTTTAGTGATACTGTTGCCAATCGCTGCAAAGCATCCCCACCGCATAATGCTAGACGACGGAAGCGTAAACAGTCGCCGCTTCATCAGCGTGTCCGAAATTGCACACGTACTGGAGGACAGGGAAGCCGGTACAACAGAGGTTGTCGTTGGTTTTCACGCCCTAACAGGATGCGACTACACATCGGCGTTCTACAGAAAGGGTAAACAGAAACCCTTTGAAATAATGGAGAAAGGGCATGTCAAGGCTTTGCAGTCTTTGTGTAATGACGAAATGGATGTCGTGGGGTTGGAAAGATTCGTTTGCCACGTGTAAGGCAATAAAAGCGCCAAATGTGTTGATGAGGCGCGAGCAGAGGCCTTTTTCAAGATGGTAGGGGCGGGAAAGTTCTCTGACCAAGTGAGGAAGGTGAACTGTGCTTCGCTGCCGCCGTGCAGGAGAACCCTTCTGCAGCATCTCCATAGGGCTCACTATGTCTCCTTGATGTGGAAATCGGCTTCGAAAGCGAATCCAACGGCCGGAATGTATCCCACCAACTATGGCTGGGAAGTGGATGCAACTGGCAACTACACATTCCAGTGGTTTCTTGGACCTGTACTGCCTGAAGAGCTGAAAAAGCCTGCTGCCCCAGAGACTGAGGAGTTTGTAGAGGATCCCTACGAATGCGACACAGACGTGGAGGACGAGGCCGACCGAGACCAGCCCATAGACACGCTCTCACCTGATAGTGATGGTGAACCCTGGAGTGGGGATAGCGGGAGCGAATCCGAAACGGAGTGATCAACACAGTTTATACACTGTGATCAATGCGGCAGGAACCTTATGCTTATGGAACTACTGTCAATACAGTCCGTACCATATTCAGATAAACTGAGTAGGTTGGGATTTGCTTGTCGGTATTGGTTTTGGATGACGTCATTGTTGGTATCGCCACATAATATTTCCATATTTTTGTGTTAGCATTTAAAATTGACGGTTAACGGTACTCGCTATTTGTTTTTGTTTGATTATTGGTCACTGGTAATTGATTCAAACCACTTCCTCTTTCCTCTTATTCAATACGGCCAGTGAGAGTTGAATCGCTTTAGGCTATGTACGTCATGTTACAGACGTTGACCAGCGATTGAAATCCGGAAGTAGGTTGCCCGCATCCGGGTCGCTCAAGTGGGTCAAGGTCAAATTAGGCCTACAGGAGAACATATTGCTGTCATTGGTATTTTTGTAATTGAAAATATCTCCATATCGCGTTTTAAAAAGTTCGATACTTGTCGCATTTGGATTGCATAAGCATCTGCGTTGTGGGTGTGTCGAGGTCAAAGGTTGCTGTCAAGGTCAAAGTACAGGAGAAAATTGCTGTCATTGGTATTTTCGTGTTTGGCAATAACCATTGCATTATATGAACCAAGTTTGATGCTTGTCGCTCTTGGGTTGAATAAATGTGGTCACGTGACCTATTTAAAAAGCTGCTGTTGTCGAAAATGTACAGTATAAAATTGCTGTCACGGTACTTTTGGTGAACTACGGTCCCTACCAAATGTCATGGTGCAATTAGTTTCCTTGTCGCTGTTGGGTTGAATAAGTGCATTTTTGGTGACCCGAAAAGGTCACCTGTAGGCCTAAGGTACAGGCTATGACCCGGCAACAATCCCGACCTTCAGTCAGTGATGGACGATCAACCACCTCATGTAATGAAACCTTCTGTCTCTTTCCGGTTTAACAAATTTCGTTGGCGCTCGGTCTATAAGGTGATCAGACGGGGGAAGGCGTAATCAAGACATGGTGGTATTCAGGAATATTGCGCCTTTCGACGAAAAAGCGGACTTGTTCGAGGACTACACAGACAGATGCGACACCTTTTTGGCGGCGAACAGGATTGAGGAAGAGCTGCAGGCGAGTTTATTTTTGGCCGTGGTGGGTGCAGAAGAGTTCAAGTTATTGAAGAACATGTGTCACCCAGCCACGCACATGGGTTAGACATCTTCGAAGGGGACCAAGGATGGAGCAGCAGAGGCAAATCGAGTCCAACAGGGGAAGAGAAGTTTCGTACAAGGTGGGAGGAAAAGGGAACAATCTTCTCACCTGTATAGGTGGAGAGTCCATAGATTGTAGGTTTCAGGTGGGGTCAGTCAGCATCACTCCACAGGTTTGTGAAAACAGCACGGCTAATGAGCGAGACAGCCACACCAGTGTCGACCTCCATTTGCAATGGTCAATTATTGACGACAACGGTGGCAAGAAAAGGGTCCCGCTTATGGCGAGAATCAATATGAAAGAGGTCATACGATTCTGAGTTGTTAGTAAACAGAGCTCACCTGGTCAAGCGTCACCATCTTATGAATCGCGACGTTGTTATTTTCTCTCAAAGAGCGACGACTTGAGGAAGACTTTCCGACTTTACAAGGGCAAGGCATTTCCACCTGATGGACCCGTTTGCCAACATTGATCATTCGTTCAAGACCCCTCGATGTCCTTTGCAAAAAGGAGAACGGAGTGAGCAGCGGAGAGCTCCACCAGGTGCCTATCCACTCGTCAGCCGGATTGAGTGCCTCGTGTGTTTTGAATACATGGCGCCGCCCGTTCTAAAATGCGAAGCCGGCCACATGATTTGCAGCCCGTGCTGGTACAGGGGGGTAGTCATCTGCCCCACCTGCCAGGGTCAGCTGGACTTCACCCGTAGCCTTCGCAGGAAAATGTGGTGGCAGCCTTGCGCCTTCCGTGCAGGTGCCCTTTTTCGGGCTCTGGATGGAGGCTTGCGCCCGTTGATGTGCCGGGCCACAGAGGGCGAGTTCTTCCCATGCCCTTTACCCTCTCCTGGCCATTGCACATGGCAGAATAGGCTGGACAACCTGGTGCCGCCCCCTGAAAGACAAGCACAGGTTCATGCTGAGACTACACGATGAGCAGATGCAGTTCCTGGCGAAAGATATCGACATTTGTAGCGACACAATCTGGGTCATGATTCAGTCTTGCTTTGGCTTCCATTTCTTGCTCTTCCTGCAGAAAGACCTTTACCGTGAGCAGTTTCGCGCCGTCGCAACACTCATCGGGACACCTTTGCAGGCTGAGGGCTTCACCTACCGATTCGTGTTAATTGGTCAGCAGCGTCGACTCACCAGGGATGCCACGCAAAAGTCTCTTCAGGAAGGCATCGCGGCGGCAATTTTCAACAGGAACCACTTCCTCATCGACGAGGATACCGTGATGAAATTTACTGAGGATGGAAACTTCAACATTAACGTGAACACTGCCCCATGGTCGCCAAAAGATTAGCCAATCAAAGGTCCAGATTGTACAGGCACGTACGAACCATCCGCAGCCTCGCCAATTCCCAATGGCCTTTTCTCGACCATCTGACACACATTTGGGTGATGCAGGGATTCTTCTTCACACATGACACCGTGCAGTATTGTGTTGAATGACGTGGTGACGCCGTGAGGGGTGGCGCATGCGTATAATAAAGCAGTCCTGTAATGGCGTCTGTCGACAGTGTCTGTCTCCTTCACTCGGCCCGGCTCCTATACTGAAACGTCGACGTGAAGGCGTTAGTTCAGTGTATTACAAACAGGCGACGAGGATATAATAGGCCGGTAGCAACTCTGTGGGAAATGACATTTCGTTTCGTGTCCGAGGTGCTAAAATTTTACCATGCGAAAAGTTGTTGAATCTTATGGTGTTGAACATATCAAAAGTTCTCCAAAATATATTGGCCCAAACATATGTTATGAGATGAAATTGTGTGCACTATATTGTCTTGCCCACTTGCCGATCTCGGGTGCCGTTGTACCGCCTTTCGCATATGTAGACAGGTGTCAGCCAATCACATAACAGAATATGATCATGTGACTTCTGTGATCAACTGTCATGGCTGCGCCCATGACTGACCGTGTTGAAAGTGTGGAAGTGTAACTCAGTGTAACTCATTGGTTGGAACTGGTAACGAACCAAGGTACGAGCAGGTGGTCGTAAGAATGTCAGGAATGCATCTCGCCCTGTCGAAGCTGGGAGTCCTGTTGTGTAGCTTTAGCACGGCCCCGGGCTAACACACATTCCCAAGCCTTCACTATTGACTTGGGACATCGGGATGCAAAGAGGGTGAAGGAACTCCCCAGCAGGGGGGCGAGCATGCATGACCTCGGGGCATTTGCGGAGAAGGGATTAGCGCGACAAGGCCCATATAAACCAGAGCAAACTATGAGTCAGGAGACTTGTCATCAGAACCTCTGCCCGACGGGAGGAAGGAGGACGGGAATGGCGGAGGAACATCGGCCGAACAAGAAGGACCATGCGGATAGAGTGACCTGGTCCATTGAGTTAAACGGTAGTTATTTGGTATTGGAATGAAAGTGAACAACCAGTTAATAAAGTCATGACCTTTTGTAAAACCTGTTTCCGACCATTGGCGTCTTGAGTCCCTACACACCTCCACGACAATATGGAGGCACCGCTGGAATCAATTGGACACATACAAGATCTTTAAAAGGTAAGTGTGTCTTGTTTTTTTGTCCATTATGATATACGAACCTGTGTTTAGTTTGTGTACAGACATGGTGGAGGAGGTGGTGGTGGGTTTCTCTACGCACCAATACCGCGCTATAGGTAACATAACGACAATCCAAGGAGTGTAAACATATTTTTGTCACGACCGTCCGAGGTAAAAGTCACGGATGGAACGTTTTAAATGATTCTATTATTCGTGTGTTTGCGAGGATGCGTACGTTATACGCTGGGTGTTAAGAGCCTTACTCTGGTCTGCAGGCAAATCGGCTCATGAAGTGCACCATGAGGCGATTTGTTTGCCGGTTCGGTAAGGTTCGGTAAGGTCCGTACACGTGTACAATCGTGTACACCCGTTTTAAATAAATAAATAAATAAAAAATTTTCAGTTTTCCCGCCATATCTAAAACTCGTTTGATTAACATATAAATTAATGACAGACAACGCCATCTCATGCCGGTCCAGAATTATTGTGAAAGATGGCGATTGGATGAAAATTGCATACCGACACTCCCTCACTGTCCCTCATTGTCCCTCATTTCCATTTCGGCTACCTGTCTCTTGCCCCCGCTCTTTCTTGCGAAATGAACGTTCTTTGAACAAGTGGAATGATTTAGGAATGTTTAGAGGTCATTGCAATATTAATTATATGTGATCATTTGTGAAATTTCATGAACAGATATGTGCAATGGATCTAATATGAGTGAGTATGAGAAAATTTGGTGCAGGATTCGTGGAATGTACAAGGCTGGTACATGTGTTTAGCACTTGAAGACGTACCCCTGAGCTGCCCGCTCAAGGTGTGCGATTAAGGCGGCGGACAAAGAAATTAGTATATACAGATATTTTTTCTCAGTCAAATTGGATGGGAAAAATGCACTTTTATATTTTCCCCCATTGCAATGTGCTTATATTTTGGAATGGCTAGGGGGATTTAAATAAAATAAAAATGAATAAGCTTTTCAGACAGAGAGAGAGAGACATAGAGAGAGACAGACAGAGAGAGAGAGAGACAGAAAGAAAGAGAGAGAAAGACATAGAGAGAGACAGACAGAGATAAAGATGATATTCAGACAGACAGAGAGAGAGAGACATAGAGAGAGACAGACAGAGAGAGAGAGACAGAAAGACAGAGAGAGAGTGACATAGAGAGAGACAGACAGAGATAAAGATGATATTCAGACAGAGAGAGAGAGAAAGAGATAGACAGGGAGAGAGAGAGACATAGAGAGACAGACAGAGAGAGAGAGAGAGAAAGAAAGAGAGAGAAAGACATAGAGAGAGACAGACAGAGATAAAGATGATATTCAGACAGACAGAGAGAGAAAGACATAGAGAGAGACAGACAAAGAGAGAGATAAACAGAGAGACAGACAGACAGATAGACAGAGAGAGACAAACAGACAGAGAGACAGAAAGAGAGACAGAAAGAAAGAGAGAGAGAGACATAGAGACAGACAGAGATAAAGATGATATTCAGACAGACAGAGAGAGAAAGACATAGAGAGAGACAGACAGAGATAAAGATGATATTCAGACAGACAGAGAGAGAGAGACATAGAGAGAGACAGACAGAGAGAGAGATAAACAGAGAGACAGACAGACAGATAGACAGAGAGAGACAAACAGACAGAGAGACAGAAAGAGAGACAGAAAGAAAGAGAGAGAGAGACATAGAGACAGACAGAGATAAAGATGATATTCAGACAGACAGAGAGACAGACAGAGAGTCAGACAGACAGAGAGAGAGATAGACAGAGAGAGAGACATAGAGACAGACAGATAGACAGAGAGAGACAAACAGACAGAGAGACAGAAAGAGAGACAGAAAGAAAGAGAGAGAGAGACATAGAGACAGACAGAGATAAAGATGATATTCAGACAGACAGAGAGAGAAAGACATAGAGAGAGACAGACAGAGATAAAGATGATATTCAGACAGACAGAGAGAGAGAGACATAGAGAGAGACAGACAGAGAGAGAGATAAACAGAGAGACAGACAGACAGATAGACAGAGAGAGACAAACAGACAGAGAGACAGAAAGAGAGACAGAAAGAAAGAGAGAGAGAGACATAGAGACAGACAGAGATAAAGATGATATTCAGACAGACAGAGAGAGACAGACAGAGAGTCAGACAGACAGAGAGAGATAGACAGAGAGAGAGACATAGAGAGAGACAGACAGAGAGAGAGAGACAGAAAGAAAGAGAGAGAGAGACATAGAGAGAGACAGACAGAGATAAAGATGATATTCAGACAGATAGAGAGAGACAGACAGACAGATAGACAGAGAGAGAGACATAGAGAGACAGAAAGAAAGAGAGAGAAAGACATAGAGAGAGACAGACAGAGATAAAGATGATATTCAGACAGACAGAGAGAGAGAGACATAGAGAGAGACAGACAAAGAATAAACGTTTTGGAAACATTCAAATGTTGGGTTTCACTGACGTTTCCACAACGTCGCCACAACGTTTCACTTTCGTTGTTGCAACATTTTGCTCCAACGTTTTGGGAACACTCAAATGTTAAGTAAATCGGATAAGAATTCACGAGTTATTTAATTATTAGCGATTAATGAAGTACTTATTTAATTAATTACATTTGTTATTACATTACAGTAATTACATTACAGTAATTACCTGAGGTAATTACAGTAATTACAGTTCTGGTAATTACAGTAATTACAGTAATCATTACAGTAATTACAGTAATCTTATGACAGTAATTACATTACATTAACTCAGGCACCTTTTGAGTAAGGAAGCTGATATTTGGACATGACACTGACCAAGTGATGTGGCTATCAAGGATAATTTTGATTTATTGATTAATCATTTAATAAATTAACTCGTTGATTTATAAATGACTTATTTAATTAAAATTCCTCAGAGATACATCTTCGGATGAAATACTTGCAGATTGGTTATGCTATGAGCCAATTGATTAAGGAAAATATTTTGTGATGGCCATATTGGAGTTCGTGGCAACTCAGTTAGTGCCACTGCACCTTTAAAATGCATCCCTGCGTTCATTTTTCGATCGATTGAGTTGAAATTTTGAACAATTGGATCGGGACTGTCGTTGTTAACGACTCTAGCACGCACCCGTCCAATCAGGATGGAGCGGTATGTATGGTCCCCGGATCATCACTGCCCGCAGTTTTAATTAGTTTTACTTTTTCTCTTGGTCATATAATTTTGAAGACATGCATGTCATGATATAGGAAATGTTTGTTCTGTTGAACGGAATAAATGTTGTTTATTTGTGTGGGTGTGTATTTTTGTGTATTTTGGATATATTTTTACGACTAATTCCAGTTAACATCCTGCAAAATTTGCTCGTTTTCTGGCCGAGTCGAAATTGCATTGAGTTCCTATGGCATGCGCCATTAAAAGCGCTGTGTAATGGTTGAGCTCCCTTTATTTCGTTTTGGTCATGCGGATGAGCAGACAAAGTGACGAATGCTGCGGCTGGAGCAGTAGAAGCGATGTTTCTTTTTTTTTAATTGAAATGATGTAATTTAATTCAACGTGGTAGGTGGGCAACACCACAAAGCATACCTCTTTTAAGGTGTGTATAAACCCATGAACATTTCAGCAATCAATACGATGCTGAAATGGTGTAATTTAATTAAACGTGGTAGGTGGGCAACACCACAAAACATACCTCTTTTAAGGTGTGTATAAACCCATGAACATTTCAGCAATCAATTAATTTAATTAAACGTGGTAGGTGGGCAACACCACAAAGCATACCTCTTTTAAGGTGTGTATAAACCCATGAACATTTCAGCAATCAATACGATGCTGAAATGGTGTAATTTAATGAGTAATTTAATGAGTAATTTAATGAGTAATTTAATGAGTAATTTAATGAGTAATTTAATGAGTAATTTAATGTGTAATTTAATTGTGTAATATGGTCGACCTTGGTTTTGTTTGGGTTTTGTTGTTTATTCTTGTGGGTGTGTATTTTTGTGTATTTTGTATATATTTTCACGGCTAATTCCAGTTAACATCCTGCAAAATTTGCTCGTTTTTCTGGCCGAGTCGAAATTGCGTTGAGTTCCTATGGCATGCGCCATTAAAAGCGCTGTGTAATGGTTGAGCTCCCTTTATTTCGTTTTGGTCACGCGGATGAGCAGACAAAATGACGAATGCTGCGGCTGGAGCAGTAGAAGCGATTTTTTAATTGTTCAATGATTATTCGATATTGTTATGACTTATTGTCAATAGGTATACTAAGTGGCCAGGAGGTAGCCTGTTGCTATGTACAGTTTTATTCTATTGTTGATTATACCACATAGCTGTGGTGATAAAGGAAATGTTCGTTTTTAAATAGATGATTATGATAGGACCATGACTATAAAATCATGATGATTATTATGAATGATATCATAGGGTTCAAATGCAGAATGATTGCACGAACTTGGAAAAGAACTTTCAAGCCCTATGGGATAAATTGGGTATTACAAGCGATGGAGTTTCAAAATTTAGCATGATTGAAGGAATTTTACAGTCTTATTTCAGGAGTTTTACGAAATTTATATTGCCAAGAGATTTTGGGTACTATTAAAAGAAAAATGATGAGATATTTTTCCCAATGAACTTTAATATCTGCCATCCATTTTGGCTGTCTCACGAATGAAGGATGAGTTGCCTTTAGTGGTTGCAAAGAAAATTTGTGGAGACCAGGCAAAATGGGGAAATATGTCAGATATGACCCTAGGACAGAACGGTGATTCATCAATTGACATGAGGTATGAACCAGAGGTGACGACCGATGAGCTTCGATCTCAGTCAATGGATGGACCTGTCCTGACATCATTGGGGAAAGGGCTTATGCAAGGAGTCATCCAAAATGATTAATTTGATTTATTGATGAATATTGATGAATTAAGTGAAATTGAATAATTGATTGAATTGTTGATTGATTGAATCTAATTGATTGAATTTAATTGAATAAATTTAACTGGATAAATTGAATTGAATAAATTGAATTGAATATATTGATCGTTTGATTGATGAAAATGCGGTCTCAAGAAAGAAGCTTTGATATCTTTGTGAGATATTATCAATGTGAAGACAACCTTGGAAAATTGAGCAAGGTGGTGAGTTTATATATAGATATATATGTGCGGTTACCATTGTGTGATTTCCCCTTCAACAGAGCGGACACCTGAGAATTCACCCATTTCATACTGACCCTTTGGCTCATCTGCAAATACTGATCTGTGAGATTGGATTGTGCAAAAGCCACAGGTGAGAGAAATTCTCTGGAAATCACCATTTGAACAGGTGGAGAGATCCTTCCTAGAGGTACGAGTGAAGCTTTAGACTTTAGAGGAACAAGCTACAACACATCCAACGCTACTTTGATAAAAGGCAGAATGGGAAATGGAGCCTGCAAGAATACACAAGGACAACCAGAGATTCCACAAAAAGGTACTTGTACACATCATATGTACGACCGTTATGGTGCCGAAGCTATAAGGCAGGTCGAGAATTGGTATTTGTGGACAAAGGACATGCTGAGGAGTTTCCAAGAGATGGTACATTTGAGCGAAGTCGATTGAAAAGATTGGGACAAAGATTGAAAGCCAGGAAGAGACAGAATCTAACGGTAGACTGGCTTGCATTCCATCTTTGGGATGGTGAATCTAGACAACGGGAACAGCAAGAACGGATAACGGATCTAGAACTTAAAATAAAAAGGATACAGGATACAGTGGAGGAGACAAATGCACAACTGCCCTCGAAATTAGGAATAAAAGTGAGTTGTCCCATCTGATTTCCAGTTGTCTCCCCAAAAAGGACGGTACAGAGAATTTTTTTCGTGTTTCAGGAGATAACGAGAGATTGCAGTGGCAACTCAGGGATGTAGAGATGCAACCCAGCAATACAAGTGCACAGGTGCACAGACCAGGCAACGACAGAAACCGGTGTTTCAAGTGTGGACAGATGGGACATTGGAAAAGAAGATGTCCGTATACCAACAGGAAGACAAGCTCATAGGGTAAACCAAGATCAAGGGTACCACTGCTTACTGGTACCTCAGAGAACGATTAGGCCTTCATTGCGGCAAATCCCAAATGACGATTGGCCTCAACAGATTAGATTACTGGACAAACATGAATAACTGTCGATGATTCTTGTGTCTGAAAAGGTTTTCGGAGCAAGAATTATTCATTTTTTCTTTTGCTTGTAAGCAAATTAGTAATTAATTGATCAAATGCCGAAATTGGATCTTTTATGTTGGGCACAAAAGTTTAAATTTACAAAGTTGGAACAATTGCTTTGCAAATTTTTGAAACCAAGTGACAAGAGTCACATGATGATCAGGTGGGAATTTCGAACTAGTGTTCCGCATGATTGATAGGTCAGTGGTCGACTGACATGCAAATGAGTGTGTAGTCAAATTTGGATAAATTATTGTGGGAACTGAAAGGGTAATGTCAATGTGACGTCATAGGGATTTTCTAAGAATAAACTTTTTGGTCCATTTGTGTATTAGCGCTTATAAAATTGAAGGACAAATTTTGAGAAATTGAAATAAAGTTGACACCCATCCGGATCTGTAAATAAGGGTTCCAACGCAAACAAATACGCATAATGCATGTGTGTGTGGGTATTTTGTGTGTCAGTGTTTTTGTTTTTGTGTATCAATCTTACAAGATTGTTGACACCGACAGTGTGCCTTGTCTGAAAATAGATAGTTCCATGGGGATGGGATCGCATATCGAGAGAATTCGTAAAATAAAAATAGAAATATAATTTGATTATGAAAATTATCACTTTTGTCAAGGGAGACGGAGAATAAAGATTTGATTTGCTGAGTTATGAGCAGCTATTCATTAATAGTAAAAATTGGAAGTAATCTTGGGATTCCTTTGTGTTAGAATTTATATGAGAATCAAAGCTATTTATGGATATGAGCTTCATAAAAAATGTGGGAGTACAAAATTAGCCAAATTTTGGAGAGGTCTTACACTGACTTCCCAGAGTACTCTGCTCACGGATTTTATATATATATAAACTTGAATTTTATCAGAATATAAATTGGGCTGTATGTATGGATGTGTATAAGGCATAGATGATATGGGAAAATAGTAAAGGAAATTTTGCTGGTTTGAACTATTGTGAGTTTTGAGTTCTGGAGTTCAAACAAAGTCACTGGTTAACAGATGAGAATGGATAGTAAATAAATTCTTCGATGCTGGGTAAATTAAGTACGATATTACTAAGACTTATGAGAGCTATTGTTCTTCCTTACAGCAGTGCGAAATTATTGGGAAAAATATATATATATATATTAGATCCAACATAATGAATCTATAAATGAATGTCAGAGGGATAATATCCTCAATTTGTACTAATTATTTGATTGTGGGTAAAGGAATTAATTTATCATAGTGGATTGTTAACAGCAGCCTGAAAATGTCCTGAGAGTGCATCCATGTAATCGGAAATCCCAGATTTGTTTTTACAAACAACATTTTGGTAGAGGTCTTGTGTGGACGAGCACTTCCTTGGTAGATAAAAAACGGTACTGCATGCTGGCAGCCACTTTTGCGGCCAGTTAGGCCAAACAAATTGAGAGGAAATTGGAGTTAAATACGTAAGTTACACATGGCTATTTGTAAAAAGGAAATTTGTTGAGATGGGAAACATTTTTCGAAGGTTTATTAAAGTGTTATAATATGACATGTGGCAAGGCAAACTATTGGATGGGAAAATTAGATCTGGTTATAGAATAAATTTATTGACCCCTTGAAGTTAATTCTTCGAATCATTGTTTCACTGGCATTTTTTGTTCACATTGGAAATAGTTTGGTAGAGCTTTGGTTAAAACCTTTGGTTGCGGTATCTTGGAACGAAATGATAAACCATAGGAGATTGATAAGAATAGAAAAAAAATATGGACCCAAAATAGAAAGTTGGATTCATGCCTCTCATTGCAAGCAAGCACATGGGGCTAAGGTGGACGATCCCACAGAAAATGAGGCTGCACCTAGCAGCCCAGCAGAACATTCAGTGGCAGATAAATGATAGTCGTGATTTACAGTCATTTGAATTACATTTTAACACCCCTTGCATTGATAAGCATTACATTTTCAACATGTGATATTCCTACTTGGGATAGTGACATTTATTTGCCTACATGACATACAATTACCTGCTGATATTAATACAACATGAGTGAAAAAATGTATCACAACTACACTCATGATCAGGGGATTGAGTTCAACCCCGGGAGATAGGGGGATCAGGGTAAGACAAATAATCTGATTTATGTTACATATTAAGGGATTTTCTTTATTTACCTTTTAGGAAGCTTGTTAGTTTGGTATATAATGTTGAATGTCATCGACATATAATTATGTCATAGGTATGAATATATACAAGGAGTAGCAGACTTGTTTGTTGGTTTAGTAGTTATATTGGCAATTGTTTTTGTGGTGGCTTGCTTGAAAGCCTTAGTGACGGTGTGTTTGAATAAGGTAACCAACAACACGATGATAACGCATGAAGTGACAAATGAGGAAAGAAATGTGGAACCACAAGAGGAAGACTTTTATGGCGACATAAATACTGAGATTAAAAGATTAAATCAAGTGATGTTGCAAATGAATACAGTAGAATTAAGATAATGGCATAACGACAATGTTATGAGTTGTGTCAATTACAAGATCAGTGAACTCATATCACCACGAGTGACACACTGTTAAAAAAAAAAAAAAAAAAAAAAAAAAAGGGAAAAGGAAAAGTGGGGAGGAATTATGGTAATAATACATTATGCTTAATTTGTTGGTTTGGGAAAATTTTTGGTGGGAATTAGATATTCCTGTTTGTGATTGTAATCATATACAATTTATTTTCTTAGAGTAGTGTTAAAATACCTGCACGAGTTAATTTTGAACTATATTAACCTGAAAGCAATTGTGGATGCTATTCTTAGTTTAGTAGTCAAATACATACCTGATTGAATATTACTTGTGTGACGCATATAAATGAATATAACTTTTTGAATGTTGTAAGGGAAAACAACAAATTGTTGAATGTGGAACTGTCGGAAGATATACATAATTATGCTGATTTCATGGTAAGATGTACCCTATCTGATTCAGTGTGTGTGGAAAGCAGATTCAGATGTGACTGAGCATAAGGATAAGACGAGATCACATTTGAAGGGGGTGCTAACGGAATTGGGAAGAAGTTCGAGAAAGAAAATTTGTGGCTAAAAAATGAAGTTAATCGTGGCATACACCCTATCTCTCAAAGAATGATGAAGACATTCTCCCGTGTAACTTGGAGATGGATGCTTACCTTCACCAAGGAAATTTATGTGACCATTTGCCTGGATCACACTGCAACATATGAAAGAAAGGCGATCACTTACTCTTGTTCGAAGGCTTCGAACATTCATCACATCAGAAGTTGCAGGACAACGACATTTTACCTGCAACCTCTGTGAAATGCGGGGACATATGTTATTACTTCACCAACGTCCGGGGAACCAGCATGTAGCTGCAAAAAAACGGCTGTGCCCTTGTCACAACAGCTGTGCACGATTCTGCTGGTTGCTCCTGGTATGGACCATGAATGACCTGAACACCATGGTCCCAACATCATTGTGGATGCATCCGGCATCCCTGTTCCACATCTTGCTGGCCAATCAACATTACACCAACACTTGCTGCCCACTCATAATGAGGGAGGAGGCAAGTCGACTACAACTGGGCGAAGGCCTTGTTGAAGGAATCATTATGGTTCACAGCAAGAGTGGCAAGAATGCTACATGGAGAGCAGGGTCAGTCTATGACTCCGCACCGTTACCACAACAGCGAAATCCTACACGAAGTAGTGCAGGTGTTTATAAAGACAGAAGAAAAATGTTTCATACCTGAATTCAAACACAAGTGATCAGCCCTTCCTTTCAAACAAAGAATCAACATTTGTTTGGAGGGAAACGTTTTTGCCAGATGTTGCAGATGCTTTAAAAACTTGAAAATGGTGAAGCAAAATTGTTGTATCTTGGTGATGGTGAAGTGTTGTTTTGCAAAGATATTTGTGATGCAAATGAAATAGATTGAATTAACAATATGGAAGGAGTCAATGACCAACGAAATGTTTTGTGATCAGATTCTTGCAGGATGATGGTGTATGCCTAAGGAAATTGTATTGATGTTTACTTGTAGTGATTGATTGAGTACTAGTATTGATGTTTACTTGTAGTGATTGATTGAGTACTTGTATTGATGTTTACTTGTAGTGATTGATTGTTTACTTATATTGATGTTTAGATTAATGGTTAATATAAACAAAAACAAAAAGATGAGGGAATTGTGGAAGTGTAACTCAGTGTAACTCATTGGTTGGAACTGGTAACAAACCAAGGTACGAGCAGGTGGTCGTAAGAATGTCAGGAATGCATCTCGCCCTGTCGAAGCTGGGAGTCCTGTTGTGTAGCTTTAGCACGGCCCCGGGCTAACACACATTCCCAAGCCTTCACTATTGACTTGGGACATCGGGATGCAAAGAGGGTGAAGGAACTCCCCAGCAGGGGGGCGAGCATGCATGACCTCGGGGCATTTGCGGAGAAGGGATTAGCGCGACAAGGCCCATATAAACCAGAGCAAACTATGAGTCAGGAGACTTGTCATCAGAACCTCTGCCCGACGGGAGGAAGGAGGACGGGAATGGCGGAGGAACATCGGCCGAACAAGAAGGACCATGCGGATAGAGTGACCTGGTCCATTGAGTTAAACGGTAGTTATTTGGTATTGGAATGAAAGTGAACAACAAGTTAATAAAGTCATGACCTTTTGTAAAACCTGTTTCCGACCATTGGCGTCTTGAGTCCCTACACACCTCCACGACAATAGCGATCAGGCCCGTTTAGTGTGTATTTTGCACTAAAAAGCGTCCATGGTGAGGTGGTGCAGCCTTTTACAGAAAAGAGATGGTCCACATTCACTGACTGTGCAAAAAAATGGGTGAGTCTCGATGGTGAATGCTCTCATGTGGCAAAGAAACTTTTCGAATGCCCCAGTCACAATTCACCACAACCATCATCATCATCTTCGACACTACCACTACCAGTCCCCCCGGCACCGATTCCCATACCAGGAGCCGGAGCAGCGGCCCTTCATCTCGATGATAGTGTGGCATTACTATCAGTGACATTTGAATCACCATTTGAGCAAATACCGGAGGATGTGTGTGGTTTTCATGCCACATGCTACCAGCGACTTACGGACAAGAAACGTCTGCAAGCCAGTGAGAAGAGGTGTAGTACAGCACTTGTACAAACAATCACAATGTCTCCAGCAAAAAAACTGCGTTGCCATTCAAAAATAGCAACACCATCCTCAACCACACGAGTGCTTCCTAAAGTCTGTTTATTATGTGGTAAGGACAGCTATTTGAAACGACATCATGGTGGTAAATCACGAGATCTTCTGGTGCTAGCTCAAACATTGACTGCTGGTAGGTACCTTATACCATCTACGATTTTCTATCCTATGATAGGGCCTGCTTCAGAAGGCGTACTAACATGTTTGAACTCTGCCTAAAATATGAGCATATGGTACAGTATGCGTCTCTTAATAGAATCACTTTTGGCCAGGGTAGTTTGATTCTATTAAGTGGCTGATTATCTTATCCTAGATTATATTAAGTGGTGCATACTGTATATGAAAAACCGGATGTCAGTGCTGTATTAGTGACTAATAATTGTTCCCTTATTTACAACAGGTCGTCTGATAGAGGCAGCATCACTGAAGGCAAAATATGGCACGAAGTCAGAACAGAAAATTTCAGAGACCATACTTCACCATACCTGCGGGACTGATTGTGTGGCAGCGGAGATACGGTATCACCGAAATTGTTTCCTGCAGTTCACTCGTTTCCTCTCCAAGGCTAAGAAAAGCTCAGAGTCATCGAAGGAGGAGTAAGTAACGAACCTATTTCATCAATCACTCCTAAACATGTAGTTGTGTTTAACTTGTGTATAACTTTAAAAGTAAAATTTAGGTTGGTTATACAGTATATTCCAATTGTGCAATTCATATACTGATTCATAGTACATCTTACAGTCATCCCAGTGGCGGATCCAGGGGGGCCAAGAGGGGCCCCCCTAAAAATCAGGTGATAAGACGATTTAAAAATATATATACTTTTTTGGGAAAAAAAACTTTCTTTTCAAACTTTTGAAAATAAATTGGCCTATTTTCGAGGAGTTTTTGTGAATATAAGGCGGGGGGGGGGGGGGGGGGGTGTGAGGGTTAAATTTTTTTGCCCCCCCCCTTAAAAAATTCCTGGATCCGCCTATGCATCCTCTGTGAAGTTAAAAATAATTTTGAGACACTGAACTGCAAAATTTATTTATATTTCCTGCTTTAAATCTGCTTTAAATGTGAATTATTAGGTTATTTCTCTGCTTATAAAGTGACTACCATGGCCATCCGTCTATCCGTCCGTCCGTACGTCCGGAAACTTTTCACTTAAACATCTTCTCGGAAACTACCCGACCGATTTTGAACAGATTTGATATCACGCATTAGGTCAGCAAGGACTCGTAAGGTTGTGCTCTACATCTGGATCCGCCCCCTATAAAGGGGTAAAAAGGGGGTATTGACCTTAATATTAGTCATTATTTTAAAAATCTTCTTGTCAGAAACTGCTTGGCAGATCTAGACCAAATTAACCATGAAGCATCTGGACAATCCCATAATCTTAAGTTGTGCTCCCCATGACCGTACCTCTACTGCAAATGGGGGCAATGGGGCCTCCCCCTAATTCCTCATTATCATTAAAACGGTTTCTTCTCGGTAATTATCCGACGGATTCGGACCAATTTTGGTAGTAGCAAGAGGACAACGAGTTCTTATGGGGTTGTGCTCCCCATCTGGATCCGCCCCTCATGACGGGGTTGAAAGGGGGTTTTAATTAATTTTAAAAATGTTTTTGCCAGAAACTGCCAGGTACATCCACACCAACTCGCCATGAAGCATCTGGACAACGCCATAACCTTAAATTGTATTTCCCCGTAACCGTGCTTTTACTGCAAATGGGGGCAATGAGGCCTCCCCCAACTTACTCGTCACCACTTACTTCGACTGAAAGTATTCCTCATTTAAATCTCCCAATATTCATCGAAATGGTTCGGATTTCCATATAGAATGATAGGATCACATCGATTCTACAGGTTACATTTTTTAATTCTATCGATTTCGGTTAATTGTGCGAGATATTTAGTTAAACAAGGGCCCAACGAGAAATAACCGTCAGTCCCCCACGGGGCTATTTGTCATTGTAGTCTCAAAAATTAAATAATTTCCTTGTCCCTTTCAGTGTTCCATTCGGAGAGGCTTTTGAGGAATTCTGCCGGGAGATCATCGAAAGACGCATCATCACTGAGCAGGAAGTCTTCAGACTCACGAAGTTGTCTCACATGTTGGTCAAAAGGTTCCACAAAGTGGATGTGTCATGGAGGTAATTACTTTTCACAAGCTCGACTTATTTTCTTGGTTAGACTCATATTTATCAGTTGCTTATTGATGAACTCTGCAGTAGTCGGCTCTATCGTCCGGGCAGTAAGCAGGCTCAAAAGCCAACGTGTCGGGAGATGAGCGCCCGCGGCAACGCGCTTCACGCGCATGCCCCCAACTTCCTTCATTGATGAAAATGAAATGATAACATTTGACAATGCCTCCTGTGCATCTTTTTACCAGGAATGATCGACTGAAGAACATACTAGCAAAGAGGTATCCACAACTCCATTTCTACCGCCCACCGCAGCAGAATCTGTCATTGCTGGTTTTTGCCGATACATTGACAACTGGTGCGGTCGCGAGCCAACTCGGAGGTTCTTCCACAGACACCAGCAGCATCGAAACTGAAGACGATGACTTTGTCTCCTGAGTCAGCAGGTAGGAGTTCCACTCCATCCCATGAGGAAGAGGCCCGAATGGCCTACTTCACTGCTTTGTCTATCAGGGCTCAAATGGCTGGCCAAGACGAAGGACCACCATCATGGCCGTTAAAAGCATCTGATTTGACTGTTGACGAGATGAGGCGTAGTGTGCCTTCCCTGTTATTGAAGATCATCTCCTGGATTGTTGGTGCTGACTGTGAACCGGACCTGGTAGAATATTCCGCCGTCGATGTCGCGTCAGGTGAATTGAAAATTATTTCACTGTGCCAAGACATTAAACTCCTACACTCGAGAGGGAAGAAAGAAACTCTCAAATCACTGGCTGGGGATTGTGTGGATGACTCGCGCACCCGCTCCTAAATCAGTACTGGAAGCGGTGGCATGTTCCATGTTCCTGTAAGAAAACTAAATGTACGTCTGGTCGCTGTTCATGCCTAAATTCGGGCCTTTCATGCACAGACATGTGTTTGTGCCAAGAGTGTGACAACGGTACCAATACGACGACGGAAAATGCATTCGAAAATGGGTCCGGGAGTGATGACAGCGACATAGAAAACGACCATTAGCATTTCAATATTTGAGCTGTTGAAATCTGATGCCCAATGCCCATATATGGTTGTGATTTGCGGTGTTTTTAAGGTTTCTCCGTTGTTCACTCTATATTGTTTTTTACCTGTATTGTTTGAGAAATGTTTTTGTAAGTACGGTACCGTACTAATAAACACGCTGTGAATAGCTCTGACTGTCAGCACGGCCTACTGTTTTCCCTAATTCACCTCAAGGATCTTGAGCAATGCTCGCTCCATGACCATCCATCTCATTCCGCGGTTGTTCACTTCGTGGGTGAGTTACCAACCTCAAGAGTGTTCAGGAGGATCAATTTATCTTCAGTGAATCGCCCAAGCCCAACGTACAGTCTATCCGCTTATCGCATATCAACCCTTTTGCCAATCAAAATTAAGCAGTGTACACAGAATGGTTTTAGCATCTATCTATAATTCCAGTAATCTCTGTCTGTACGTCTGTACGTCTGTACGTTTGTTTGTCTGTGACCGCTGTTTCTCGACAACCACGGGTCCGATATACTTTTAACTTGCCAGGTATATTGCTGGGGACCCGAGGATGTGCCTTTTCAAGGTTTCATATTAATCGGACAATTACTTACCGAGCTATGTCCAAAAAACGATTCAACCAATCAGAGAGCAGCGAACGATCGCGTGTGCCGAACGTGGAGGACACACTCTGCCTCGGATGGCACATTTGACAGCGTATTCATTTATTTCACGTTTGCAAACTATGTTGGCGTTAAACTATGTTTTAAAACTAATAAAACCGAATTTGCGATTCATTCGCTTTCCTGCGCGTTTGTGCACGCGATGGCGATTTCTTTACCAAACTCCGGAAGCCGTTCGCTTTGGACCAAACCATTGCATGTAAATAGAGGGGGGGGATATAATTTTAGATATAGATATAGTACGGGCATGCCCTAGTATTATACAATTATATGAGGGATTTACACGAGGGGTGGGGGGGGGGGGGGGGACCAATGACCGGACGTTTTTTTTAAAATCTTCATTTACCCGAGAGGGGGTTCATCCCCGGGAAAATTTTGAAAGCTAGATTGCCTGAGATGCGATCTGTGGCCATATTGCGCCCGTTGCTGAAGTTGCAGCTAAGCCTGAATAGTTTCTTGTTATTTTTGAAAATTTCATGGCCCTGAGGGGGGATGGCCCCATGGACACCCCCGGGGAAATTTTGAAAGTTAGATTGCCTGAGATTGCCGAGGGGGGGGGGGGGCATGGCACGATGCCCCCCCTCGCTATGCCACTGGGGTTGGAAATTCAACACTGGATGATCAGAAGGGCCTTTTCACATCCCCCGACTGCTGGCGGCACGTTTATGGTCCTCATATAATCGTATAAATGCCTCAGTAAAGATGTTTTCTTTTTAAAGGTATTTTGTCGAAAGGGATAAACTACGATATCTTTAAGGGCCTCCATACCCTTAATGGGCAAGAGTTGGACAGAGAACTTTTTCTCCGATGTTTGGTGTACCAACAGTTAGCATCAGGTGAAATTTCACCGAGCACCCATTCCGCGGAACGAAATTTCATTTCTAGGCCCTTACCAAGGTTTTGCTACCGGCCTATAAGGTGATCAGACGTGGGAAGGCGTAATCAAGACATGGTGGTATTCAGGAATATTGCGCCTTTCGACGAAAAGCGGAGTTGTTCGAGGACTACACAGACAGATGCGACACATTTTTGGCAGCGAACAGGATTGAGGAAGAGCTGCAGGCGAGTTTATTTTTGGCCGTGGTGGGTGCAGAAGAGTTCAAGTTATAGAAGAACTTGTTTCACCCAGCCACGCACATGGGTTAGACATCTTCGAAGGGGACCAAGGATGGAGCAGCGGAGGCAAATAGAGTCCAACAGGGGAAGAGAAGTTCCGTCCAAGGTGGGAGGAAAAGGGAACAATCTTCTCACCTGTATAGGTGGAGAGTCCATAGGTTGTAGGTTTCAGGTGGGGTCGGTCAGCATCACTCCACAGGTTTGTGAAAACAGCACGGCTGATGAGCGAGACAGCCGCACCAGTGTCGGCTTCCATTTGCAATGGTCAATTATTGACGACAACAGTGGCAAGAAAAGGGTCCCGCTTTTGGCGAGAATCAATAAGAAACCGGTCATACGATTCTGAGTTGTCAGAAACAGAGCTCACCTGGTCAAGCGCCACCATCTTATGAATCGCGACGTTGTTATTTTCTCTCAAAGAGCGACCACTTGAGGAAGACTGTCCGATTTCACAAGGGCAAGGCATTTCCACCAGATGGACCCGTTTGCCAACATTGATCATTCGTTCAAGACCCCTCGATGTCATTTGCAAAAAGGAGAACGGAGTGAGCCGCGGAGAGCTCTACCAGGTGCCTTTTCCACTCGTCAGCCGGATCGAGTGCCTCGTGTGTTTTGAATACACGGCGCCTGCCGTTCTAAAGTGTGATGCCGTCCACATGATTTGCAGCCCGTGCTGGTACAGTGGGGTAGTCGCCTGCCCCACCTGCCGAGGTCAGCTGGACTTCACCCATAGGGTCATGGAGACGGTGAGTGCGAGTGTCAGTGTGAGTTATGTAACCACGGAGTGCGAGTTATTTCCGTGCCCTTTACAGTCTCCTAGCCATTGCAGGTGGCATAATAGGCCGGACAACCAGGTGCCACCCCTGAAAGACCAGCACTGGTTCGTGCTGAGACGGTGAGCAGGTGCAGTTCCTGGCGAAAAATTCCGACATTTGTAGCGACACAATCTGGGTCATGATTCAGTCTTGCTTTGAATTTCATTTCTTGCTCTTCCTGCAGAAAGACTTTTACCGTGAGCAGTTTAGCGCCGTCGCAATACTCATCGGGACATCTCAGCAGGTTGAGGGCTTCACCTACCGATTCGTGTTAATTGTTCAGCGCCGTCGACTCACCTGGGATGCCACGCCGAAGTCTCTTCAGGAAGGCATCGCGGCGGCAATTTTCAACAGGAATCACTTCCTCATCGACTAGGATACCGCGATGAAATTTGCTGAGGATGGAAACTTCAACATTAACTTGAGCATTGCTACATGGTCGCCAAAAGATTAGCCAATCAAGGGTCCAGATTGTACAGGCACGTACGAACCATCCGCAGCCTCGCCACTTCCCAATGGCCTTTTCACGACCATCTGACACACATTTGGGTGATGCAGGGATTCTTCTTCACACATGACACCGTGCAGTATTGTGTTGAATGACGTGGTGACGCCGTGAGGGGTGGCGCATGCGCATAATAAAGCAGTCCTGTAATGGCGTCTGTCGACAGTGTCTGTCTCCTTCACTAGGCCCGGCTCCTATACTGAAACGTCGACGTGAAGGCGTTAGTTCAGTGTATTACAAACTGGCGACGAGGATATAATAGACCGAGCGCCAGCGAAATTTGTTCAACCGGAAAGAGACAGAAGGTTTCATTACATGAGGTGGTTGATCGTCCATCACTGACTGAAGGTCAGGATTGATGCCGGGTCATAGCCTGTACCTTCGGCCTACAGGTGACCTTTTCGGGTCACCAAAAATGCACTTATTCAACCCAACAGCGACAAGGAAACTAATTGCACCATGACATTTGATAGGGACCGTAGTTCACCAAAAGTACCGTGACAGCAATTTTATACTGTACATTTTCGAGAACAGCAGCTTTTTTAATAGGTCACGTGACCACATTTATTCAACCCAAGAGCGACAAGCATCAAACTTGGTTCATATAATGCAATGGTTATTGCCAAACACGAAAATACCAATGACAGCAATTTTCTCCTGTACTTTGACCTTGACAGCAACCTTTGACCTCGACACACCCACAACGCAGATGCTTATGCAATCCAAATGCGACAAGTATCGAACTTTTAAAAACGCGATATGGAGATATTTTCAAATACAAAAATACCAATGACAGCAATATGTTCTCCTGTAGGCCTAATTTGACCTTGACCCACTTGAGCGACCCGGATGCGGGCAACCTACTTCCGGATTTCAATCGCTGGTCAACGTCTGTAACATGACGTACATATCCTAAAGCGATTCAACTCTCACTGGCCGTATTGAATAAGAGGAAAGAGGAAGTGGTTTGAATCAATTACCAGTGACCAATAAATCAAACAAAAACAACGTAACATGGCCGTAACTGAGTTGAAAGAGATGTGTGGAATCCAAAGGGGAGAAACACCGGCAAACCAGTTGCGCACACAACGTCTGCGGAAAGACAAAGAAAGCACCGACCGTCTCAAGCAGCAGTTCATTGAAACATGCAACCCCTTCGATGCCACCACACCAGACACCCTCGTCAACTTGGCTACGGGACAAAGTGCCGTAGAGGCGACGACCACCTACCTCACCACAACTCTTCAACGGGGAAAAGCGGCTCGATCGGAGTTTCTGTTTGAGTGCGCAGAAGACGGAGCAAGGTTTGTAAAAACGGTGAAGCGCATCAAAGTGCAAAACTTCGCATCCGAGAACGCTCGAAAAGCGACCAAACGTGAAAAGGTTGGTACCGAAGGTGTGAGAGACGCCTTCGCTCACATACTGGCGATGGATGCGGTACGAGAAGCTATCGACCTCCGAGATCTACTAAGCCATCCAATCACCCCAATTCCCCTGTCAATCGCACGCAGTGATGGGTCAGTGACGAAGACGACGAAGTCAGCGCTCACGAAAGTTCTGGAAAGAAAACAGAAAGAACCTTCCAGCGACATGGACATCTCCCTCTCAGTGAGGCCATCGGTATATCTCGTTGATGGTGGCCTTATTCTTTACGAGGTTTTGACTCGCCACAAACAATCAACGTATCGCTCGATAGCTAGAGATATAATGGTGCACATTTGTTCGCATGCCGGTACCGCAATTGAGGTGCACCTGCTTCTTGACAAGTACCTGACGCCATCAATAAAAGATCTGGAGAGGAGGAACCGGGGTGGTGGACATGAGGATTTTGTGATAACAGGGCCGGAACAGAGGCAAAAGAAGAATGGCAGTGAACTCCTGAAAAACTATCATTTCAAGAATGCATTTCTGAAATTCATGATGGAAGAAGTCCAGAACGAGCAGTACGCTAGTATCATTGACCGCAAAACAGTGTATGTTTCCCACGGGGGAAGTTGGATAGAACTAAAGGTGAACAGTAAGGGGTTGCTGGTGGTGTCCGTTCCCTCACAGTATCAAGGCCAACATGAAGAGGCAGACACTTTAATTGCTTATCATGCCATGACGGCGATGTCAGGTGACATAACCGTGCGCTCCTCGGACACTGATGTTTTAGTGATACTGTTGCCAATCGCTGCAAAGCATCCCCACCGCATAATGCTAGACTACGGAAGCGTAAACAGTCGCCGCTTCATCAGCGTGTCCGAAATTGCACACGTACTGGAGGACAGGGAAGCCGGTACAACAGAGGCTGTCGTTGGTTTTCACGCCCTAACAGGATGCGACTACACATCGGCGTTCTACAGAAAGGGTAAACAGAAACCCTTTGAAATAATGGAGAAAGGGCATGTCAAGGCTTTGCAGTCTTTGTGTAATGACGAAATGGATGTCGTGGGGTTGGAAAGATTCGTTTGCCACGTGTAAGGCAATAAAAGCGCCAAATGTGTTGATGAGGCGCGAGCAGAGGCCTTTTTCAAGATGGTAGGGGCGGGAAAGTTCTCTGACCAAGTGAGGAAGGTGAACTGTGCTTCGCTGCCGCCGTGCAGGAGAACCCTTCTGCAGCATCTCCATAGGGCTCACTATGTCTCCTTGATGTGGAAATCGGCTTCGAAAGCGAATCCAACGGCCGGAATGTATCCCACCAACTATGGCTGGGAAGTGGATGCAACTGGCAACTACACATTCCAGTGGTTTCTCGGACCTGTACTGCCTGAAGAGCTGAAAAAGCCTGCTGCCCCAGAGACTGAGGAGTTTGTAGAGGATCCCTACGAATGCGACACAGACGTGGAGGACGAGGCCGACTGAGACCAGCCCATAGACACGCTCTCACCTGATAGTGATGGTGAACCCTGGAGTGGGGATAGCGGGAGCGAATCCGAAACGGAGTGATCAACACAGTTTATACACTGTGATCAATGCGGCAGGAACCTTATGCTTATGGAACTACTGTCAATACAGTCCGTACCATATTCAGATAAACTGAGTAGGTTGGGATTTGCTTGTCGGTATTGGTTTTGGATGACGTCATTGTTGGTATCGCCACATAATATTTCCATATTTTTGGGTTAGCATTTAAAATTGACGGTTAACGGTACTCGCTATTTGTTTTTGTTTGATTATTGGTCACTGGTAATTGATTCAAACCACTTCCTCTTTCCTCTTATTCAATACGGCCAGTGAGAGTTGAATCGCTTTAGGATATGTACGTCATGTTACAGACGTTGACCAGCGATTGAAATCCGGAAGTAGGTTGCCCGCATCCGGGTCGCTCAAGTGGGTCAAGGTCAAATTAGGCCTACAGGAGAACATATTGCTGTCATTGGTATTTTTGTAATTGAAAATATCTCCATATCGCGTTTTTAAAAGTTCGATACTTGTCGCATTTGGATTGCATAAGCATCTGCGTTGTGGGTGTGTCGAGGTCAAAGGTTGCTGTCAAGGTCAAAGTACAGGAGAAAATTGCTGTCATTGGTATTTTCGTGTTTGGCAATAACCATTGCATTATATGAACCAAGTTTGATGCTTGTCGCTCTTGGGTTGAATAAATGTGGTCACGTGACCTATTTAAAAAGCTGCTGTTGTCGAAAATGTACAGTATAAAATTGCTGTCACGGTACTTTTGGTGAACTACGGTCCCTACCAAATGTCATGGTGCAATTAGTTTCTTTGTCGCTGTTGGGTTGAATGAGTGCATTTTTGGTGACCCGAAAAGGTCACCTGTAGGCCTAAGGTACAGGCTATGACCCGGCAGCAATCCCGACCTTCAGTCAGTGATGGACGATCAACCACCTCATGTAATGAAACCTTCTGTCTCTTTCCGGTTGAACAAATTTCGCTGGCGCTCGGTCTATAAGGTGATCAGACGGGGGAAGGCGTAATCAAGACATGGTGGTATTCAGGAATATTGCGCCTTTCGACGAAAAAGCGGACTTGTTCGAGGACTACACAGACAGATGCGACACCTTTTTGGCGGCGAACAGGATTGAGGAAGAGCTGCAGGCGAGTTTATTTTTGGCCGTGGTGGGTGCAGAAGAGTTCAAGTTATTGAAGAACATGTGTCACCCAGCCACGCACATGGGTTAGACATCTTTGAAGGGGACCAAGGATGGAGCAGCGGAGGCAAATCGAGTCCAACAGGGGAAGAGAAGTTTCGTACAAGGTGGGAGGAAAAGGGACAATCTTCTCACCTGTATAGGTGGAGAGTCCATAGATTGTAGGTTTCAGGTGGGGTCGGTCAGCATCACTCCACAGGTTTGTGAAAACAGCACGGCTAATGAGCGAGACAGCCACACCAGTGTCGACCTCCATTTGCAATGGTCAATTATTGATGACAACGGTGGCAAGAAAAGGGTCCCGCTTATGGCGAGAATCAATATGAAAGAGGTCATACGATTCTGAGTTGTTAGTAAACAGAGCTCACCTGGTCAAGCGTCACCATCTTATGAATCGCGACGTTGTTATTTTCTCTCAAAGAGCGACGACTTTAGGAAGACTTTCCGACTTTACAAGGGCAAGGCATTTCCACCTGATGGACCCGTTTGCCAACATTGATCATTCGTTCAAGACCCCTCGATGTCCTTTGCAAAAAGGAGAACGGAGTGAGCAGCGGAGAGCTCCACCAGGTGCCTATCCACGCGTCAGCCGGATTGAGTGCCTCGTGTGTTTTGAATACATGGCGCCGCCCGTTCTAAAATGCGAAGCCGGCCACATGATTTGCAGCCCATGCTGGTACAGGGGGGTAGTCATCTGCCCCACCTGCCGGGGTCAGCTGGACTTCACCTGTAGCCTTAGCAGGAAAATGTGGTGGCAGCCTTGCGCCTTCCGTGCAGGTGCGCTTTTTCGGGCTCTGGATGGAGGCTTGCGCCCGTTGATGTGCCGGGCCACAGAGGGCGAGTTCTTCCCATGCCCTTTACCCTCTCCTGGCCATTGCACATGACAGAATAGGCTGGACAACCTGGTGCCGCCCCCTGAAAGACAAGCACAGGTTCGTGCTGAGACTACACGATGAGCAGATGCAGTTCCTGGCGAAAGATATCGACATTTGTAGCGACACAATCTGGGTCATGATTCAGTCTTGCTTTGGCTTCCATTTCTTGCTCTTCCTGCAGAAAGACCTTTACCGTGAGCAGTTTCGCGCCGTCGCAACACTCATCGGGACACCTTTGCAGGCTGAGGGCTTCACCTACCGATTCGTGTTAATTGGTCAGCGCCGTCGACTCACCAGGGATGCCACGCAAAAGTCTCTTCAGGAAGGCATCGCGGCGGCAATTTTCAACAGGAACCACTTCCTCATCGACGAGGATACCGCGATGAAATTTACTGAGGATGGAAACTTCAACATTAACGTGAACACTGCCCCATGGTCGCCAAAAGATTAGCCAATCAAAGGTCCAGATTGTACAGGCACGTACGAACCATCCGCAGCCTCGCCAATTCCCAATGGCCTTTTCACGACCATCTGACACACATTTGGGTGATGCAGGGATTCTTCTTCATACATGACACCGTGCAGTATTGTGTTGAATGACGTGGTGACGCCGTGAGGGGTGGCGCATGCGCATAATAAAGCAGTCCTGTAATGGCGTCTGTCGACAGTGTCTGTCTCCTTCACAAGGCCCGGCTCCTCTACTGAAACGTCGACGTGAAGGCGTTAGTTCAGTGTATTACAAACTGGTGACGAGGATATAAGGTAATCAGACGGGGGAAGGCGTAATCAAGACATGGTGGTATTCAGGAATATTGCGCCTTTGGACGAAAAAGCGGAGTTGTTCGAGAACTACACAGACAGATGCAACACATTTTTGGCGGCGAACAGGATTGAGGAAGAGCTGCAGGCGAGTTTATTTTTGGACTGGGTTGGTGCAGAAGAGTTCAAGTTTTTGAAGAACATGTGTCACCCAGCCACGCACATGGGTTAGACATCTTCGAAGGGGACCAAGGATTGAGCAGTGGAGGCAAATCGAGTCCAACAGGGGAAGAGAAGTTCTGTACAAGGTGGGAGGAAAAGGGAACAATCTTCTCACCTGTATAGGTGGAGAGTCCATAGGTTGTAGGTTTCAGGTGAGGTCGGTCAGCATCACTCCACAGGTTTGTGAAAACAGCACGGCTGATGAGCGAGACAGCCGCACCAGTGTCGGCTTCTATTTGCAATGGTCAATTATTGACGACAACAGTGGCAAGAAAAGGGTCCCGCTTATGGCGAGAATCAATATGAAACCGGTCATACGATTCTGAGTTGTCAGAAACAGAGCTCACCTGGTCAAGCGCCACCATCTTATGAATCGCGACGTTGTTATTTTCTCTCAAAGAGCGACCACTTGAGGAAGACTGTCCGACTTCACAAGGGCAAGGCATTTCCACCAGATGGACCCGTTTGCCAACATTGATCATTCGTTCAAGACCCCTCGATGTCATTTGCAAAAAGGAGAATGGAGTGAGCAGCGGAGAGCTCTACCAGGTGCCTTTTCCACTCGTCAGCCGGATCGAGTGCCTCGTGTGTTTTGAATACATGGCGCCGCCCGTTCTAAAATGCGAAGCCGGCCACATGATTTGCAGCCCGTGCTGGTACAGGGGGGTAGTCGGCTGCCCCACCTGCCGGGGTCAGCTGGACTTCACCCGTAGCCTTAGCAGGAAAATGTGGTGGCAGCCTTGCGCCTTCCGTGCAGGTGCGCTTTTTCGGGCTCTGGATGGAGGCTTGCGACCGTCGATGTGCTGGGCCACAGAAGGCGAGTTCTTCCCATGCCCTTTACCCTCTCCTGGCCATTGCACGTGGCAGAATAGGCTGGACAACCTGGTGCCGCCCCCTGAAAGACAAGCACAGGTTCATGCTGAGACTACACGGTGAGCAGATGCAGTTCCTGGCGAAAGATATCGACATTTGTAGCGACACAATCTAGGTCATGATTCAGTCTTGCTTTGGCTTCCATTTCTTGCTCTTCCTGCAGAAAGACTTTTACCGTGAGCAGTTTCGCGCCGTTGCAACACTCATCGGGACACCTTTGCAGGCTGAGGGCTTCACCTACCGATTCGCGTTAATTGGTCAGCGCCATCGACTCAACTGGGATGCCATGCAAAAGTCTCTTCAGGAAGGCATCACGGCGGCAATTTTCAACAGGAACCACTTTCTCATCGACGAGGATACCGCGATGAAATTTGCTGAGGATGGAAACTTCAACATTAACGTGAACACTGCCCCATGGTTGCCAAAAGATTAGCCAATCAAGGGTCCAGATTGTACAGGCACGTACGAACCATCCGCAGCCTCGCCAATTCCCAATGGCCTTTTCACGACCATCTGACACACATTTGGGTGATGCAGGGATTCTTCTTCATACATGACACCGTGCAGTATTGTGTTGAATGACGTGATGAGGCCGTGAGGGGTGGCGCATGCGCATAATAAAGCAGTCCTGTAATGGCGCCATTCGACAGTGTCTGTCTCCTTCACTAGGCCCGTCTCCTTTACTGAAACGTCGAAGTGAAGGCGTTAGTTCAGTGTATTACAAACTGGCGACGAGGATCAAAGGTGATCAGACGGGGGAAGGCGTAATCAAGACATGGCGGTATTCGGGAATATTGCGCCTTTCAACGAAAAAGCGGAGTTGTTCGAGGACTACACAGACAGGTGCGACGCATTTTTGGCGGTGAACAGGATTGAGGAAGAGCTGCAGTCGAGTTTATTTTTGGCCATGGTGGGTGCAGAAGCATTCAAGTTATTGAAGAACTTGTGTCACCCAGCCGCGCCAAAATCGAAAACTTACGATCAGCTGATGGCGTTGTTGACAGACCATTACACGCCAAAACCGATCGTGATCGCGGAGCGATATAAATTTAGGACATCTTTCCAGGGAGAGAACGAGACGGTGGCGGATTACATCGTGCGTTTGAAGAAGCTCACGTCTATGTGCTCATTTGGGGCCTTTCTGAATGAAGCCCTACAAGACAAGCTGGTATCGGGACTCCACCCGAAAATGTCTCAGACTTATTGTCCAAGGACTAACTTATTGTCCAAGGTGGATTTGTTGTTTGAGGAGGCCACAGGGTGAAATGTCTGGCGGACGAGATGGCCAGCAAAGCGAACCGAGAGCACATGGGTCAGACATCTTCGGAGGCGACCAAGAATGGAGCAGCGGAGGCGAATCGAGTCCAGCAGGGGAAGAGAAGTTTCGTTCAAGGTGGGAGGAAAAGGGAAGCACACAATAAGCCGGCGGCCAGAGTCTGGTGCAAATGTTGCGGTCGGACAAATCATCGCACGGAAAACTGCCGACTCAGGAATGTGACTGTCATTCCTGCGATGAAAAGGGACATATTTCCACAGTATGTCCAGGGAACATCAATCAACAGGATCGACGACAGAAGAAGTACGGCTTAAAAACTGTAAGTTCCGCCAAGTACGTGGATTCCAACAGTGATCAGGAATCAGATGGGGAATGAGACAATGAAGGATTTGGGTTGAACCGAAACGGTGAAGACTCTCACAATAAGGTTAAACCAATTAAAGTAAAGGTGGCTGTAGGACATTGTGATATCACCATGGACCTGGATACTGGGGCGTCACACACCAAGATTTCAGAGACTGTGTATAGAAATAACCTGTCCAAGTATACCTTGATTGATACAAACATAACTCTTCATAGTTACACTGGGGAAGTAGTCCCTATATTGGGTTGTGTAAAGGTACCCGTCAAATACCCGGATAACAGAGATGTTGTTAGAACATGTGGTGGTAGATGGGACACGCCCATGCCTATTGGGGAGAGATTGGTTGAGTAAAGTAAACTGATTTGGGAAAATATTTTATCAAGTGTTTGACATCTCCAAAACCAAGGTCCCAGAATCAAAAGATTACCCCCCAGAGTTCAATAGGTTGCTCGATCAGAGCAAGGTACTATTCTCGACTACCGGGGCAGGGATAAAAGGATACACAGCGACACTCGAATTAAAGCCGAATGCTAAACCGGTATTCCAGAAAGCGAGGCAAATTCCATACTCTATGGCAGGCAAAGTAGACAAAGAGCATGTATGATAGGCTGATAAAAGCAGAAATACTGAAACCAGTAGCAGTTAGTGATTGGGCGTCACCAGTAGTACATGTTCCCAAACCCAATCAATCTATCAGAGTTTGTGGTTATTACAAAGCCCTAAACGAGGCTGTTGAGGATGATAATTACAAACTACCAAACACTCAGGACTTGTATGCCACCATTACACAGAATGGCACACAGCCTAAAGTGTTTTCAAAGCTTGATTTGACGGGAGCATACAATCAGTTATTTCTTGACGAGGATTTCCTCTAAATTACTCGTGCTAAACACACAGAAAGGTCTTCCAGCTCCAAAAAGGCTAAGTTTTGGTGTAAAAACAGCACCATCTCAGTTTCAAGCAACCATGGACAAAATTCTGTTAGGAATAGAAAATGTCCATTGCTATATGGATGACATCGTGGTAGCAACGGATCTGGTAGATCAGCATGTGAAGGTGTTGGGAAAGGTGTTGCAAGCATTGAAGAAGCATTGAAGAAGCACAATGTGCGACTAAATGGTGTAAAATGTCAATTTTTTAAGACACGACTTGACTATCTCAGTCATAGTTTGAGTGCTGAGGGGATTCATCCATTGCAAAACAAGGCAGAGGCAATTAAAAAAGTGGGAAAACCAACAAATGTATCCGAATTGAAATCCCTGTTAGGAATGGTTAACTACTATGGAAAATTCATTCCAAATTTGTTGTCAAACCTGACACCCCTCTCTGACCTATTGAACCATTCCAAGAAATGGACGTGGTCTCAGCAATGTGAAACAAGCGTTCGAGTACGCAAAGATGGTTCTCACGGGAGATAAAGTCTTAGTACATTACGATCCTACGAAACCGCTCGTGTTAAGCGTAGATGCCAGCACAAAAGGGTTAGGGGCTTGTCTCAGCCATACATTGGCAGATGGGACCGAACGCCCGATTACATACGCGTCGTGTACCCTGAGTGCAGCAGAAAGAAATTACGCACAAATCTAAAAAGAGGGATTGGCAATCGTGTATGGATTGAAGAAGTCTCATTTGTACTTGTATGGGCACAAGTTCAAATTGATCTCAGACCACAAGCCACTGACCCGAATATTCGGTCCCAAAGTAGGAATACCTCCATTAGCAGCGGCTAGAATGCAACGGTGGGCATTGTTGCGAAGTGGGTACACCTACGACATCGAATGCCGTACGTCGCAACAAAACGCGAACGCCGACATGTTAAGCCGATTTCCAGTCGACGATCCAAGTTCGGCAGATCCGGAAGAAAACTTCGTTTTCAAAACAATGGTGGACTTGTTACCGTTGAATGCAAAACAAATTGCAGAGAGTACGGGGAAAGATCCGGTATTAGCGAAAGTGTATGAGTTCGCTTTATCGGGATGGCCGAGTTATTGTACGGATAAGACGTTACAACCGTACTTCATGCGTTGAGACGAGCTGTCGGTTGATGACGGATGTTTGTTGTGGGGACGACGGGTTGTAGTTCCCAACCCGTTACAAACGCGTATGCTCGGTGAACTTCACGAAAGTCACCCCGGTGTTTGTCGAATGAAAGTGTTAGCGAGGTCGTTCGTTTGGTGGCCCGGGCTATATGGGGACATAGAAGACAGGGTCAGATCATGTAGCAAATGCACAGACGCACAATTAGCACCAAAAGTTGTTCCTCTTTTGTTATGGCCTTGGGCTACAGAACCATGGCAGAGAATTAATGTGGACTATGAAGAGGTCAAAGGTCAAAATTGTCTCCTGGTTGTAGACAGCTACTCTAAATGGCTAGAAGTCTTCCCTGTGTCTTGCGCCACCGCGGGGGGTTTGATTGAGGTTCTAGATCCTTATTTGCAAGATACGGGTTGGTCACTCAGTCTCAGATAAATGGACCACAATTCATTGCGGACGAATTTGTTGCATTTTTGAAATCCACTGATGTTGAACATACCTTACTTATGCCCTCCCTACCATCCCTCTTCAAATTGATTGGCCGAAAAGAACGTACAGACATCCAAGAGAATGTTCAAGAAATCAGATAATGAATTGTCGATACAACACAGGGTAGCAAAAGTACTCCTGAATTATAGGAACACGCCGCACACTACAACTGGGATAACACCCACAGAACTGTTCCTGAAACGCACTCCCAGAACTCGACTTTCGTTAATCAAACCATGTCGACAACGAAAAGTCGAAAAGTGGCAGAGGGCTTTGTTAAATGTTCAAGGTTTCAAGCTTAATGTTCAAGGTTCAAGGAAACAAGGTTACCTAATACGTCATGCGTAATACCAAAGGGTTTTGCAGCATCCAACATCTCCCCTTCCCTTCAAACCGACGACATATGGAGGTTTCCAAGAAGTGACAGTCCCCCAAATCGATCAACATGAGTACATACTACCATCCCTGTCCATAACCATGTGTGTGGTAACAAGAACACAAAGCAATATAGAGCAACAGTTCATGCATAACAATTTACAAATCGAGTCGCTTAGGTGCCCGGCGATCACGTGGGCTGTGACGGAGTGGTAAGTCAAATCTCACTCGCTTCAGTGGGTCGGAAGCTGGTCTGTCCTTGCTTCCAACAGTAGATGGCTTTTGACCCTCACCATCCATAGCGGAGCATTGAGGAACATACTGACGAAGGAAACACCGGTTCCTCCAATAGACTCTGCCCGACGGCAGTTTCACATGATAGTCCCGGTAATGTCCAAGACCGATGACCACACCGGTCTTATCCCAACGCCGCGTCTGTGGATCTTGTACAAACACCTCGGTGCCGGCACAAAATGGTGTGAGAGGTTTGGATGATTGGTTGTAATGTGTGCTGGTTTTCGCCCGTATCTCGGCGGCTTTAGCATCACACTCCGCAGCAGGCATCTGCCACTCGGGTGAGAAAGTCCGCTGATGTCCAGGAACAGCAGTACATGTTGGATGCCCGAAGAGAATTTGAGCTGGTGAACTTCCAGATGTGCATGGCGTGTTTCGCCATTCGAGCAAGCCAAATGTATCATCGTCGAGATTGCCGTTGTGTGTAGTCTTAGCGACCAGTGTCTTCATAGCTTTGACCGCTGCTTCTGCATGTCCACGATGGGCGCCACCCATTCGGCATACTGAATTTGCTCGATGATCCCCAGATTTTCAAGTCGATCCAGTTCCTTGTCAATCCTCTCCCGAAGGGCGAAAGGGACTGGGCGAGCTCTACAAAATATAGGATTGGCATCCCGGTCAACACTGAGTTTAGCCGTATGTCCTTTCAAGGTTCCAAGCTCATCCTTGAAGACATCCGGGTACGTATCCAGCACATTTTTGAGTGTGTATGCTGCGGTAGCAGAAACGTTGGCTGCCCGGAGTTGATGAATGCTTTTCCACTTCGGTTGAATTATTCTCAACCAGTTCCTGGATAGTAAGGGCCCTTTCCAGGAATGACGATCAAGGGTAGGTGAAACTCATGGTTATCGTAGCCCACCGTGACTTTGGATGTATCTAGCCAGGAGGCTTATCTGAAAAACTCAAAGCAAAGATTTTATCAAAAGGCAGTTTATATTTTCAAAAGAAATATGACGAGTCTTTGTTCCCTAAAGAGGTTGCCCAGGATAAGCAGCGAAGTTTAACCTCATCGTGGTTCACAAGTAAACTTCCCTGAGGAGAAACTTGCAACCGTTCTTGGCTCCTCTTCTCTCCATCCTTGGAATGTCTCCTTTGTTTCCCATGCGTCCTATTTTCTGAAGCACCAGAAAATATATCCAGTGCACTGAGCAAGGTTGGAGTTGGTTTTAAAAAATGGAACAAACCTGAGAGATTGAAAGAACATGAAGATGGAATCCATCATCGAAGAGTATTTTTGAAATGGAAGCTGGCGGAAGAGAAGATAAAAGCAGAGGAAGATGAGCTTACCCATATGTTTCATGTCCTAATTCAAAAGAATCAACAGTTTTGGAGAGAAATTTTGAAGCATATAGCAGCAGCTGTTAAGTTCTTGGCAAAAAATAACTTGAGCTTCCGTGGCCACCGAGAAACTTTGCAGCATGCCAGTCCTGAAAATTTTATAGCATCGTTGAAATTTCTAGCGGAATTTGATGATGTCATGCGCCTTCACTTGGAAAGGATTGAATTTGGGAAGACACATTATTTGTCACCCAATATTCAGAATGAGTTCATTAATTTAATGGGAAATAAAGTTCGAGAATCTATTGTTGAGAAAGTCAAGCACGCTCATTACTTTTCTTTGATGATTGATTCTACTCCAGATACAGTCACGTGAAAAAGTAAGTACACCCCATGTAAAGTTTTGACTTTTTCAACATATTTCAACATACAGCTATTTGATCTTCATTTCAACAATATTGATAGATAAAGGTGATATAAGATAACAAATATCATGAAACATTTACATTTTGTAGTCCATTGTGTAATTTAAATAAACACAAATGCAAATTTCACATGTGAAAAATGTAAGTACACCCTTGGCTCTAATAGGTGGTATTGCCCCCTTTGGCAGAAACAACATCAAGTAGGCGTTTCTTATAACTGTGTGCCAGTCTCTGACATCGACTGGGAGAAATTTTTGCACACTCCTCCATGCAGAATTCTTTCAGCTGTGCGATGTTTGAGGGGTTTCTTGCATGCACAGCTCGTTTCAAATCCCCCCACAACATCTCGATGGGATTTAGATCCGGGCTTTGACTTGGCCATTCCAGAACCCTCCATTACTTTCTTTTCAGCCATTCCTTGGTGGATTTACTGGTATGTTTCGGGTCATTGTCATGTTGCAAGGTCCACCTTCGGTTGAGCTTCAACTTTCCAACAGATGGCCTCACATTATCCTCAAGCACCCTCTGGTACAATGAGGAATTCACAGTGGATTCTATGATGGTGAGCTACCCAGGCCCTGATGCAGCAAAGCTGCCACAAACCATAATATTTCCACCACCATGCTTTACAGTTGGTATCAGGTTCTTGTGGTCAAATGCTGTCTTTAGTTTTCGCCAAACATGTCTTCTGGTGCTGTGGCCAACTAGCTCCACCTTTGACTCATCTGTCCAGAGCACATTGTTCCAGAAGTGCTGGTCTTTGCCTAGGTGTTCATTGGCAAACTTTAGTCTTGCCCTGATGTTCTTTCTGGACAGCAAAGGTTTCCTCCTGGCACACCTCCCATGTAGATCAAATTTGTGCAGCCTCTTTCTAATGGTAGACTCGTGCACTTTGACATCAACAGTGGCAAGAGCTACCTGTAGGTCCCGTGATGACATTCTGGGGTTCTTAGAGACTTCTTTCAGCATCTTGCGGTCTGCACTCGGGCTGAACTTGCTGGGGCGGCCTGGCCTGAACAAGTTGGCAGTTGTTTGGAATCTTCTCCACTTGTGGATGATCTTCCGGACAGTCGAATTATTGATTTCCAATTGTTTGGAGATCTTTTTAAATCCCTTCCCAGATTCGTAGGCATCTATAACCTTCTTTCTGAAGGCCTCAGAGAGCTCTTTTGATCTTGGCGTGGTGACGCCACACACTTCAACAACAAAGAGCAAACCAAACTAAATATCTGAGGTTTAAATAAGACAGGTTCCTCCAAGATCCTCTCTAACGATGTTCTAATCATTTGCTCCACAGCTGGTGCACCTGATTCTAATTTTAGGTCTTTGAAGTAGTGATAAATGTTGGGGTGTACTTACTTTTTCCACATGCGAAATTTGCATTCATGTTTATTTAAATTATACAATGGACTACAAAATGTAAATGTTTCATGATATTTGTTATATTATATCACCTTTATCTGTCAATATTGTTGAAATAAAGATCAAATAGCTGTATGTTGAAATATGTTGAAAAAGTCAAAACTTTACATGGGGTGTACTTACTTTTTCACGTGACTGTATGTCTCAGCAAGAACAAGTGTCTCTCATCATTCGGTACTTGGACTCAAAAGATTTTGAAGTGAAGGAGTCATTCCTTGGTTTCTTCATAATCTCAAAGCCAGATGCACAGCATTATGAAGAACGAGTTTTAAAAACTTTGGAAGACCTGGGACTGGATTTTACCCTGTGCAGAGGTAAAACCTATGACAATGCAGCCACAATGAGTGGTCATCTCCCTGGCCTGCAGAAACGTCTTTTGGATTTCAATCCAAAGGCAACATTCCTCAACTGTGACAATCATTCACTCAACCTGGCAGCCCTCCATTCTGCTGAAGTAGATCCAGCAATTGTAACTTTTTTGGGAACTGTGCAAGAATTGTTCATCTTTTTTTGCTCATTCTCCCCAGAGATGGGCCAAGCTGAACGAAGTTGGTGCTGGAAGCTTGAAAATAGAGAGTGGCACAAGGTGGTCTGCTAGAGAGGAAGCTACAAAAGCAGTTTTTTGCATCTGGAGATAATTATTCAGCTGCTGGAGAAGCTTGCAGAATGCCCAAGTGAAAGAGTGGATTCAAGGAGCAAAGCAAGAAACCTCCTCCTTGCAGTGGAAAAGTATGACTTTTTTGCTTATTTGGAATTTTGGTCAAATATCTTGCGCCCCATCAATATTGTCCAAAATAAACTGCAACTGCTTGGTCTGAATATAAATGAGGCTGCTGAAGAAATAGAAACTCTTTGATGCTTTTTGAGGAATTTTTTTTTTTTTTTTTTTTTAATCCTGAATCGAGGCTCGTGAAAGAGCTGACAACCGCGAGGGAAAGACAGCACAGGGGGAAACATTCATTAACACACATTCAACAAAAAGACATCCAGGAACACAGTACAGGGGGACCACGAGGGAGAGACAGTACAGGGGGAAACATTCATTAAAACACATTCAACAAAAAGACATCCAGGAACACAGTACAGGGGGACCACGAGGGAAAGACAGTACAGGGGGATCGCGAGGGAAAGACAGTACAGGGGGAAACATTCATTAAAACACATTCAACAAAAAAGACATCCAGGAACACAGTACAGGGGGACCACGAGGGAAAGACAGTACAGGGGGAAACATTCATTAAAACACATTCAACAAAAAGACATCCAGGAACACAGTACAGGGGGACCACGAGGGAAAGACAGTACAGGGGGATCGCGAGGGAAAGACAGTACAGGGGGAAACATTCATTAAAACACATTCAACAAAAAGACATCCAGGAACACAGTACAGGGGGACCACGAGGGAAAGACAGTACAGGGGGAAACATTCATTAAAACACATTCAACAAAAAGACATCCAGGAACACAGTACAGGGGGACCACGAGTACACGAGGGAAAGACAGTACAGGGGGACCGTGAGGGAAAGACAGTACAGAGGGGCCGCAAGGGAAAGACAGCACAGGGGGACCGCAAGGGAAAGACAGTCCAGGGGGACCGCGAGGGAAAGACAGTACAGGGGGAAACATTCATTAAAACACATTCAACAAAAAGACATCCAGGAACACAGCACAGGGAGGCCGCGAGGGAAAGACAGCACAGGGGGACCGCGAGGGAAAGACAGTACAGGGGGACCACGAGGGAAAGACAGTGCAGGGGGACCGCGAGGGAGAGACAGCACCTCGTGGACAGAATGTAAAAGAAAGGGAGACACTTATCACACGGTCCATCAAAAATGCAGAACAAGGGAGCAACTGCTACGGGTTTCCAACAGCTAAAATAATCAGAAGAAAGAAAAGGCTTGATGGAGAGGTTAGTTAAGATGAAGGACTGCCAATGGAAGTCGAGTTCAAGCGTGTAGCAACAGAAGTCCTTGACAGGCTTCATATGGAGATGAAGTAAAGATTTCAGAGGCTGAGGGACCATGTTGGGTGTTTTGGATTCATTCTTCAAACTGATCTGCTCCTGCAATCAATGGATGAGGAAATTTTGCCAAAGCACTGTGCTGACTGTGCCTGCTTCTATGATGAAGTCCAGCCAAAATCATTGTTCAATGATGTCATTGATGCACGAGTGCTTTTCCTCAATAAGGAAGTACCAAAAGTACCAGCGGATATTTTGGAGAAGCTGGCTGCATACGGCATACGGCAATGATGTCTGTCCCAACCTGGCAACTGTAGTCCGAATTTTGATCACTCTGGCAATCTCTATTGCATCCTGTGAGAGAAGCTTCTCAAAACTGAAAATGATCAAAACCAACCTGCAGAGCACAATGGCCCAAGCACAATGAGCAATGTCTCAGCAGCTTGGTTCTGATGTCGGTTGAGTCAGACTTATTGGATAAAATTGATATCAATGATGTGATAAATGATTTTGCTGTGAAGGAAGCACGACGGGAGGTAATATTCGCTCAATGGAATACTGTTCTCCCCTATGGGCCGGTGCTCCTGCCTCACACCTAGCTCGGCTTCACGCTGTTGAAACCAAAGCTTTCAGAATCATTGGAATCTCCCGTGATGAAGCTATCTCCGAGGGCCTTTCACTCACTCACCGCAGACAGGTAGGTGGTCTTTCTGTCTTCTATCGACTCCTCTCCGGCCTTGCTCCCCCAGCTCTCTCTGTGCTTTGTCCCCCAAATATTCCTACAGGTCGCACAAGATCTGCCAGCAACCCTCTGATGGTTAAACTGCCGAAATCTCGGCTCTCTGGCACCTTCACTCTTTCATTCCTCTTTTCTCCCGCCTCTGGAACAAACTCCCACACTCCCTTCAATCCCACTCCTCCCTCCAGGTCTTTAAAACAGCTGTTCACCACCATCTCTTATCTTTCCCCATCCAAAACCTTGATCTTTTCTACCCCCACTATAGTCAGGCAGATAGGTGTATCCATTATAAGAATTGTGGGTTTAGACGTACAAGCATGAAATTTGGCACAGTCATAGATAATAATCTAATGAATAATTCCAGATATGGACCCACCACGAAAACGTCCTATGGTAGCCATGGCGGCCATTTTACAAAATGGCCGTTTTGACCGCGATTATTTTTTACCGGACGACACAAATGCTTCTTTATGTTCTAATGAAATGACTCTAGATACACATATATGCCATAATTGTATTCTCCAAATGACCACAATTTGCATTTGTGTTGCCAGCAATGTCAATTAACCCACCAAGCACTGTAACGGTAACTTATGTTACTAGATAGTTCCAGTTTGATCTTGTTTATACGTCACAATTTTCTCCACCACACTGGCACAAAGCAGTACATTTCAAACTAGCTTGTTTGCACTTGCATCGTCCCTTGCAACCCTTTTTGCATTTACAACAAATCAGCTCCCTTGATGAAATGCTGGCTTCAGGAAGCATGGACCACAGGGGTTTCCAGTTGTGGGGATCGATCCATCCCCAATCCCCAGGTGAGGGCAGATCCATAACAACCTTGAGCATGTTTCCCCAGCAGTGGCCACCCGTGTACACAGCCCTCTTGATTTGTTGTACCAGGGCTCCTCTGGTAGGGGGAATAGCTTGCATGGCTCGTCCTTTCTTCGTGAAGAGTGCCTGTCGAGCTTCGTCTATGTTGACGAGATTGCTGGTGCGATCGTAGAGAAGAATGGTGAACCGCTCGAGCACTGCCACAACGTCATCAGAGATGTCTGCTGTCCCCGTGGAGAGATGAACTTACGCTGGCGTCAATTCGTCAAATACTTTCCAGGTATCCCAGGCTGTATTCTTGCCCCGTGTATTAAATGACGAGACTGTGTCACACCCTGTGTATGCATGGAACATCGGGAGGGCCTGTGACTTATCTGGTCCGAGGAATGCTGCAATTAAATGTGCTGGAATATACCTGAAGTGCTGGCCTGTCCCAAAGGCCACCCAAAGCTCCTGGATTTTGAGTTTGGTTGTTGCTGCCACAGCCAATACCACTATATCTGTATCCACCGTACGCAGAAGAATTTTCTGAAATCCATCACGGACTACACCCGCGACATTTTTCCCTATCTATAGACACCAATGAGAAGTATATTTCGGGGGGGGGGGGGGGGGGGGTGCACGAGACCCCTATCTAGCCACTAGACTAAAAGCGGCCATTTACGGCTACCATAGGACGTTTTCGCGGTGGGTCCATATCTGGAATTATTCATTAGACTATTATCTATGACTGTGCCAAATTTCATGCTTGTACGTATAAACCCACAATTGTTACACCTATCTGCCTGACTACTAATTCACCGCAGATCCACCTTGTTTGAAATTCCAACTTCTTTCCTGGAAGTCCTGGCAATGTCCATATGTTTTACACCTCTCCCACCCCCCCTTCCCATGCCTCCCCCCCCGCCCCCAAAGCCCTCTCTCTCCCACAAATCTCTCGATGTCCCTGTTCTCAGATGTTGTGTTTGTGTTCCTCCCCCTCTCGCCCCATCTTGTCTACCGCTCCCCATGTTATATGTTTTATGTGTCGGTTTGTCTTTCTGTGCGATTAATGTTCGCTCTTTCACGAGCGTCGATCTTGCATATAAAAATTTAAAAAAAAAATGAAGATGAACTGATATACTCATTGTAACTCTTTGCTGTTATGTGGTTTTACAAAAAAAGTGTACAACTGATGTTTTTTACTTGTGTTATTATTTGATTTTGTCTTGTTTTGGTGGCATGAGGAAGCTACCGTATTTTCAAATTTTCAGTTCAAATTGAAATTCAAATAAAAAAGATTTATTGTTGCAATATTTTCCATTTTTCATCAAACCTCACCAAATGTTGGAGGGGGCCCTTCAAGGAGTCAAGCCCCCAGGGCCCCCAAATCTCCAGCTCCGCCACTGCTGAGACGACACGGTGAGCAGGTGCAGTTCCGGGCGAAAGATATCGACATTTGTGGCGATGCAATCTGGGTCATGATTCAGTCTTGCTTTGGCTTCCATTTCTTGCTCTTCCTGCAGAAAGACTTTTACCGTGAGCAGTTCAGCGTCGTCGCAATACTCATCGGGACACCGCAGCAGGCCGAGGGCTTCACCTACCGATTCGCATTAATCGGTCAGTGCCGTCGACTCAACTGGGAAGACACGCCGATGTCTCTTCAGGAAGGCATTGCGGCGGCAATTTTCAACAGGAACCTCGTCCTCATCGACTAGGATACCGCGATGAAATTTGCGGAGGCTGGAAACCTCAACATTAACATGAGCATTGCCCCATGGCCGCCAAAAGATTAGCCAATCAAGGGTCCAGATTGTACAGGCACGTACGAACCATCCGCAGCCTCACCAATTCCCAATGGCCTTTTCACGACCATCTGACACACATTTTGGTGATGCAGGGATTATTCTTCATACATGACACCCTGCAGTATTGTGTTGAATGATGTGATGACGCCGTGAGGGGTGGCGCATGCGCATAATAAATCAGTCCTGTAATGGCGTCAGTCGACAGTGTCTGTCTCCTTCACTAGGCCCGGCTCCTATACTGAAACGTCGACGTGAAGGCGTTAGTTCAGTGTATTACAAACTGGCGACGAGGATATAAGGTGATCAGACGGGGGAAGGCGTAATCAAGACATGGCGTTATTCGGGAATATTGCGCCTTTCGACGAAAAAGCGGAGTTGTTCGAGGACTACACAGACAGATGACGCATTTTTGACGGCGAACAGGATTGAGGAAGACCTGCAGGCGAGTTTATTTTTGGCCATGGTGGGTGCAGAAGCGTTCAGGTTATTGAAGAACTTGTGTCACCCAGCCGCGCACATGGGTCAGACATCTTCGAAGGCGACCAGGGATGGAGCAGCGGAGGCGAATCGAGTCCAGCAGAGGAAGAGAAGTTTCGTACAAAGTGGGGGGAAAAGGGAACAATCTTCTCACCTGTATAGGTGGAGAGTCCATAGGTTGTAGGTTTCAGGTGGGGTCGGTCAGCATCACTCCACAGGTTTGTGAAAACAGCACGGCTGATGAGCGAGACAGCCACACCAGTGTCGGCTTCTATTTGCAATGGTCAATTATTGATGACAACAGTGGTAAGAAAAGGGTCCCGCTTATGGCGAGAATCAATATGAAACCGGTCATACGATTCTGAGTTGTCAGAAACAGAGCTCACCTGGTCAAGCGCCACCATCTTATGAATCGCGACGTTGTTATTTTCTCTCAAAGAGCGACCACTTGAGGAAGACTGTCCGACTTCACAAGGGCAAGGCATTTCCACCAGATGGACCCGTTTGCGAACATTGATCATTCGTTCAAGACCCCTCGATGTCATTTGCAAAAAGGAGAACGGAGTGAGCAGCGGAGAGCTCGACCAGGTGCCTTTTCCACTCGTCAGCCGGCTCGAGTGCCTCATATGTTTTGAATACGTGGCGCCTTCCGTTCTAAAGTGTGATGCCGTCCACATGATTTGCAGCCCGTGCTGGTACAGTGGGGTAGTCGCCTGCCCCACCTGCCGAGGTCAGCTGGACTTCACCCATAGGGTCATGGAGACGGTGAGTGTGTGTGAGTTATGTAGCCACGGAGTGCGAGTTATTTCCATGCCCTTTACAGTCTCCTAGCCATTGCAGGTGGCAGAATAGGCCGGACAACCAGGTGCCGCCCCTGAAAGACCCGCACAGGTTCGTGCAGAGACGGTGAGCAGGTGCAGTTCCTGGCGAAAGATTTCGACATTTGTCGCGACACAATCTGGGTCATGATTCAGTCTTGCTTTGAATTCCATTTCTTGCTCTTCCTGCAGAAAGACTTTTACCGTGAGCAGTTTAGCGCCGTCGCAATACTCATCGGGACATCTCAGCAGGTTGAGGGCTTCACCTACCGATTTGTGTTAATTGGTCAGCGCCGTCGACTCACCTGGGATGCCACGCCGAAGTCTCTTTAGGAAGGCATCGCGGCAGCAATTTTCAACAGGAACCACTTCCTCATCGACTAGGATACCGCGATGAAATTTGCTGAGGATGGAAACTTCAACATTAACGTGAGCATTGCCACATGGTCGCCAAAAGATTAGCCAATCAAGGGTCCAGATTGTACAGGCACGTACGAACCATCCGCAGCCTCACCAATTCCCAATGGCCTTTTCACGACCATCTGACACACATTTGGGTGATGCAGGGATTCTTCTTCACACATGACACCATGCAGTATTGTGTTGAATGACGTGGTGACGCCGTGACGGGTGGCGCATGCGCATAATAAAGCAGTCCTGTAATGGCGTCTGTCGACAGTGTCTGTCTCCTTCACTAGGCCCGGCTCCTATACTGAAACGTCGACGTGAAGGCGTTAGTTCAGTGTATTACAAACTGGCGACGAGGATATAAGGTGATCAGACGGGGGAAGACGTAATCAAGACATGGTGGTATTCAGGAATATTGCGCCTTTCGACGAAAAAGCGGAGTTGTTCGAGGACTACACAGACAGATGCGACACATTTTTGACGGCGAACAGGATTGAGGAAGAGCTGCAGGCGAGTTTATGTTTGGCTGTCGTGGGTGCAGAAGAGTTCAGGTTATTGAAGAACTTGTGTCCCCCAGCCACGCACATGGGTTAGACATCTTCGAAGGGGACCAAGGATGGAGCAGTGGAGGCAAATCGAGTCCAACAGGGGAAGAGAAGTTTCGTACAAGGTGGGAGGAAAAGGGAACAATCTTCTCACCTGTAAAGGTGGAGAGTCCATAGGTTGTAGGTTTCAGGTGGGGTCCGTCAGCATCACTCCACAGGTTTGTGAAAACAGCACGCCTGATGAGCGAGACAGCCGCACCAGTGTCGACCTCCATTTGCAATGATTGATTATTGACGACAACAGTGGCAAGAAAAGGGTCCCGCTTATGGCGAGAATCGATATGAAACAGGTCATACAATTCTGAGTTGTCGGAAACAGCTCACCCACTGAAGTATATAGAGGTAGAAGGCTCACACGAGCAGTGATTTTGTTGCCGCCGTGCGCCAGCAGTCACGTGACAGCCGCCATCTTGGTCAGCACTCCACTCTAAACGCAAGTCTTCGTTTCTTCGAATCTTCGTTTTCTCGAATAATTGTGTAAAGTTACCACTGAAATGCCATTTTGTGCAGCAATAAACTGCTCCAATCGCCTGAAAAAAGGTTCAGGGAAGACTTTCCATAGGTAAGTGGTATGATTTTCAGCACACTCGATGAAATAGGTGCTACAGGCCTATTTTCTCCACCTTTCGATGAGCAGGGCTTTCTCACCCTCCCATCGTTCCACATACTGAAAAACAAATGTATGATTGTGTTCTGTGTAGAAAGTGCTGACTTGACAGAGGAAATCCACTATTTTTATATCTTAAAAAAGTATATGTTCTATGAAGACTGTTTATTATATTTAAGTAAGAACTACACTATTAAAGACAAACATAATTTCATAGTCTTGCATGCTTCACTTTGAATTTTTCAGTCTTTATATCTCGGTCCGGTCATCATTCATGTGAAATATTTTTGTAAGCAAAATTCATTGAAAACTAGTCAATAGTCTAGTCTAGACCACTCCTAGCGAAAAACTAATACCCTTGTTCAGTCAAATATGACTATTTACCTCTCTGGGACTGACTTTTCACGTCACCATCCAAAAGACGAAACTCGAACGTGGATCCAGACCAGAGAGCCGATTTGTCATGTTTGTAGTAAGACCGGAGTGTTGTCTCTGACCAATACAAAATCGTCAAAATAGACCAGGGCAGCAGAGGCAGAGCACGTCTACCTATTTTGGACTCCACCAGACAGTGTAAATTTGTGTTTTGTTCGAGACAGCGGACCTTGGAAATAGTCTTTAACTCTTTATACAGGCTGTACTAGATTGACCTATGTCACTGATATCTTTGCTGATTTTGTCAGAATGGGGTTTCATATTATTGGCATATATACTATTAGTATTACATATTATTATACATATATACGATTAGTATTATTACAGCCTGGTGTTGGCTTAGCGGTTAGGGTGCAGGCTTGGGATCTTAGGATCCTGAGTTCGAATCCCAGTCGATCGCTAAAATTAACATCAGGGGGGTTGACTCTGCCTGTCATCCTTCCGAGGTCGGCAAATTGAGTGCCAGCGTGCTGGGATGAATGATCCCGGTTTAGAATAGGTACACTGTATCCCTGCACATCGTAAGAGGCGACTAAGGGTTGGCGTCAGGAAGGGCATGTGGCCATAAAAAAAAAACATTGCCTCAAACAGGGAACCATGATTGTCATGGGGCCCGCAAGGCTAAACCCTGCTCTTGCGGGGAAAATGGCCTTAAAACGATCATTCATACTATTAGTATTACAAGGAATGTAATAATTTATGTATACGGTATGACTGTGTTTGCTTTGAATTAATGTGTGTATTACATTGTTTTACTTAATCACAAGTGGAACCACATAAATCTCACTTTCTCAGTCTTTTGAGAATAATTTTGTTCATTTTTTTTTTCAGTAAAAGCAAATGCAAGATTTCTATTTGAAATATTATTAGATGAAGAAAAATGTATGTGTGAATATGACTCCACTGTACATGTACTGTTCTCCTCCATTTCTTTTAAACTTCAGGTTTCCAAGAAGTAAACCTGCTCTTTTGAAGGAGTGGGTTGTCAAGATGAGAAGAGACTGCTGGTCACCTAGTCCATACACGGCACTCTGCTGTGATCAATTTGTGGGGAAGTGTTTCGATCGCACTGGCCAGACAACACGTCTTCATCCAGATGCTGTACCAACACTTTTCAACTTTCCAGAACATCTCAGGAAGGTAGAGACTAGACATTCACAAATTTACTTTATATTCGTCCTCTTCTTTCCAAAAGGTTGTCGGGGTTATTTAAACCGAAAGACTAAAATGTGAAAGAGAATAAATCCTTTTCAGTCAAAATGTGAAATGCCTTATTTTGGTCACAAAATGTATAAAGGGTTACATTGTGGCGGACACGATGGCTCGCTGGCGCGGTGACATCATTCCGCGCACCAATGGGGTGTCGGCCACGCCCGAGGGGTAGGCGTGGCCTCGGGATATACACGGGACTCGCAGCCCCGAGCAAGTCCGTGCTACAGTTTGAGCTTTACAATAAAGACTCTTTTGATCCTACGCGTTGTGGCTTACCTTCTTTGGCAAACAAGTTGCGTGCGTAGCACCACGCTACACTGGTGACCCCTTTTGGTTCAACCGTCGCTGACCACAGAACGCGCCATGGCCAGCAACGCGGTCGCGGTAAAGCTCCCTGAGTTTTGGGAAGCACAGGCCGAGGTATGGTTCGTGCAGGCCGAAGCACAGTTCCAGCTTCGAGGAATAACGGCGGACGAGATGCGTTACTATCACGTGATCGCCGCCCTCGGGCCCGGCACGGCCGCCCGAGTCGTGTCCATCCTGCGGCACCCACCGGCAGAGCGCAAGTACACGGCGCTCAAACGTCTCCTCATCGCCACGTTCGGCCTCACGGAGTTCGAACGGGCAGACCGCCTCCTGGACCTTCCCGAACTCGGCGACACACGACCATCGGTACGGATGGACTACATGCTGTCGTTGCTGGGTGACAAAGCCCCGGATTTTTTATTCCGGGCGCTTTTTCTACGCCAGCTACCGGCACAGGTACGCCTCGCGTTGGCCGGTTCCAAAATAGGGGAACCCCACGCTCTGGCCGTCGAGGCCGACAAGTTTTTTGCGGCTTGTGACACGCGGGCGAGCTTCGGTGCGGCCGTCGTGGATCCCGAGGCTGATGCAGCTGCACACCTCGTGGATCCCGAGGCTGATGCGCATGCACACCTCGTGGCCTCCGCCATGCCCCGCCCACCACCACTGCAGCGGCGAAAGCCGCGGCCTCCGCCGCTCCCGCCGCAAGCCTGGTGCTGTTTCCACGCCAGGTTCGGCCACAAGGCTAAGAAGTGTTGCCCGCCGTGCTCATTTGGCAAGTCGGGAAACGACCGAGCCGACGCTCGGTAGCGGCCCTGAGCGTCGGCAATTCCGGCAGCCTCTTATTCATCACGGACAACTTGTCCGGGCGCCGCTTCCTCTGCGACACAGGAGCGCAGGTAAGCGTCATCCCAGCCCACGCGTCCGACAAGCGAACCGCGGGCCGGGGCCCCGCATTGCTTGCAGCCAACGGTACACCCATACGCACATTCGGGAAGCGCTGCCTCTCCCTGCGGTTCGGAAGGCAGCGCTTTCAATGGTCGTTTGTAACCGCCAGCATGCCCATGGCATTGCTCGTGCGGACTTCCTATGTGCAAATGGGTTGTTGGTGGACGTGAAGCACAGACGGCTCGTCCAGGCCGAAATCTTTAGCTCGCTCGCTGAGCAGCTCGTTGAGCGGCTCACTGAGCGGCTCACCGAGCGGCTCACCAAGCGGCTTGCTAAACGGTTCCGTCCCGGCGAGTTTGGTTTGTACGCTTCCGGCAGCGGATGACTTTACCCGCCTCCTCGCCAGTTTCCCGGCCCTCACGCGGCCCACCTTCTCGGCGGTGGCCGTCAAGCATGGGATGGAGCATCACATCCCCACCGTCGGGCCACCGGTCTACGCCCGGGCACGCCGCCTCGAGCTGACGAAGCTCGCGGTGGCGAAAGCGGAGTTCGCTACGCTGGAGCGGCTGGGCATCGTACGGCGCTCCAACAGCGCATGGGCATCGCCGCTGCACATCGTGTCGAAGCCCGGCGGGGGATGGCGGCCATGCGGAGACTACCGCCGCCTCAAAGATGCTACCACCCCCGACCGCTACCCGGTCCCTCACATCCAAGACTTTTCCGCCCGGTTGGCGAAAATGTCCCTCTTCTCCAAGGTGGACCTCATCCGCGGATACCACCAGGTCCCCGTCAGGCCGGAGGACATACCGAAGACGGCCGTCATCACACCATTCGGCCTCTTCGAGTTCCTGCGGATGCCCTTCGGGTTGAAGAATGCGGCTCAGGCGTTCCAACGGCTGATGGACAGCGTCTTGCGCGACTTGGACTTCGTTTACGTCTACCTGGACGACATCCTCGTTGCAAGCGCGTCCCGTGAGGAGCACCTCCGCCATCTCCGCACGCTCTTCGAACGCGTGGGCCGGCATGGCCTGATCGTCAACCCCGCCAAGTGCCGGTTCGGCGTCGCCGAAATCGACTTTTTGGGGCACCGCGTCACCAGGCACAGGGCCATCCCCTTACCGGCCAAGGTGGAGGCGGTCAGGGGGTTTCCGCGCCCCCGCACGATCAAGGGGCTCCAGGAGTTCCTGGGCATGGTGAACTTTTACCACCGTTTCCTGCCCCGCGTCGCCCAGCTCCTGCACCCCCTGCACGAGGCCCTCCGGGGGAAGCCGGGCAAAGGTGACGTTGCTTGGACCAAGCCGATGGACGCGGCGTTCGCGGGCGCGAAGCTCGCCTTGGCCAACGCCACCATGCTCGAGCACCCGGCGCCCGATGCACCGATCGCCCTCACCACCGACGCGTCAGACTACGCGGTGGGCGCGGTGCACGAGCAATGGGTGAAGGGGGCTTGGCAGCCGCTGGCATTTTTTAGCCGGCAGCTCTGCCCACACGAACGGCGGTACAGTACCTTTGACCGCGAGCTCCTCGGGCTTCACCTGACAGTCCGGCATTTCCGCCATCTGCTCGAGGGCCGTTCGTTCACGGCCTTCGTCGACCACAAGCCCCTGGTTTTCGCGATGGCCAAGGTCGCCGAGCCGTGGTCGGCCCGGCAGCAGCGTCACCTCTCGGCCGTGTCCGAGTACACGACGGACATCCGGCACGTCGTGGGGAAGGACAACCCGGTGGCGGATTGCCTTTCCCGGTCCGTCGCCCACGCGGTCCACCTTGGGATCGACTATGCCAGGATGGCGGCGGACCAGACCGCCGACCCCGACGTCCAGGCCTTGCGGACCGCCGTCACGGGCCTCCGCGTCACCGAGGTGACGTTCGACGGCGCGGGCACGGCCCTCGTGCGACGTCTCCCTTGGCCGGCCTCGCCCCATCGTGCCCGCGGGCTGGCAGCGCCGGGTTTTTGACGCCATCTACGGCCTGTCCCACCCGGGCACGAAGGCCTCCCAGAGGCTGGTCGCCGACAAGTTCGTCTCGCATGGCCTCCGGAAGGCCGTCCGCGAATGGGCCAGGACGTGCCTCGCGTGCCAGCGCGCGCAGGTGCACCGCCACACACAGGCCCCGTTGGCCCCGTTTACTGTGCCCGAACGTCGGTTCGACCACGTTCACATGGACTTGGTGGGACCTCTGCCCCCCTCGCGGGGTTTCACCCACGTCCTCACCATGGTGGACCGCACCACCCGGTGGCCGGAGGCCGTGCCTTTGGCGGCGACGACGGCGGCGGACGTCGTGCAGACGTTCATCGCCACCTGGGTTGCCCGGTTCGGCGCCCCCTCGGACATCTCGTCCGACCGCGGCCCCCAGTTCACCTCAGAGCTCTGGGGGGCGGTAGCGCGGGGGCTCAGCGTCCAGCTGCACCACACCACGGCCTACCACCCCCAGGCCAACGGCTTGTGCGAGCGCTTCCATCGCTCCTTGAAGGCCGCGCTCCGGGCCACCCTCCGCGACGGCGGCTGGGTCGACAGGCTCCCCTGGGTCCTGCTGGGCCTCAGGACGGCGCCCAAGGACGACCTGCGCGCATCCGCGGCTGAGTTGGTCTTCGGACAACCGCTGCGGGTGCCGGGCGAGTTCCTCCCCGACTCCACGGCACCATGGTCCGCGGCGCAGCAGCGCTCCGCACTGCAGGAGACCGCCCGGAGGTTCACCCCGGTGCCGACGGCGCACCGCAGGTGCCCGCCAACGCACGTCGCCCCGGAGCTTCGTACGGCGGAGTACGTTTTCGTCCGCCACGACGCCCACCGGACACCGCTGCGACCCCCGTACGACGGGCCCTTCCGCGTGCTGGAGACCGGGGCGAAGCATTTCATCCTGGACATCGGCGGTACTCCTGACCGCGTTTCCGTGGACCGCCTCAAGCCGGCCCACCTCGACGTGGACCACCCCCCGCAAGCGGCTCGGCCCCCTCGTCGGGGCCGCCCCCCGGCGGGCGAACCCCCGGCACCGCCCAGCCCCGCCGGCGCGCCACCCCCCTGTCCTGCACCCATTCCAGATGCCGCCAGAGGCATCCCAGATGGCATCCCGGCATCCCAAACGCCGCCAGCCGCCAGAGGGCGCTTCGGCCGGGTCATCCGTTTGCCCCGCAAACTGACCCTTCAGGTGCGCGGGAATTCTGGGGGGGCGCGTGTGGCGGACACGATGGCTCGCTGGCGCGGTGACATCATTCCGCGCACCAATGGGGTGTCGGCCACGCCCGAGGGGTAGGCGTGGCCTCGGGATATACACGGGGCTCGCAGCCCCGAGCAAGTCAGTGCTACAGTTTGAGCTTTACAATAAAGACTCTTTTGATCCTACGCGTTGTGGCTTACCTTCTTTGGCAAACAAGTTGCGTGCGTAGCACCACGCTACAACATAACATTTAAATCAGTGATGCATGGATTTGAAAGTATTATATTGTGGACATGCAGGTCAAAATATTATATCAACCATCGCAAACTGCCACGTCCAAGAAGTGTCATTCAACCTCCATCTGAGGATGAGGCTGGGTGTATGAAAGATACTCCAAACTCAACCATAGCTGACAATGACATAACAGCTGGAGTTCCAACACACCACACTCCAACGAAGACACATCAATTGCATGACCACACCTACAGCATTAATGAAAGTCCAAGGAGTGTCAAACGTAAACTTGACAAAATGCATGATAAAGTTACTTCTCTTTGGAAACGACTCAAGAGCTCGCAAACGAAATCACGCCGACTTTGTAAAAAGGTAAACACCCTGAAGTCTGTTGTGAAGACACTGAAGGAGAAGAATCTGATGTCAGAGCACGGGATAGAAATGTTGGAGAAAACATGTGATGTTCCCTCAGAAATAATGAAGCGACTTGTGAGGGCAAGACACAAAGATGCAACCTCCAAAGAGAAATATCCCCCTGCATTACGTGCCTTTGCCTTGACTCTGAATTTATACTCAGCCAAAGCATACAGGTTTGTGCGCAAAACCTTTGACTTGCAGTTGCCCCACCATTCGGTGATTCGTAAATGGTATAGTACTATTGAAGGACAACCAGGTTTTACAGCAGAATCATTCACCACCCTTGGAATGAAGGTGAGACAAGACAAGACAAGACAAGAAAGTATGACTTGTCTCTGAGGATAGTGGACATGAACTTGTGTGTGGTCTTATGCTAGATGAGATGGCAATAAAAAAACATGTGCAGTGGGATGGGAAGAGGTTCCATGGTTATGTTGATATGGGCACTGAGTGTGATGATGACACTAACCCAGTGGCTACTGATGCCCTTGTCTTTATGGTAGTCCTGCTGAATGCCAGTTGGAAACTTCCTGTGGGCTATTTCCTCATAAATGGCATGTCTGCTGTGGAACGAGCTAATTTAGTACAACAGTGCCTGAGTAAGCTCACAGATATTGGAGTGTGGGTAGAGTCAATCACTTGTGATGGTCCATCATGCCATTTGACAATGCTTTGGACATTGTGTGCCACGATGACGGTACCTAACCTTGTCCCTTCCTTTCCCCATCCTCTGGACCCCAACCATCGAGTGAGCGTATTTCTAGACATATGCCATATGCTTGAACTAATGAGAAACACCCTGGCTTCAAATGGCATTCTTAAAGATGAAGAAGACAATCCATTCAAGTGGGAGTACATCAAAGAACTGCAAAAACTTCAGGAATTGGAAGGTTTGCGACTGGGCAATGAAGTTTGAAATGTGCACATCCAGTGGCAAAAACAAAAAATGAAGGTGAACATTGCTGCCCAAACACGAAGTAGCAGTGTTGCAGATGCGATAGAATTTTTGCGAGATCAGGGACTACCTCAATTTAGAGGCTGTGATGCCACTGTAAAATTTATTAGAACAATCGATCGTCTCTTCGATGTGCTCAACTCACGCAATCCCATGGCTCGAGGATTTAAGGCCCCACTGCGACCAGCCAATGAGCATCTGTGGAAACCATTCTTGTCGGATGCCTTCAACTACATTTCCACTCTCACAGATGCCAGTGGCAAGAAAATGTTCACCAGTCCATGGAAAACCCCATTCGTTGGCTTCTTAGCAGGCATCAGAAATGTGCAGTACATGTATGACAAGCCAGTGTCTACAGAGCATCCCAAACTGAAGTACATTCTTACGTACAAAATGAGCCAAGACCACCTTGAACTATTCTTCTGTGCGATGCGGTCTTCCTTAGGGTGTAACAACAATCCAACAGCACGAGAATTCACAACATCCTACAGGAAGATGCTTGTCAGGCATGAAATTGAAGGAGTCGGTGGGAACTGCACTGCACAAGATCAGACAAGCATACTTCATGTTTCTCGTGCAATTACAACTACTGCTGACTCACACCATGAAGGGGACATGCTCTTGACAAGAAAGTATGACTTGTCTCTGAGGAGTCCCTCTTCAACAGATCACGACTACTATGACATCCCGAACATCATTGCGCTGTCTCCTTACAAGAACTCTGCCATTCACCTACATTGCTGGTTATGTTGTGAAGATGACAAAGAAATGCCCGTCTTGTGAGGAGTGTGCTGCTGCCTTGATTACTGGAGAAGTTATGGAGGACAGTTTCTTAAAAAAGAAAAATAGGGGTGGATTAGTCAGGCCTGATCTAGATGTTGTGAAAGTTTGCGAGACCACAGAGAAATGCATTCAACGGCTGTTGAGCGTGACAGGTGGCAACCTTCCACAAGCATTTGGCATCTCCCATGCAATTTCATGTGCAGTGCTAGGTGAAATTGGTTACCGTGCAGTATTTGATTCTCTCTCCGAGCATATGTTTGATTGTGAAGCAGACAATAATCATGTATTTTACCTCATCAAGAGTGTGGCTGCATCATATGTGAAGATACGGATGCATCACCTTGCTAGGCAGATGAATGAAAAAATCTGTGGACCACTTGTTTGAAAGGAATTAACAAAGTTAGACTTATTTAAGCACCAGTAGGCTGTAGTGGGATGAATATTTTTGTGTAATATCCCTTCACTTATAATTTACTTTTAAAAAAATACAAAGGAGTGGAAGTTTTCTCCATTTCTCCATTCTCCTTAGATAAGTAACTTGTATTTTTGTTTTACATGTACAACCATGTACCAATATTAATATTCTGCATATGGATATGAAGGTATTTCATTGAATAACCTTTTTTTCTTCATTTTCTGAATTTAATTCTGTCCAGATTATGCCAGAACATGGCTTTACTGAATAGGAACTAAAGTGTAATGTTCTTCCATTTATAATGTTCCCATTCTCCTTGACTTTTCAGTGCAAAATATTGGCTATTAATGACTAAGTCGGTTTTAAGTAAATAAATAAATAAAAACACCTTTAGAGGCCATTTTTCCCCACAAAGCGGGGGTTGGCCTTTTTCGGGAACCGTGGTTGTTGTTGTTTTTTGGTCCCCTTTTTGAAGCAATGTTTTACAGCCGGATGCCCTTCCTGCCGCCAACCCTTTTTGTCGCCTTTTTACGACAAACAGGGAATTACCAGTGAACTGGTACTCAATTAGCCGACCTCGGAAGGATGACAGGCTGAGTCAACCCCCCTGGCGTTAATTCAGCGATCGACCGGGATTCGAACCCAGGATCCTAGGATCCTAAGCCGGCACCTGAGCCGCTAGCCCAACACCAGGGTTGGGGTTTTAAGTGAACAAAGATAATCAATATTGCCAGAAAAGGAATAACAAGGTTTTATGCGAGGTGATCGTTTTGCCCACTACACACCATCTATATAATAATACCGTAAGGACTCGACTTTGTTATCCCTTTTACGCCGCACCCAGTGACCCGATGCCCACGGCACTAATGGATTTACGATCTACGAACCGCGCTCTTTGTTTATCACGTATAGACATACTCGAAAAATCTGAATTCGCCGACGCTGGGGCCCAAAAGCATCCGATTAACGGCCGATACGACGCCATCTTACGACGCCATCGTATTGGCGTCTGCTGGGTGAAGGCGCAGCAAGCCGTCCGCTGATTGGACAGTCGAAGGCGACAGCAGGCCGTCCACTGAGTGGACAATCCAGAGCATGCATTCCGCCATTTGTGCCGGTGTCGTCGATCGCGGTGTACGCTAACCTCATCAGGTGGGTTTACCATAATTTATTCCATATACTGTGATTACGACGAAGTGAAACCGATCAGCAGCCCATCAGTATCATATAAAGCAATAAATAACAAGGCTTCAGCTTCTGAAAGCTTAAAACAAAGTGTACTTCGCCGAGTGACGAAACGTAGGCATAGGCCTAGGCCGTACCTATCCAGTTGTTGTGTTTCCGTTGTGGCCATGATCTCAACAAATGGCGTAGGCCATGTGGCATCGGGTAGGTCATGATCAGCCCCCCCCCCCCCCCCCTTTCGTTTCACCAACTCCTGCATCTGCCACCGTTCATGATTATCAAAGTAGGCTTTACCCTGTTCACGATAAGGTAGAAATCAGTGAGTTGTATACGAAGAGATAAAAGGATGGAATTGATTTCGAGACGGTACATGATATTTTCAAAAGTATATCGTAGCGTTGTCATTTAAGTAGATTGCAATAAATACGTTGTTCATATACACACTCTTCATTCTCATCTTTCTTCCTAACTCTTACTCGGACAAGGAAATCCCCTATGCCATCCATAATGGTACACTCTATCCATACACCACATCCTCCCTTCCGTGGATGCTCCACGGGTTTCGGCTAGTCTATATAATAATAGCGTAAGGACTCGACTTTGTTATCCCTTTTACGCCGCACCCAGTGACCCGATGCCCACGGCACTAATGGATTTACGATCTACGAACCTCGGTCTTTGTTTATCACGTACAGCCATACTCGAAAAATCTGAATTAGCCGACGTTGGGGCCCAAAAGCATCCGATTAACTGCTGATACGACGCCATCTTACGACACCATCGTATTGGCGTCTGCTGGGCGAAGGCGAAGCAAGCCGTCCACTGATTGGACAGGCGAAGGCGAAAGCAAGCCGTCCACTGAGTGGACAATCCAGAGCATGCATTTGTGCCGGTGTCGGCGATCGTTGTTAATATACGCACTCTTCATTCTCATCTTTCTTCCTAACTCTTACTCGGACAAGCAAATCCCCGATGCCATCCATAATGGTACACTCTATCCATACACCACATCCTCCCTTCCGTGGATGTTCCACGGGTTTCGGCTAGTTGCCATTAAAGCCACGACAGTGCAAATACTGCCTGAATACCATCTGAACTTGCAGGATTCTCTTGTATCTTGAAGCAATGCTATAATGCTATGCTGTGCTATAAAAAATTTAAAAAGGATGTGGAGTTATTTGTTTTTTAAAAGTCATCTGTGTAATGATATTTATGATTGAAGGAATCTGGTCATGGGTGACCTGATTTCAAAATGTACATTGGCCACAACACTAAGTACACTTTTTCTTATATTTAATAGTGTAGATTTGTGTACTTTTTAAACATTTATTTTACGTAAAGTTTTCACCCACATATCAGTGCAGGAAGTAGGTGCCCCCGGGGCAAAGATTGACAAATGCAAGGGCATGTGAGATTTTTTTCTTCATTTTGGTTGTCAACTTGTGAGCTGGAAAGGAACTAGCCTTATGATGGATCCCTCCCTCCTTGTTTTGTACATTTGTGAGCAGTAAAGGAACTTGCCTTATGAGGGATGGAGGGACCTCAAAAGAATCGTCAATTTGTAAGCTAATAACTTTTTTTCTTTTCGGTTAGCCACCCACAAACCACCATTCATTCCAGTGGTACTGATTCCCCCTGACAAATTAACCCTTGAACCACCACTGTTATTGAGCTGGTTCAACCTACCCCCCTTTTTTTCTTCTTCTTTTTTCATGTTTTTATTAATACACGTCCGTAGTTATGGCTGGCTGGCGTGTGTTCAAAGTGCTAACCAAAATGGCGGCGTGCGGACCCTCCGCGGCGACACAGCGGTGTGTGCAGAGTGAATGGAGATAATCCTTCTACCTCTACATTAACGTGAGCACTGCAACATGGGCACATGGCCGCCAAAAGATTAGCCAATCAAGGGTCCAGATTGTACAGGCACGTACGAACCATCCGCGGCCTCGCCAATTCCCAATGGCCTTTTCACGACCATCTGACACACATTTGGGTGATGCAGGGAATCTTCATACCTGACACCGTTCTTCGGATGTTCTTCACCAGACGTCTTTCCCTCAGCGCTTCCCAACAAAGTCCGTTCAAATGCTGCGTCATCCTTCTTGCGGTGCGCGGTTCGTGTGAGGTGCGGATATTTAATAAAGGTGTCCGTGTGTGGTGTAAAATATGGGTGACTAACGGGACTGTGAATATAGTCTGTGGATTTCAAGTTGTGGGATGTGGTGCTTGTGGCGGTGCAATGGAAGGAAGAAGAAGAAGACCTCTCTCGCCACTGCAAACATGTCTCGAAACACATTTTCCCACCACACAAAAGGCTTGGGGCTATCTAAAACATATTAATAAAATAACTAATAAAATATTTAAATAAATTAAATTATTAATAATAATTACGGTCATCCAATAAATAACAATGATTAATAAATAAAAAATAAAATTAATATTTTAAAAAAGTTAATAAAATAAAGTCGGGGACTCACGGACGTGGAGGTATCCCTTGAATATACGTACGTATTACAGGGATTGGCGCCAAGTGTAAAATTAGCAAATGCTTCGTTTCAGTTTATATACAATATATTACGTCACTTTCCGCCTGTACCGTAAAAGAAAATTCAAAGGCGAAGAATTCAGCGCGGCGGGTGTTTACCTATGACATAAAGGGAAAGGTATGTGAGATATGCCTTAAAATACCGTTAACTTCGACGAATGTGTGAAGTATAGCGAAAGAAGAAATAAAAAGAGGAAGTTAAAAGAGTACGAAAGATGAAGAAGAAGAAGATTATAAAGTACTTCCGGCGGCTCGCCAGACCGAAGAGACAAGATGGCGGGCAAGCGGTTGTAGTTTGGAGATCGGGCGAGTGCCTCAGTCTTTTTCTCGTAAAATTTCTTTCATTCCGTTTAAAAAAAAAAGAAGCTCTGCCCAGTTATTCTTTGCTCCCTTATGCTTTATCATCGAATTTTTACGTCGTAACGCTGCACTTTATGCTCATGAGGTAAGGGCCTCACGCTGCTGACAACGCTGTTTATTTCGTCCATTATTTATGGTGTTGATTGTTTGCATTGCTTTTGACGCTGCCGTTTGCGGCGATTATCGGTTATTTCCTTTAAAATGCCTATTGCTGGCGGCTCCACGACAGTAACGTAAATCTCGCATTCGAAGTGCCGGATCGTCGAGCTGCTGCTAGTGCTTCGAACCCCCGGGGCCGAGGAGGTCGTGGAAGGACTCCTCTTGACTAGTCCAAGGAGTTCACTGGTCGACGGATCTCGACGCTTGACCCCCATTCCCCCCCTCCCCTCCCCTCCCCTCCCCTCTCCCTCCATCTTACGCTTTCGAATCTCCCGTTTGCTTCCTCGCTTTGTAATTGTATCTCCGTACATAAGTTTTCATTAACACTTCCCCCGTTTCAAACGTCGTAAAGGACGTTCGTGTGGGGTGTCCGTGCCAAGGTGTGTCGTTCGTTAAACGGCTCGATCCGAGCAGGTGCGACTTTTTACAGGTTGGACGCTCGTCTCTGCATTGATTGTGCCCGATCCACGATTCCAGACTTTTTGTTTGTTTCTATTTTGATCTTTTTTTTTTTTCTCCCGCTAAGTTTCTCCCATCCCCCGCGATCTCCGTCCCGCTCGGGTTTGTTTGCGAGTCGCTCGATTTGTGCTCCTCCATGAGCCTCGACTTTGTATTAAAAAAAAAAAAGGGAAGTTGTTGGGAGTTGGTACTTTGTGCTCTTGTGGGTTTCGCGGTTTATTTCCAGGAGGTTATTGCAGTGTTAATTATTCATTAGTATTTCACGCAGCTGTTTGCTTCATTCCGAACCTTTTGTAGTGAACACGGATGGTAATGAAACGTTGTTGTTTAGGTTATCTTTCGTCCTGTTGCTCACACCGATTTTAAATGAATTTCTTGGGCTATCGATGGATCTTGTTTTGTTTTGGAGTTTCACATGTTGGGTTGTAGACCAGGAGTACCCGTGAGTTTTGTTGCATATAAACTTGTATTGAAGTTTTGTGCTCTTTGTAAATCCAAACCTCGAGTTTATTACCTCCCCAACCAAAGGTAGATGGAGGTTATGTTTTCACCCCTGTCTGTTTGTGAACAAAATATCTCAAAGTTGTGGACGCATTCGGACGAAATTTGGCAGAGATGTAGCTTATGTGACGCCAACAAAATGATTCAATTTTAATGATAATAATAATGCATTTATTTTATATAGCGCTTTTCAGGAAGCCCAAAGAGGTGAAGATCCCGATTCGGATCCAGCTACAATATGTTTTTTTAAAAGTGATTCTTCACCATTGGGAGATGGGGCCAAAAACGTTACATAGCAGGATATCTCAAAATGTTGCGGACGGATTCGGACGAAACCTCGCAGAGATGTAGTGTATGTGACACCAACACAATAATTCAATTTTGGTAAAGATCCGGATTCGGATCCAGCTACAATATGTTTTTTAAAAGTGATTCTTCACCATTGGGAGATGGGGCCAAAAATGATACATAGCAGGATATCTCAAAAAGTTGTGGACGGATTCGGACGAAATTTGGCAGAGATGTAGCGTATGTGACGCCAACAAAATGATTCAATTTTGGTGAAGATCCCGATTCGGATCCAGCTACAATATGTTTTTTTAAAAGTGATTCTTCACCATTGGGAGATGGGGCCAAAAACGATACATAGCAGGATATCTCAAAACGTTGTGGACGGATTCGGACGAAATTTGGCAGAGAAGTAGCGTATGTGACGCCAACAAAATGATTCCATTTTGGTGAAGATCCGGATTCGGATCCAGCTACAATATGTTTTTTTTAAAGTGATTCTTCACCATTGGGAGATGGGGCCAAAAACGTTACAGAGCAGGATATCTCAAAAAGTTGCGGATGGATTCGGACGAAATTTGGCAGAGATGTAGCTTATGTGACACCAACAAAATGATTCAATTTTGGTGAAGATCCCGATTCGGATCCAGCTACAATGTTTTTTTCAAGTGATTCTTTACCATTGGGAAATGGGGCCAAAAACGATACATAGCAGGATATCTCAAAAAGTTGCGTAAGGATTCGGACGAAATTTGGCAGAGATGTAGCTTATGTGACACAAACAAAATGATTCAATTTTGGTGAAGATCCGGATTCGGATCCAGCTACAATGTTTTTTTAAAAGTGATTCTTCACCATTGGGAGATGGGGCCAAAAACGTTACATAGCAGGATATCTCAAAACGTTGCGTACAGATTCGGACGAAATTTGGCAGAGATGTAGCTTATGTGACACAAACAAAATGATTCAATTTTGGTGAAGATCTGGATTCGGATCCAGCTACAATATGTTTTTTAAAAGTGATTCTTCACCATTGGGAGATGGGGCCAAAAACGATACATAGCAGAATATCTCAAAAAGTTGTGGACGGATTCGGACGAAAATTTGGCAGAGATGTAGCATATGTGACGCCAACAAAATGATTCAATTTTGGTGAAGATCCGGATTCGGATCCAGCTACAATATGTTTTTTAAAGTGATTCTTCACCATTCGGAAATGGGGCCAAAAACAATACATAGCAGGTTATCTCGAAAAGTTATGGACGGATTTGGACGAAACTTGGACTAGTTGGGTGTCTGACAAGGACGATTCGATTCGATTCGATTTTGGTGAAGACCTGAATATGGATTCGGATATGAGGATTATTTATTTTTTGAAGTTCTTCTTCACCTTTGGAATATAGGGCCAAAAACGATACATAGCAGGATATCTCAAAAAGCTATGAATGGATTTGGATGAAACTTGGGCAGGTTGCGTGTGTGACACGAATCGATTCAATTTTGGTGAAGATCCGGATCCAGCTAGTAGAATTTTAAAGTAATTCTTCACCATTGAGTGACATGGCCAAAAACGAGGGGTGGATCAGAGTATAAAAGACTTGACCTATGGTCATTCCTGTGATTGATTTAGATTAAATGTGATTCTGCATTGTGATTTTCTGGTCTACTCTGAGATACAAAACGTAAACTGTTCACCAGGTGGGGGTATGCTCTGAGTGATTTGAGGGAATGACCTGGCTGTGGGTCGTGGGATGACCGTTGGCCACGAGCAAGGGCATTAACGACAGACGCAGGTGGGGAGGGAAGAGGGAGGAGTAGACAGCCTTTCTGGGTGAGACGATGAATTAAATAACTTAATTTGAAGTGCCAATGACCAAGTCTATGGCAAGTTCGTTGGCGTTGCCTGATCGAGGCTTTGTTTTTAATTCCCCTGTGGGTTAAGCAATTGGTTATTTGTCCTGTCTTCAAACGTCGTTTTATGATTGAGGAACAGTTTGTTTTCAGTTGAATATTTTGAACACAAATCGGAATATTATTATTATTACTCTGCCTGGAAGTCAAACAATTTTAAATCATTCCAAACACGAAACGGTTTTTTGTAAGGTCATAACTATTAAATGTGAATGAATATGAATGAATGAATGATCGTTTTAAGGCCATTTTTCCCCGCTAGAGCAGGGGTTAGCCTTGCGGGCCCCATGACAATCATGGTTCCCTGTTTGAGGCAATGTTTTTATGGCCGGACGCCAACCCTTGGTCACGCTCTTACGATGCGCAGGGATATTCTATGGGGCCTATTCTAAATCGGGGTACACCGTGATCATTCATCCCAGCAAGCTGGTACTCAATTTGCCGACCTCGGAAGGATGACAGGCTGAGTCAACCCCCCTGGCGTTAATTCAGCGATCGACCGGGATTCGAACCCAGGATCCTAGGATTCTAGGATCCCAAGCCGGCACCCTAACCGCTAAGCCAAAAACCAGGCTAGGACATAACTAAGGACATAACTAATGTAACGTGTGAAATAAGACGCTACATTCAAGGCGGTAAACTTCTGAATTTTTTTTTTCTACAACCTTGTAAATTTTTCTTTTAATTTAAATTAAATTGTGTACTTGAACGCTGTATAACACAAATTGCATTTTTGGCACTTTCAAAACGCTTTCGTTTAGCAGTACTTACACAAATTTTAATGCCATTTTTACATCTCGACCAATCAAATTTACCCTCTTGCAAACCCCACCGATGTCTTCTTTGTTTTGTTTTTTTTCCTCTGAAGACCACAGTGTAAGGTGTTCTATGAATTCTTTAGTTTTTATTTATTTATTTTTTGTTTATTGTGTCTGGTTCTCATACACATTGTGGTCTTCCTGTGAGCTTTTGCAACACTATCTTTATTCCTTATTTAATATTTATTACCTCCGCCACCGAAGGTGGATGGAGGTTCTGTTTTCACCCCTGTCTGTTTGTTTGTCTATGTCTGAACAAGATATCTCAAAAAGTTGTGGACGGATTCGGATGAAATTTGGCAGAGATGTAGCGTATGTAACAAGGAGGAAATGATTATATTTTGGTGAAGATCTGAATTCGGATCTGGCTCATAGATTTTTTAAAAGTGATTCTTCACCATTGGGAAATGGGGCCAAAAACTATACATATCAGGATATCTCAAAAAGTTATGGACGGATTTAGATGAAACGTGGTGGAGAGGTTGGGTGTGTGACAAGGACTAACAGATTCGATTTTGGTGAATATCTGAATATGGATTTGGATACGATAGTTATTTAATTTTTCAAGTGATTCTTCACCATTGAGAAATGGGGCGAAAAGCGATATATAACATGATATTTTAAAAAAGGTATGTGCGAGTTATGACAACTTGGTGGATGAGTTGGTTTGGTGAGGAGAACAAGCCGATTAGATTTTGGTTCAGGTCTGAATCCAGATCTGGCCTATAGGTGGGATACAAAACATAAACTGTTCAGCCTGGTGGAGGTATGCTCTCTACTGAGTACCGTTCTAGTTAGCTCACCCAGAACGTAGTTCACGGGAGCTTCTGCGATGGTTTGTTGTCCGTCCGCAAACACTTAAAACTTCTTCTCCGATACCACTTATGCGATTGCGACCAAATTTGGCACAAATGATATGTGTTGTGACAAGTTTGTTCATGGCATTTAAAAAAAAATCGGGGTCGAAGGGGCTCTACCAGGGTCAAAGTGGATCTAAGTCTGACGACCCCCCCCCCCCCCCCCCCCCCCCCCCAAAAATAGGAATTTGCTTTTGCCTCTGAAACTACACACAGTGTTTTGATGAAACTTTACCACAACCTTCATCACCCGTGATGTACTAAAGTTTGTTCACGGCATTAAATATATCTGCCCCTTTGGGGGATGGGGAGGGGGCGTTTCCCCCCAAAATAGTTATTTGCTTTCTTCTTAGAAACTATACATGCAATTCTCATGAAACTTGACCACAACCTTCATCACCCGTGATGTACCAATGTTTGTTCAAGGCATTGGAAAAATTGGGGTCTTAGGAGGTACATGGGGTCGGAGGGTTGTCCCCCCCCCCCCCCCCCTCCAAAATAGGTATTTTTAAATTTGTTTAAAGTCTTATGATTGTTAGTATGATTCTACATGCTGCCCTGTCTTCTCGTTTTTTTTATGGAAAGCTGCCTTTTCAGAGTAGTCAGGCACTTGTTGACTCCTGTGGGTGCTCTTGACATTGCGTCAAACAATGATTGCCTTCCAAGTCTGGTGTGCAATGGTGCATTTGTTTCCCTGTCTTTCTAAGAGCCTTCTCTCCTGTTCACCTACTTTTATTTGGATTATAAGATGTTTGTTTTGTCCTCTGAGTGCTAGACAAATTTTCTAATCGCTTTGTCTCTGCAGTTTTTGTATTCCGACACATATCCTGGAAGAGCTTTAAACGAAATTCGACCGTGTTGGTTGCGCTGTCTTTGCAACTTTTGTTGGTTTCTTTGGTGAATCAAATTTAGCTACAAAGTAACGTTATAATATTTTGAGTAATAACCGCTTCTGTTGATTATTTGATGCTGCTTGTTTGCATTTCTTGATAAAGTTCCCTTTTTGAAAGTTCAAGATTGTGCCACAACCTTAAAGTATGGTATTTAATGACACGTTGGTCATCGTCACCGGAGGCATTATGTTTTTAGGTTGTCCGGCCGTTCGTGATAGGTTTTCGTTCCCGTGATAACTTGAGAATGGCTGAAGGGATCTTGGCCAAACTTGCTGCAGGTATGTATAATGAGGTAATAATGAACTGATTAGAATTTGGGGACATAAGGTTCATGGTCAGTGGTCATGTTAGGTAAAAATCCTGTTGCCACGATAACTTGTGAACCAGTGATGCGATTCTGACCAAAGTTGGGGCAAGTTTGTATCATTATGCAAAGATGACCTGATTAGATTTTGAGGTCAAAGGTCAAAGTCTGTAATAGGTCTATAACTTGAGAATGACTGAAGGGATCTAATTCAGACTTGGTACAGCTATGTACAGGGTGTTTCAAAAAGATGGACCCGATTTGAAATCGCGATATCTCTGCAACCACGAACCGCCCATAAATGACCCTCTTACCACTTGAAAGGGCAGGGCAAAGAGTTTCAAATGACCACCACGAGATGGCTCTCCCAGCGCACCAACAGCCTCTAGCCTCAGTCGTTCGCAAGATGGCAACCCCGCAACACAAGGCGTTTTGCGTTCTGCATTTCAGCAAGACTGAATCTGTAATTGCGGTGCAGCGTGCGTTTCAACGTTTTGGCATTGATCCGCCAATGCCAAAGTGCATTCGTCGTTGGTACCGACAATTTGAGGAAACAGGCTGTTTATGTAAGGGGAAGAGTCCAGGGCGACCACGCACTTCAGAGGAAAACGTGAGAAGAATTCAAGAGTTTTCTGCGTAGCCCGCGCAAGTCCACTTGTCGTGCCAGCCGAGAACTTGTGATCCCTTATACGACTGTCTGGCGTGTGTTAAGGCGACGTTTAATCCTGAGGCCATACCAGTTGCAACTGGTACAGGCTCTTCGTACAGGTGACAAAGGGAAGCGTGTAGAATTTAGTGATGCGATGTTACAGAACATGGAAGACGACAGCTTCTTACCGCGTTTGATTTTTAGTGATGAAGCAACGTTTCATCTAAGCGGTAAAGTTAACCATTACAATTTGCGCATATGGGGACTAGAGAATCCACATGAAACTGTAGAGCATGAGCGTGATTCCCCGAAAGTGAACGTGTTTTGTGCCGTTTCTCAAATAAAGGTTTATGGCCCTTTCTTTTTCGAGGGAAAAACATTCACGGGGCAAACCTATCTCGAAATGCTGCAGAACTGGCTCTTTCCACAACTTGATGAAGATTCCGATGACTTCATTTTTCAGCAAGATGGAGCACCGCCACATTGGCACCTGCAGGTTCGACGTTTTCTAAATGACACACTGCCTCAACGTTGGATAGGTCGCACGGGACCCCAAGACTTGGCGCTACACTCTTGGCCCCCAAGATCCCCAGACATTACACCTTGCGACTTTTTCTTGTGGGGATACGTCAAAGACCGTGTTTTTGTGCCACCATTAGCAACTAATCTGGATGACCTCAAAAACAGAATCACGGCAGCGGTGACTTCAGTGAAAGAAGACACTGAGAGACGTTTGGGACAAATTCAACTATCGTCTCGATGTTGTCCTTGCAGCAGGTGGCGGGCACATAGAGCATTTCTAAAATGGTTAGTAAAACTTGATAACTCATTAAACCGTTTGTAACATGTTGCCATCGTGAAATATACTGCTTTGAAATTGGGTCCATCTTTTTGAAACACCCTGTATAATGATGTAAAGATTAACCGATTAGATTTTGTGGTCAAAGGTCAAATGTCAGACATCCCATCAGGTTCAAATTCTGTTACTGAGCTAACTTGTGAACCAGTCATGGGAGTTTCACCAAATTTGGTATAATTATAAATAATGATGCAAAGATAAACTGATTCAATTTTGGGGTCCAAGATTAGAGGTGATATGTAAAATTTATGTTGCCACACCAACTTGTGAACAAGTGATGGGATTTTGAGCGAATTTGGTACAAGTATATATTACCTTACAGAGCTCATGTGAAATTTTGCAATGTTGGAGGAGGGGGTATTGTTTTACTGTGGTGTTTTTCGGGGGAACTGCAGCCGTGTTGCGCGTGGCGGTGGAAGTGAGGAAAGTCCATTGTGCTTTGTGACTGACTGTGGCTGTGACTGACTGGCTGACACTGACTGTGACTGACAAAATGACTTTGTGCTTCGCACCTGGGCGTTTTCAACGCGGGGGTTGAGCACCATTGACCGCGGGGGTGCTTCCCGTGTGAGTGGCTTCAGGCCACTTTGTATTGCCGATTTCATTCAACGATCTCGTTGAGCAAGCTGAGTGCTGGCCGCCCAGAGAAAATGATTTATTTTATTTTTGAATTCCCCTGTTGTGTATTTGTCTGAATGGAGACGTCTCACCTTAAGGAAGTAGATTTACCTCACCGTTCATTTTTATTCGCCTTGCATTTATTTTCATTAAACCATTGTTGATTTTTCCTTGTCTTGTTTGCATGGTGTTGTGTTCGGGAATAAACCCATGTGCTTCTGTCCAGGTAAGCACTTTGGTTCCCTCAGCGCGCGCGACGGACCACCCGCCAATTTCGGCTACGTGCCTCGGAATAAAGGACCTTTACGGCTATTCATCACCCAGCGGTGTTAACCGCAGGGCTGATAGGACAATATTATGATGCAAAAACAAACTGATTAGGTTTCAGCGTCAAAGGACAGAGGTCATTTCAGGTGAAAATGTGATATCTGAGAACAGCTGAAGGGATTTAAATCAAACCTGGTACAAGTATTGTTCATGATCTAATAATATGGACGGAGGCATATCGGTCAACGTCGCGAAGTCAAAGAGCTGTTCTAGTTATAATATTGATCGGAAAATGAACCTGTAGTTTAGTGGTGCTTTGGTTCTGAATTCGTCCTGAACGCCCATGCTCAGAGTTGAGTGTGATAATGTCTTTACTATGTGTGGCAGTCAAACAAAATTAGAAAATCATGTCAAGCAGAAAACTTGCTGTTTTTTAAGGATGTCATGAAGGACACAAGGAGCAAGCACGAATAACCAATGTCATGTGTTATAGGGTGGTGTAAAAGACACTGCGTAAACGATGGTAAATGCTGGAATTGATTTATTCATATGACTTTTACAATAGTTATTTTGATTTGAAACATATACTTGACCACTGTGGAACAATATATATATATATATATATATATATATATATATATATACATATATATATATATATATATATATATATATATATATATATATATATATATCTATATTATAATAGCCGTAGATGATTCTGTCTGTCTGTCTGTCTATCTGTTGGGTGTCTGTCCGGGGTGTGGCTTACTCGGTTTGCAGAGTAGCTCCACCCATAGCTCCACCCATTCTGGGAGTGGCTATAAACAAATATCCACCATTTTATTAACTCGCATAGCTTTGAGTCCTGTTTTGTAGGCCCGTGGTGTCTTGCTCTCCCCCAGTTTTATTTCAAATCAAATTCGATAAATCATTTCATTTTTCACAGTCGCTAACATAGTTTTAGACTCGGTTGAAAAAAAACGGGAAGAAAATCCGATGAAAGTTGCCGTTTATAGAACGAAATGAATTCTCAAAGGCCTGTAACTTCAAGGCCATTGAATCTCTCTCACGCCTTTATCTCCAATCTAACTCACCATATGATTTCATTTTTATCGATGGTTTTACTTTTAGACTCGGTGTCAGCAATAATTGAGAACAATCCACACACGCGGGAAAATGCAGAGATATATTTTTTAAAATCGCGTCATGGTGTATCATACACTGCCCAACATGACACCGCCGGCAATGTGTCGATATATATTAAAAATTCGCTTTTGCTTTTCCGTTATGATATATTACTATTTCGTTTGATGATAGTCGTCACAAAAACGTCAACAATGATGCCGACATATATTTCTTCGTTTTTATTTCATTCAACATATTAGCCGGAAGTAAAATATGTTTCAGGAAATTACCGAGAGATATTTCTTCGTTTTTTTTATTAGTTATGTGCGCATACACTTTAAATAGGTTTATTTGAAATCTTTAATTTTCCACAAACATTCCACACACGCGGGAAAATGCAGAGATATATTTTTTAAAATCGCGTCATGGTGTATCATACACCGCCCAACATGACACCGACGGCAATGTGTCGATATCTATTTTAAATTCGATATATCATTTCATTTTTCACAGTCGCTAACATAGTTTTAGACTCGGTTGAAAAAAAACGAGAAGAAAATCCGATGAAAGTTGCCGTTTATAGAACGAAATGAATTCTCAAATGCCTGTAACTTCAAGGCCATTGAGTCTCTCTCACGCCTTTATCTCCAATCTAACTCACCATATGATTTCATTTTTATCGATGGTTTTAGAGTCGGTGTCAGCAATAATTGAGAACATTCCACACACGCGGGAAAATGCAGATATATTTTTTAAAATCGCGTCATGGTGTATCATACACCGCCTAACATGACACCGACGGCAACGTGTCGATACATATTAAAAATTCGATATATCATTTCATTTTTCACAGTCGCTAACATAGTTTTCGACTCGGTTGAAAAAAAAACGGGAAGGAAATCCAATGAAAGTTGCCGTTTATAGAACGAAATGAATTCTCAAACGCCTGTAACTTCAACTTCAAGGCCATTGAGTCTCTCTCACGCCTTTATCTCCAATCTAACTCACCATATGATTTCATTTTTATCGATGGTTTTGGACTCGGTGTCAGCAATAATTGAGAACATTCCACACACGCGGGAAAATGCAGAGATATATTTTTAAAAATCGCGTCATGGTGTATCATACACCGCCCAACATGACACCGACGGCAACGTGTCGATATATATTAAAAATTCGCTTTTGCTTTTCCGTTAAGATATATTACTTTTTCGTTTGATGACAGTCGTCACAAAAACGTCAACAATGATGCCGACATATATTTCTTCGTTTTTATTTAATTCAACATTATTAGCCGGAAGTAAAATATGTTTCAGGAAATTACCGAGAGATATTTCTTCGTTTTTTAAAATTAGTTATGTGCGAATACACTTTAAATAGGTTTATTTGAAATCTTTAATTTTCCACAATATAATTTACTTGCCATTTATCATTTGATGATTACGAGACAAATTCCTCTTGAGGATCGTGACAATTCATGCGCTGCGTGGAAACTTCTATTTCCAAAATGAATGAGACGATCGATGAAGAACGCAGACTTGAACAGGATGCAGCAAGAAAACGAATGAGACGGGCGAACGAGTCCATCGACGAACGTCAATGCAAACTTGCGGGGTCACCCGTGGGAATCCCACGGGCATGGATGTGTGTGACATTTCGACATATTGAGTTAGATGCTGCACATTCATTTTTACAAAATGGTTACTGGCAAGTCATCAGATCCAGAAATGGTGTAAAAACCACCGTTTAGAGGCCATTTTTCCCCGCAAAGCGGGGGTTGGCCTTTTCGGGGACCGTGGTAGTTGTTGTTTTTTTGTCCCCTTTTTGAAGCAATGTTTTACGGCCGGATGCCCTTCCTGACGCCAACCCTTTTTGCCGCCTTCAACGACAAACAGGGAATTACCAGTGAACTGGTACTCAATTAGCCGACCTCGGAAGGATGACAGGCTGAGTCAACCCCCCTGGCATTAATTCGGCGATCGACCGAGATTCGAACCCAGGATCCTAAGCCGGCACCCTAGCCGCTAGCCCAACACCAGAAATGGTGTCATGAACACAATTTATTTACGCACAAGCACAAAAGCAAGACGGGCCGATTTCCGATTCCGACGGGCGAGACGGGCCGATTTCCGATTCCGACGGGCCGATTTGGAGCAAGAAAAAGAACGAGACGGGAGAAAAAGGAGAGAAACGAGACGGGGAAAGCCGATTGGAGAGGCGAGTGAGGCGCGATTGGAGAGGAGTGTGAGGCGCGATTGGAGAGGAGTGTGAGGCACGATTGGAGAGGAGTGTGAGGCGCGATTGGAGAGGAGTGTGAGGCGCGATTGGAGAGGAGTGTGAGGCGCGATTGGAGAGGAGTGTGAGGCGCGATTGGAGAGGAGTGTGAGGCACGATTGGAGAGGAGTGTGAGGCACGATTGGAGAGGAGTGATTGGAGGGGAGTGTGAGGCACGATTGGAGAGGAGTGTGAGGCACGATTGGAGAGGAGTGTGAGGCACGATTGGAGAGGAGTGTGAGGCGCGATTGGAGAGGAGTGTGAGGCGCGATTGGAGAGGCGTGTGAAGGATTGGAGAGGAGAGGAGTGTGAGGGATTGGAGAGGTGAGGGATTGGAAAGGAGAGGGATGTGAGGGTTTGGAGAGGAGAGGAGTGCTAGGTGGAGAGAGGAGAGTGTCAGGTGGAGACAGGAGAGTGTCAGGTGGAGACAGGAGAGTGTCAGGTGGAGAGGAGTGAGGGGTCACATATTATGTGAAATAACTAAATTCACACCATTTCTGGATCTGATGACTTGCCAGTAACCATTTTGTAAAAATGAATGTGCAGCATATAACTCAATATGTCGAAATGTCACACACATCCATGCCCGTGGGATTCCCACGGGTGACCCCGCTAGTATATATATATATATACATATATACTGAAACGCAAAAGAAACTTACCACCTTTGAAACCTTTAAATATCAACAATAACACTGCGAGTAGTAAATGTGTGAACTTATTTATGGACAATAGTGTCCTCACTGTCAGACAAAACGGTCACGGATGGTCACTTGAACCTTCAATGGTCACTTCATAGCACAGCTGTTGAACAGCCGTTTTGACTGTCAGTGATTAGCCAAGGGGTACGGGATGATTTTAATGAGCTGCACGTGATGTCTTGATATTGGCTTTAAAAAGGCCAGTGCAAAATGGGCATTTCAATCAACATGCCACGATTGCCAAGGGATCAACGGCAGCGTGCCCTGGGCATGCTGCAAGGCGGACTGAGCTACCGCGAGGTGGCACGTCGCCTTGGCTGTTCACACCAGACGATATCGGCCCTGGTGGACAGAGACACCCTCCACAACTCTGCAGATGACAGACCTCGATCAGGGAGGCCAAGAGTCACCACTGCAAGGCAGGACAGGCAGATGGTCCGAAGTCACCTGTGGGATCGATTCCGTCCGGCATCCCGCACTGCGGCAGAAACTCCGAGGCGTGCAAACCCACGGATCTCCAATGATACTGCACGAAGACGACTGCATGACTATGGTCTGACTGCCAGAAGACCATACAGAGGCCCCGTGATGATGGCTGCCCATCGCCGCAACCAACAGAGATGGTGCCAGCAGCATCAGCGGTGGACCTTGGCGCAGTGGAACGAGGTCGCTTTCAGCGATGAGTCAAGGTTCTGTGTGGACAGTCCTGATGGGCGTGAGCATGTCTGGAGAAGAACTAGCGAGTGATATGCCGATTGTTGCGTGCGTCAAGCCAACAGGTGGGGTGGCCCAAGTGTGATGGTGTGGGCCGCCATATCAGGCCGGTACAGGACGCCACTGGTGGTTGTGGATGGGAATCTTAACGCCCAGCGGTATGTGGATAACATCCTGCGACCTCATCTGCTGCCATTCCTGCTAGACCACCCAGAACTGAGAACCTTTCAGCATGACAACGCTCGCCCATGCTGCTCGCTTTACCACTGCATTTCTCCAAGGCGAGAACATCAACACCATGCAGTGGCCTGCGCTCTCCCCTGACCTGAATCCCATAGAGCACCTGTGGGATGAGCTTGGGAGACGCATAGTTGGCAGGGCCAGGACACGGGCAGAGCTGCTTCAGACATTGAGGACTGAGTGGGACAGAATCCAGCAGCAATCCATCCAAAGACTGGTAGGCAGTATACGCCGACGATGCACTGCCTGTATCCAAAACAATGGTGGCCACACACGCTATTGAAAGGGGACTGACATTGCACCCTGTGCTGTTCTGTACTGTAGAACAAACTGATGAGATGGTGTATCTTGGTCAAAAACTTGACATGTCATCAATAAAATGCCAATGTTTCAATTAGCAATTGTAGGTTTGTTTTATTTTGAAGTGTTACAATTTTATTACATTTCAAACAAGTGGTAAGTTTCTTTTGCGTTTTCGGTCTTTTTGAAGTTGGTCAAAATGGTCAAATTTTTCGGTCAAAATGCCCATTTTGCACTGGCCTTTTTAAAGCCAATATCAAGACATCACGTGCAGCTCATTAAAATCATCCCGTACCCCTTGGCTAATCACTGACAGTCAAAACGGCTGTTTCCATAGCTGTGCTATGAAGTGACCATTGAAGGTTCAAGTGACCCTCCGTGACCGTTTTGTCTGACAGGGAGGACACTATTGTCCACAAATAAGTTCACACATTTACTACATGCAGTGTTATTGTTGATATTTAAAGGTTTCAAAGGTGGTAAGTTTCTTTTGCGTTTCAGTATGTATATATATATATATATATATATATATATATATATATATATATATATATATATATATATATATATATATATATACTGTATGTGTATATATATATATATATATATATATATATATATATATATATATATATATATATATATATATATATATATATATATATATATACACACAGAGCAATACCCCGGCCGACGTCATTAATTGGTTCCATAAGCCGTGACGTAACTCGGTTTTTGACGTAAACCAGGCGTAATGCCTTAAAAATGCCTTAAAATGAAGACTAACACCGTAAAAACCTTTCTGCATTTCGGCTACGGTGAATTTCTTTGGCTCTGGTTCTGGAAGCTCATCCTGTTCACGGCGCTCTTCCTTCAACGCCATTAAGTCTTCATTAGTTAAAGGCTGCTTGTCTGCCTCGATCAAACCATCGAAATCCTCCAACTCTATCTCCAGGTCAGCGCTGAGGGAAACCAAGTTTTTAGACACAGCCTTGACTGGCGCATCAAATCCCGTGAAATCATTAACAAGGTGGGGGCACAAACGCTTCCACTCCCCATTCATCGCCGACTGCGTAACCTCCAACCATGCAGCATTGATGTTAAACACTGCCTGGTAGATGTTATCGTTTTTCCAAAACTGCCGGATGTTAATGCCTTCCTCCTCCGACGTTGCATCGACAGCCTGACGAAGAGTGCGGCGGAGATAGTAGCACTTAAAAAGCGCTATCACACCCTGGTCCATAGGCTGGATGAGCAATGTGGTGTTGGGTGGCAAGTACACCACCTTCACATTGGGGTCGAAATCACCGAGGTTAGTGGGATGGCCAGGTGCATTGTCCAAAATCAGCAGCAATTTAAATTGAATTTTCTTCTCTCGACAATAGCTCTTGACAGCCGGGATGAAATGATTGATGAACCATCCTTCAAAAATTATGACGGTTACCCATGCCTTCATATTATTCATACAAATGACGGGAAGAGACACCTTCGGGATGTTCTTCAGTGCCCGGGGGTTCGCCGCATGATACACCAAGAGCGGCTTCAGCTTGAAGTCGCCGGTGCAATTACCCCCAAGCATTAGCGTTAGCCGCTCCTTCGCGACTTTGTAGCCTGGCATGGTCTTCTCCTCCTTCGAGATAAAGGAGATGACGTAGGAGTGACGTAAAGTCGCACATAATGACGTTCACTGAACTGAAATTTACTCCAGAAGTGGCGTAAAGTCGGATTTGACGTAGGTCGAAATGGCGTAAAACGGTGTGTGTGTGTGTGTGTGTGTGTGTGTGTGTGTGTGTGTGTGTGTGTGTGTGTGTGTGTGTGTGTGTGTGTGTGTGTGTGTGTGTGTGTGTGTGTGTGTGTAAATATATATACAGTGGAACCTTGACTTACGAGTTTAATTCGTTCTGTGACCGAGCTCATAACTCAATTTGCTCGTTTCTCAAATCAAATTTCCCCATTGAAATGCTATTAATCCGTTCCAGCCTGCCAAAAACCACACCAATTTTTTTTTAAATATACAGTATATATAAAAAATATCTCGCGCTTTATATTTCACCTGTATGCAGCATACAAGTTGGCAGGATGGCCTGGACTGGAGGTACGCACACTTGACTCTAAACTGTCCAGCCTGGGTTTGAATCCCGACCCAGCTATAACCTGTCATGTCGGTGTTTCACAGGCAGGGTGATTCATCAATGTGTGTACCGCTAAACTGGGCGCCCCGTTTGCGTCCCATTAGTTGTTGGATGTTGAGGATCTCACCGTGTCTTCCACAAAGAGAAGGCGAGCTATCGCCGGCACTCTGAACAAGTTGTGGCCTGGCATGCTCTTCTCCTCTGCCGTTATATACGTCCTCCTCGGCATCTTTTTCCAGAAGAGCCCTGTCTCGTCACAGTTGAAGATTTGCTGGGGGATGTATCGTTCGGCTTCTATCAGTTCGGCAAAAGTTATAATAAAATCTTCAGCTGCCTTCACATCCGCCTCACCAAGTCGACAACACGCACACCTCGCTCATGTTTTTCGACGATTGTGTGTTTTATATCCAAGCACATCATCCTCTTCTTCTTCTCAGTACTGCCCTTGGCACTCAATTTCTTAGGACCCATGGTTAAAACTAAGAAAATTTTCCAAAATAACCAAAATGCGAAAACAAAACAGCAGCGATATACGGCAGAGATGCTTGCACGGCAAGATAACCACGTGACCAGATCCCACCTGGTGGCGTAAGCTCCAAAATAACCAAAATGCGAAAACAAAACAGCAGCGATATACGGCAGAGATGCTTGCACGGCAAGATAACCACGTGACCAGAACCCACCTGGTGGCGTAAGCTCCAAAATAACCAAAATGCGAAAACAAAACAACAGCGATATACGGCAGAGATGCTTGCACGGCAAGATAACCACGTGACCAGAACCCACCTGGTGGCGTAAGCTCCAAAATAACCAAAATGCGAAAACAAAACAGCAGCGATATACGGCAGAGATGCTTGCACGGCAAGATAACCACGTGACCAGAACCCACCTGGTGGCGTAAGCTCCAAAATAACCAAAATGCGAAAACAAAACAGCAGCGATATACGGCAGAGATGCTTGCACGGCAAGATAACCACGTGACCAGAACCCACTTGGTGGCGTAAGCTCCAAAATAACCAAAATGCGAAAACAAAACAGCAGCGATATACGGCAGAGATGCTTGCACGGCAAGATAACCACGTGACCGGAACCCACTTGGTGGCGTAAGCTCCAAAATAACCAAAATGCGAAAACAAAACAGCAGCGAAATACGGCAGAGATGCTTGCACGGCAAGATAACCACGTGACCGGAACCCACTTGGTGGCGGGTGGCGTAAGCTCGTAACTCAGATCTCGGCTCGCATCTCAAAGCAATAAACCGCCCGAGCGACGGCTCGTATCTCGGAAAACTCGTAAGTTGGTGCACTCGTAAGTCAAGGTTCCACTGTATGTATGTATATATATATATATATATATATATATATATATATATATATATATATATATATATATATATATATATATATATATATAGATAGATATATAGATATATAGAGATATATAGAGATATATAGATATATAGAGATATATAGATATAGAGATATATATATATATATATATATATATATATATATATATATATATATATATATATACAGTGAAACCTTGACTTACGAGTTTAATTCGTTCTGTGACCGAGCTCGTAACTCAATTTGCTCGTTTCTCAAATTAAATTTCCCCATTAAAATGCATTGAAATGCTATGAATCCGTTCCAACCCGCCAAAAACCACACCAATTTTTTTTTAAATATACAGTATATATAAAAATATCTCGCGCTTTATATTTCACCTGTATGCAGCATACAAGTTGGCAGGATGGCCTGGACTGGAGGTACGCACACTTGACTCTAAACTGTCCAGCCTGGGTTTGAATCCCGACCCAGCTATAACCTGTCATGGGTGAATCACAGGCAGGGTGATTCATCAATGTGTGTACCGCTAAACTGGGCGCCCCGTTTGCGTCCCATTAGTTGTTGGATGTTAAGGATCTCAACGTGTCTTCCACAAAGAGAAGGCGAGCTATCGCCGGCACTCTGAACAAGTTGTGGCCTGGCATGCTCTTCTCCTCTGCCGTTATATACGTCCTCCTCGGCATCTTTTTCCAGAAGAGCCCTGTCTCGTCACAGTTGAAGATTTGCTGGGGGATGTATCGTTCGGCTTCTATCAGTTCGGCAAAAGTTATAATAAAATCTTCAGCTGTCTTCCGGGCGACCGGGCCGAATATCGGCCCGGTCGTTCCGGGCGACCGGGCCGAGTTTCGGCCCGGCCGTGGCCGAAGCCGTTGATTCCGCCGTAGCACGCTAACGCGTAGGCTCGCGCGTCCCCGGTCCGCCGGGGCTCCGCGGGTGTCCTACCGTGCCCGGCACTGCTGATCTCTCAAACTTCCGGGAGTAGGTGCCGGTGCCCGGGGACGGAGTTCGCTGTCTAAACATGGTAGCGCTAGGCCAGTGGGACCGCCGGGACCCACGTGCACTCACAAGTTGTTATGCGCGTGGGCGGCAGTATCACACCGGGGCGCCCAAACGCTCCCCGGCTAAAGTTCATCCTGAAAGCGCCCACATTGTGCAGACAAACCAAGTCAAGGGCCACGTGGTCAGGAGAACCTCGTCCCTTCCGGTCACACTGTGCCTATCGGCCGGCCTCGAAGACCGAAATTGTGACGGTGTCACCCGACCGGTGTGCGTACCTTGAATGCCTTCACATCCGCCTCACCAAGTCGACAACACGCACACCTCGCTCATGTTTTTCGACGATTGCGTGTTTTATATCCAAGCACATCATCCTCTTCTTCTTCTCAGTACTGCCCTTGGCACTCAATTTCTTAGGACCCATGGTTAAAACTAAGAAATTTTCCAAAATAACCAAAATGCGAAAACAAAGCAGCAGCTATATACGGCAGAGATGCTTGCACGGCAAGATAACCACGTGACCGGAACCCACCTGGTGGCGGGTGGCGTAAGCTCCAAAATAACCAAAATGCGAAAACAAAGCAGCAGCGATATACGGCAGAGATGCTTGCATGGCAAGATAACCACGTGACCGGAACCCACTTGGTGGCGGGTGGCGTAAGCTCGTAACTCAGATCTCGGCTCACATCTCAAAGCAATAAACCGCCCGAGCGACGGCTCGTATCTCGGAAAACTCGTAAGTTGGTGCACTCGTAAGTCAAGGTTTCACTGTATATTTATATATATATATATATATATATATATATATATGTATATATATATATATATTGTTGCGGATTTCTGAAATGTCGGCTTTCCCCTTATCAAGGGGGGGTTAATCCCCTTGTCCTTTTATCTGGCCGACGCGATCCGAAGTTATCGCGTTCCTTCCGGTCGGTATTAAATAGGGTTGTTGGTCGATTTTTAGTCCTATTACCTAATTACTAACACTGACCGTGAAGCAAGGAAATAACTCCCGCTCGAATCACGGATATTGATTGAATATGCCGAATGGATAGCAATCCGCGACCCGCGCTGTTAACAAGGACTAGACCCGATTATAGCGGTTCCGATCGTGCCACGTTTACCCAATGGAGAAAAGACTAGGACGATCGGATTAAGGAGAAACCAGAAACAACAACAACAACATGCATTTTAAAGGCCATTTTCCCTGCTAGAGCGGGGGTTAGCCTTGCGGTCCCCATGACAATCTTCTCCATTTTGCCCTATTTTCTGCATCTCTCCTTGTTAAGGAGAAACCAGAAAGAACAAGGCAATTTATTTACAATGTACAAAGAAGAAGAGGAAACGAAAGAATGTACAAGAAAGAAAGAGGAAGGAAAAGTACACAGGGCAGTCGGTCTTATTGTCCTCCGTCGCACAGCGGAGCAAAAGGGGACGATGGTTTTTCCGTGCGTCCGTGCATAAGCGAAGGACCGCATTCAAATTTGGTGTGTGGGTGCAACCCACGTCAAAATCCAAGATGGCCACCGCCATGTATGTCTGATGCCATGTATGTCTGAACCTTGTGAGATTAATATCTTGAAAAATAAGCGAAGTACCAACTTCTAATCTGGTGTGTGGGTGTATCTAGGCATAAGGAAGAACGCCATTGGAAATTGGGTCGCCACGTCAAAATCCAAGATGGCCGCCACCATATATATGTCTGAACCTTGTGAGCGAAATATATCATCGCATGTTTTCTGCGTCTTCCACTTTGTCAACTCACATCACTTCACCGACGGGGGACCTAGGCGTAACGCTTGTTCTATTCCCTGGACACGGGCCCGATCGCTCTCAGATTCGGTCTCAGACTTCAGACTCACGCGGGGATGCAGATGGTAGGGTGGAAGGTCCGGCGATGGTGTCCAGGCTCCGGTCCGGCTCCGGTCCTCGACCCGTACCAGCAGACGAAACCCGGCAGGCAGCCCTCCACGTAGTGTAGCGCGAGCGGACAATTATAGTGACGGGGAAAGGTAAGCTGGGCTATTGGCGTATGTAATATGCGTACCGGCGCTTTGACACGTGCTACCGGTATTACCCGCTCCAAGCTCCCATTCCCCAATGTCCTTCGGCACGCTGCAGTTCTCGGCAATGCGTGCCGCACGCTCGCCCGTTGTAAAGCTGGTTGCCACAGTGCGTCTCTCCCTCTCGTACTCGACTCTCGTACCAGTTCTTTGTAATACCAATCTTGGCTTCAGTCCTTTGTAATCGCATCAGTCCTCGTCCAAAGCGCAAATTGTGCAAGTCCTTCCGAGGGCTTTGTGTTCACGCTTTTATAAGCCAAGCCAGCGAACGCTCTCGTAACCCAAACCACGCATGTCAGGCGATCTCACTCCAGCCCTGGTTGGCTGGTTATGGCTTACCGGCTCCACCCTGATGGCTGGTTGACGTGGCCGCTCCTCCATCCTGGCGCTCCGCCCCCTTTTTCGGGCTTTACCTCATGGCTTTTCGGGCTGGGTTGAGTGAGCCCAAGGGCAGCGAAGGCTGCTGGCAAAGGAGCGTACCAAATTGGGAGGGCCAATGGGGCTCAGACTGGAGAGCGCTTAATGGCGTCGCATGGAGAGAGGCTGCACAATGGATGAGGGGCCTACTCTTATTTGATTGACACAACGCAGATGCAACTACTGGAAATGGCCTTATCTAAACGCATACTAAGAAATAACTGACGTCCTAAAGTAACCTACGTGTTGCTTGTGGCCTACCTATGGGGTGCAACCTTTAACCTTTAATGATGTTATATTTACAAGTGTAGGTTCTCAAAACCGCAACAATATATATATATATATATTAAACATTCCTAAATTATCGTGTTGTTTTTGCCTCAAATTAGTCAAATGTCCATGTGGTGCTGCTGGCACAGTTTTTAATGCATTTTAGATGACATGAGTTTTGATGTCGCTTTTAAAATGCCATTGCCGAAAGCCTCTTGGGATTTGTCATGTTCGTGTTAGTTTCCATGCTACTCAGAAAGAGGGATTTGTCCATTGTTTTGCTGTTGGTGAGTTGCTTGCTGAAAATATTGACAACATCCAATACGAGCACTAGGTTGCAGTGCTGTGAGACTATTGGTTGCTGCCACCCGGTGGCTCGTGGCCTTTACTCAAAATTGATTTATAATTTTGGAATTGCCATCCTGTAAATCCACTCGCGTAGCACTCAATTGATGAGTTTTTCCAGAGCCCCACATGAAGATAATGGACTAGGTCACAGGCAGTTCTTGCTTAGGGCTGACAGTATGGCCCCTAACACTCTCCAGCTTGTGTTTGAATCCCAACCCAGCTGCAAGCTGCCATCCCGGTGTTTCACAGGCAGGGTCATTCATTAATGTGTGCAGTCCCTCGGAAGGACCTAAAACGAGTGTCCCATCTGCCAACATTAGTTGAAGGACTTGGACCCCACGGTCCGCCTTTCGTGAAGAGTAGGTGAGCTATAGACCGATCCGATCAGGACGATAGGCGGCGCTCTTGCGTCAGCCATTATTGGGGGGCGTCCCGATCCAAACTTAACTCCAGCTGTCTGCGCCAGCACAACTATCATCGCGATCGTACATGAAAAGTGTCCGTGATAATCGTTCTCAAGTGTTTCTCTACACGTGTGGAGCGGTCGTGGACACCTGGCACTGAAGGCACACTATACAAACCCCGTTTTCGGCGATTGGCGCCCGGCCATACCGCCCTGAAGGCACCTGGCACCTGGGGGTACCCGGTTTCCACTTCCACCTGCACCAAACCTATTTTGTTAGCAACCGCGTACCCTATGCTACGCCATGCCGAGCCCCCTTCCGCCTTAGCCCCGAGTTTCTCGACCACTACGATAACGACTCCTCTGACTGACCCAACTCGGTGCCCGTCCCTTCATCGACTCCTCCATACAGCCTGGTCTTGGTGGCCATACCACAGCCGCCCCGCATGGATTCTTCCCTCAGAGTCCACCTCCGCCCGGGCCGGCCACCTCTGGCAACTACGGCTAGGCCCCGAGTTTCCGCTGCCGATCCCCAAGTTCCTTGATCATGAGGGTCGCGACTCGTCTGGCAGACCCGACTGGGCCTCAGTCCCTTCGCGCGGGCCGCTTCACGGGCTCCTTATCGCTTCATCCACTCTTCCATACGGCCAGGTCACGGCGGGTGTATCGCTGCCACCCCGCATGGATTCTTCCCTCAGAGTCCACCTCCGCACGGGCCGCCACACCGGCCCCTCACCGGTCGAATAGCTCGGTGGACCGTTGGTATTGTCCACAATTCCATCTTCTCCGATGTATCTAACAAACAAATATATTTTTTATCGATATTCTTTCGGCAAAGTGAACTGAGCCCGGTAATTGCATGTAATCTGAACGCTGGAGAGCAAGCCGAATGAAGCGGATGCCTCCCACCTATGGCGGCGTCTATAGAGGGCGCCCGCCCATTGAACCCTCCGTCGAATCGGTCTATTGTCATCACACTGAACATATTACAAATTCCTGCCCTAGCCAGCAGAGGGCACTATTTCAGCACAGCCATGCCTTCGGGCAATGATGCTACCTCTCAGCCTCGTGCTGCATTCAAATAAGTTATTGTATACGTTTTTGGTGCTGGCTCCTATGATGTAAATCAAAGCTGCACTTGTGCAGGTTGAAGAGAAAAGCATTGCAGTCTACATCACTGAGGAATTTGTCGATAGCTCCTCTTATGCTGTGGAGTTTCCATTGGCCTTGGCCAAGTGCCGTATTCAAATTGTATCTCAAAGGTAATCCACTGCATTTCCACTTACCACTGCAAAGGTAATCCACGATTTATCGATGCTCAATAAAAATGGTATAATAGCTAATATGGGAGAAAAAGGACTAATCGGAAGGTTGGGTTAGTGGTTTTGTGAGAAACCAAAACGCAAGGGCAGCAGATGTTTGAGAGATTAAAAATCGAAGCAAAAGCTTCTCGAGATTTGTCATGTTTGCACGAGTTTCAAAGTTGTCTCTGAAGCCTCAAATTCTGATGAGAAGTGCTTCTATAAGCCCCATTTCTCAGTTCCTTCATGGAGATAAGTTGACACCAGACAGTTACAAGAAATCGGTGGTGGTGGTGGTGGTGGTGGTGGTGGTGGTGGTGGTGGTGGTGGTGATGGTGGTCAAAACTTTCAGTCACATATCCCCTGTAGCAATTGTAGTGTTCTGCCCACCTGTCGCCAAATATAATTTACATCGTAAAGCAAGTTTGTCAAAAGCAAGCAACTTTTTTTGTTATTGTTCATTTATTTAATTTTAACAATTTATCCTCCTTTTTCAACCAATGAGGAAATAAAGTGGAATTTCATAAAGTTTGAATTGCAGCAACGTGAAAAGTTTGGTAACCACTTTGTTGTACCTGTAATGCAATTCTCGTTTTACAGTTTTGTTCTCAGCCATAGAATGGTGGTGATGAAAAAGCTTAACATAATTTTAGTTGAATGTTCGAGGGAAGCCTCCAGGTGTCTGTGTATTGGTGTGCGGGTGGTGGGATAATATGAAGGCAAATGGCACATTGTGGAACAAGAAAGAACAATCGGAGATTGCAAACCCTCGCCAGGATGTATTTTCAGTGTTTTTTTTAAGGCTTTTGTGTTAAAACAAATATGGCGGCCGAACCACGTGACCAATGATGTCATTTGTTTTCTCCACGAATTCCTAGATTATGCTCAAGAAATTTCATCTTAATCGGATGAAGTTTTGTACTCGTCGAATTATGACATCATAATGGAGGAGGTGGTTATTTAATGGCTAAAGGTGGTTATTTAATGGAGGCACCTATGACATCATCCTTAGCATATTTTATTCCCCATGGAGAGTTCTTTACAATGAGCCATGTCTCAATATTTCCTATTCAGCGCTTTCGGAGATATAGAGGTGCAAAGTTTTTTGGTTTTTCCAAGATGGCGCCCATTCCACGTGACCTACGATTTCATAATTATCATTAAAAAATTATACAGGTGGAGTTGCACCTTTGGTGAAAATTTCCTGTCAATCGGACCAACGGCTGCAGAGAAAATCATATTTGTTCTGTGCGGACAAACGGACTCAAATGCAATACCGTCTCCTCAGGCGAGGGTAATAATGATGCCGTGCTGCAACAATGCTTCAAACAAAGCTAGATGCAATGTATCGTAGTCTGCGCAAGTGGTAAATTCTTCCTTTGTGGTAGTTTACTATTATGACTAACTGTAACACTTGTTACGGCAAAGAAGCAGAGATTTTGGAATCCAACTGCATTAAAATAAATAAATTAATGGGTTGGTGTCTCAATGGACAGCACCTTGATTGTTACCACGCCTGCAAACCATCGCTCCTATCCTGTGCGACATTTTCAAAACGAAACTGGTGAGCTACTTGCTGTCTGGGGTTTGATCAAACGTTGTTCCCATCAACTAGAAGGGGAGCAGGTCTGATCCAGAGAACTGTCGATTGATATTCCTTACATAAATCTCTTGTGACTTGATAACGCACGTCGTAGCGAGTAATGTCATGAGACCTGCGAACAGTCTAAACATTCTTTACCCTCTTCAGTGCCGAGTTGAGAGGGATTACATCCTGTGAGCTTCAGCTGCTGGGATTCATGAGTGATCTTACCGACGGCAAGCAAACAGATGTTCTTCTTATGGATTTCAGTGGAGCTTTTAATAAAGCTGCCCACGAGGCTATTACAGAAGCTTGATTGCTGTGGAGTAAGTGATTGCAATAGCTCTAGATCTTCACACCTCCTCTTGACTGGATCAGGAGTACTGCTGGGGGATTGGACCTCGGATCGTGCCTCTTCCTGCAATATATTAATGACCTTCCTGTTCATTTAACATCAGCAGTAAAGCTTTTGGATGATGATGCTGTAATCTGTTTGACAATTCAAACAGTAAGATGTTACCCGAATACAAGAAGACCTTAAGTTTGTTGCACGGCCTGCAGACTGGTTGGTGGAACAGAACACACAAAAGTTCAAAGCATATTGGATTCTGCGACGAGGACCAAAAATATTTGTTTTTCGATCAGCTCTGATATGAAGTGGAACAAGCAAGTCACAAATGCATGTCGGAAAGCCAACAACGCACCTTTGTTTTCTGTAGATGGAACTTGCGCATCAACTCCACAGTCCTGAAAGCAAAGGCCCTCTTCCAACCTCTCGTATAATATGGAGATACTATGTAGGACCTCTGCACAAATAAATACACACACCTGTGATATATGGTGCAATGTGACAAGCAGCCAGATACATGCTAAATCTGCGCCATAACGCCTTTACTGTGTCAGCCATGTCAGAGCAACCTGGCTGGATGGCTCTTCAACAACGGAAAGAAAAACCTCAGGTTGGTGATTATAAGATGAGATAAGCAACAACCTGGATGGATGCCTTTGACGGTAAACTGTACATTCCTGAAGGAAGACCAACGAGGCAGGTGCATGCTCAAGGTTATCATAAACTCTATTCCATGCACCTTGCACTTTGCTCTTGTGGCTCACAGGCATGTGCAGCAAAATAAGTTCTGCAATAATCTTCAGTATCTAAGAATGTAGACAAACCAAAAGAGTAAGCACCGGAGTGAGAATTTGGAGTTTGGTGGGGGAATCTTACCCAGACGAGATGGTTCAGAGGCAAGTACGCTACCTGTGGGTTATCCTGTCAGCCCACACCCAGAAGGTGGAACCTTTGGAGGCGTGCTTATTTATTGTACACCGCTCCTTTCCTATGCCATCTCCAGGTGCTGCATGACATCATTGCCGGGCACTGAAGGGGGCCCGGCAATGACGCGCGCTGAAATCGGGAGTAAGTACTCAGTTTTCACTCCGATTTCTTGTTTGTTTGTTTGTCCGGGCGATATCTCAGCCATCCATTGAGCTAGGAAGATGAAATTTCGGCACAATAGTGAGCAAGTGGTTTGGCAAAAACGGTATTTTTTGTTTTTGGATTAATCAATTAATTTATTAGTTACTTTATTATTATCGAATAATTAAGCACTTATTTATTTCCTTTCTCATCTGGGCATTATCTCAGGCACCTTTTGCGCTAGGAAGCTGATATTTGGGCACGCGAATGACGTGATTTGGCTGTAAAGGCTATTTTTGATTTATTGATTACTCAATCGATTAATTATTTAATTATTCAATTAATGCCTTTAATTATTATTTCTAAAGTTACAGATTCGGATGAAGCGGTGGTGGTTTAGGTATTCTATTAGCCAATTGATTAATTATTTAATTGTTTTATGATTATTGTTTATTTTCATTATTAATCTTTTTTTTTTTTTTTTTCTCATCTGGGCAATATCTCAAGCACCTTTTGAGCTAGGAAGCAAATATTTGGACATGACAATGACCAAGTGATTTGGCTGTTCAAGGATATTTTTTATTTATTGATTAATTGATTAATTATTTATTGATTAATCGATTAATTATTTACTTTTTTCGATTAATATTCAAAAAGTTGCAGCCGCAAATGAAGCGCTGGCGGTTTAGGTATGCTATTGGCCAATTGATTAAAAAATATATTTATGATCATTGTTTATTGATTTTAATTATTCAATTAATCAATTATTGTACACCTTTCCCACCCAATACAGTCTATTTGAGCTGCACGGCAGTATTGCCAAAAGGCGCCCCGGCAATGCCGCGCTGGAGGATATTTCTTTATTTGGCATGGGGGGGCTTGGGGGGCGGTGTACTTTGAATGTATCTGTATTTGTTTTTAAGATGTATTGGTGTATAAACAGCTTCACAAAACTATTGAAAATGTGTGTAATACACCTCATCCATTTTCCAAGGAATTGGAGAGGCTGTTATTGTAATTGGTTTGTCAGTGAGGTTGATGCGACATGCAGATTTACGTTGATAAAGATTGTTCATTCTTGCTCAGATCGACTGTAATCATGAATGCAGGTGCAGGGTTTTTTTTAATTGTGACTTAAAAGGATCATATACCACGATAACGGCTAAAGGTATCTATGCCAAACTTGGTGCAGGAGTGTATAATAAAGTAAAGATGAACTGCTTAGATTTTGGGGTCATGAGGTCAAAGGTCAGGGGTTGCATTTGATAAAAATCCTGTTACCACGATAACTTGTGAACCAGTATGGGATTTTTAACAAGCTTTGTACATGTATATATGATGCAAAGCTGAATTCTTGGATTGTGGCATCAAGAGGTCAAAGTTCAGAGGACATGTCAGGTAAAAATGTGATAACTTTAGAACAGCTGATGGGATTTAAATCAAACTTGGTACAAGTATGTGTTTTGATGTAAACATGAACCGAGATGTTGGAGTCTAATGTGAAAGATCATGTTGAGTAAAAATTGCTCTGATGCCACACTAACTTCAGAACGGCCGAAGGGATCGAAGTCAAACTTGTTACTCGTATGTATTATGATGTAATAATGTGGGCAGAGGCATATAAGTCGACGTTGTGACATTGAACCGTGTTGTTCTCGTTTTTGCCTAAAATACTCCCCGACACTCACTGATGGACTTCTCAAAGTCTGACGAAGATCCGTTTGGCCATCTCGAGTTCAACTGCAAGTTAGCTGCTGGAATTTATTTGTGCTTGGGTTTCACATTACATAGCTTTGTAACGATTACTACAGTGAAGGGCTTTCCATTAAGAAATGCAGATATAACCCATGGAAGGGTAAAAAGTTTTCTCTTCTTTAGCCTGGTATTATTCACCTGGCTGTATTGTAAGATGTTAGTGGGAATTATTGTACGTCAAAGGTGTGAAAACATAACAAATGGCCTCTAAAGGTGGTTATATTTTTTATATATATAAAGGTGTGAAAACAACAGCAACCACGGTCCCCGAAAAGGCCAACACCCGCTTTGCGGGGAAAAATGGCCCCTAAACGGTGGTGGTAAAGGTGTGAAAACATTTTGTTACCTCGGAGACATGCTGAATGGAAAAGGTGGATCAGACTCTGCAACGGTTGCTGGAGTGAGATGTGCATGGAAGAAGTTTCGGGAACTGAGTGGCGTGCCGATGTGGAGGGGAGTGTCGTTGAAGCTGAAGGGAAAGGTGTATGCTGCATGTGTGAAATTTTATGATTCATGGGAGCGAGACATGGGTAATGAACGTAGAGCAGCAACGAAGGCTGGAAAGGGTGGAAATGCGAATGGTTCGGTGGATGTATGGAGTATCGTTGAGAGAGAGGGGAAGACAAATGATGAATTACGAAAGATGATGGGAATAGAGCCTGTGATGGATGCTGTGAAGAGAAACGGTTTGAGATGGTTTGGTCATGTGTTGAGGAAGGATGGAAGTGACTGGTTGAGAAGAGTGATGGAAATGAATGTAGAAGGAAGTAGAGGACGGGGAAGACTGAGAAAGACTTGGCTAAAGATGGTCGAAGAAGAAATGCGGGCAAGGGGGTTAACAAGGGGAGATGCAGGAAATAGGGCAAAATGGGGAAGATTGTCATGGGGACCGCAAGGCTAACCCCCACTCTTGCAGGGAAAATGGCCTTAAAATGCCTGTTGTTGTTGTTGTTGTTGTTGTTGTTGTTGTTGTAATCTACACAATATTATAATGTGTGCTTTACCCCTGTATAATAAAACAAAAACATTTTACGTTCCAGGGTCCAAGCTTTGACTGAAGACATATGGTCAAGTGTCATGGCATAGCTCGGGTCATCCCGTCTATGTATTTTGCAAAACGGCCTTTTCATACTGTATGTATGATGCCAAAGGTTATTGGCCGTTGTGAGTACACGCCTCTGCATTGTTTTCGACCAAAGCCAAAAGCCTCCATTGTTAAACTGAAATATTCTTTGGTCTAATTCAAGCTTGCATGTTATGGCATGAAACAAAAAATATTTTGCATTGTTTTGCATTGACTCGACTGCAACAGTCCTTGCCTGCTTTGATCTGCGTACTTTGATCTGTGCACTCTGATCTCGGGAGATCGGACGGCCCTTTTTACATGACCTGCGACGAAGAGGAGTCCAGAAAAGCCCCAGAATTAGCAAAACATAGGACCGGCTCCATTGACAAAGGTAGAGCGGGGACGAGGAAAAACTCAAGTCGGTTTAATAACAGCACTACAATGTGGTTATATTCGTCAAAATGATCATCACATACTTACATACTTACATCTTATTATCAAAAATTTTCAAAATATACTTACATCGTTCAGGGTAGGCAGCGGTACGAGCACAACTAGGCATCAAAAATCGCCACCTTATGAAACATTTAGCATGTAATTGCCTCTTGGAGATTGACTCCTCATCTTACTATAATTCACCAAATGTCCGTCCATCTGTTCGAAGGTACTGTAAAAACTGCTGAATCGATCGCAAAGATATTTTGGGTGGGTAATCCTGGGACCCCTGGGAGTAAAATAGGCTATTTAGTGTTCCCAATTTCAGCTTTGGTCTCCAGCATTCTCAGGTTTGGACTCCCGCATAACGTCCATTGTTCTCATTGTGACGACGCACAAACGGCTGCACCCAGGAAAGCAACATGTCTCCATCAATCGCTAACAGATCGCTGTCTCCATCGATCTTGCCAGGGCCGTAACAGCTATCGGCTCAAAATCCTTTTAACTGTTGATTTGATACAGTTACACGTATCGGGAATTTGGTACACGTATCGGGAGTACATACGACATAGCGATTGTGAACACTATTAACGATCACGATCATGGTGTATCGATCACGATTTGAAACACGATGGAATAATATTTACCGATATGAACAGTGATGTGGCTTTTATTGAAATTCTAGACAATGTTTAGATTTTGATGATTTGCGTGTGATATGATTCACCAGATGTTTATATGAATTGTTTAAAATAAATAAAAAACCTTCAATTTCTGATATTTTGCCATCGCCATATATGCAGATTCGCCACAGTCCCACGATCGATGTTTCTATAGGTGAACGGGTACGTTTTTCATAGAAGTCTTTCACGAACTTGCTGTCCATGTCTGACGTGCGACTGAAGGTGCCACAGGAATGTGGAATTTATTGGTTTCCTGCTTTAGCATTCGCCGTATCTGCATTGCCTGTTTGCTTCTGGCCTCCCACCCGTGCCAAGCACGGGTATCTCTCTAGTAAAGTTTAATACACCGGTAGGTTCCTTTGGTTATGTTCACTTTTTCTGTCTTGTGTTCTTTGCAAACAAAGTAAAAATTCATTCAATATTACACCTGTAAAAATATCAGGTTGTGGAACCCTTGAAAATCATGCTGTGGAACTGTGAAAGAGAACCTCGATTCGAAAACTTTCTGGTAACCTGTTTCGTAACCAAATCATTTGGTTACTTGCAGCCTGCTTCTCCCATCAGATCTCGGCAAGGGTGCCTTGTTTGGTTTGACCCAGGTCTGAACCAAACTTCTTATTTATTTTATCATCCACATAACTTCTAACCATCTTCACTCATAATCTTGAGAGATTTATTTTAGCATATGATGAGTAGATTAACGCGACAGTTTTGTATACTGCTAGTTGTAAACGTGATTAATTTTCTGATTGGGACGTCCTCTTTGTTTTGTTCCTTCCCTAGTTTGTTTTTATACATTTTATTATACTGAATTATTGATTGTTCCTGGGTTTGTTCCCTTTTTCCATGAGTAAATTACCAACAGGCACACAAAATTTAGGTTCTTGTTGTGTAACGAAGTTGAACATATTTGTTTTCCCGAGCCACCATTGGTGCTTTGGAATTGAAATTAACATGTCCAATCCACCTCTTAGGAGCTTCTCTCCAACATTCTATCGTTCATGCCCGTTAGGGAGATGGAGATTGTGTGCGTGTCATGCATACATACTTGGATATACAGTGCCTTCAGAAAGTGTTCACACCACATGACGTTTTTCACATTTTGCTGTTGCAGCCTGAATTTCTAAATGGATTAAATTGAGATTTGACCCCCATAATGTTTAAAGTTGAATTTTATTTTTAGACTTTTTTTTTTTTTTAAACAAAGCGTGAAGCGGTGTAGGGCAACACACTCCCGGTCTGTCGAGCTTCCGTTTCCCGGAAGCGGAGCTCCAGGCTCGTTGTCCGGCAGCTGTAAATGCTTTTTTGCCGTATCCATATTAATGCACACCAACTAATGAATTAAGCACTTCCCATTTTGCCTTTAAATAAAAATAAAAATTCCTTTCCTTTCAATACTTTGGTTTGCTTTTGTTTTCACTTTTGAGCAGTTTTTCCACTTCGAAGTTCCTGTCTTTTTATGCTGTCTCCATGGCATGATTTCATACTCGAGTTGAGCATGGAATGTGAAGATGTATTTTCCCCTTTAAGAAAAAAAAGAATGCAAATGGTTGCTGAAAGCATTCTTTTGTAATTGTCGACATTCGAGGAAATTAAAATGCTCGTAAAATTATTTTTGTATTTTCAATTGATTGAATGAGCTTGACATCTGACTTCCACACAACTCTACCTGATGTTGATAACTGAAGGGTATTAATTTTAGGTTGCTCAACTTTAGGGAGGTGATTCGGAAAATGTGAAGCATTCAAAATTTTCTGAATGTTTACTCTTTGTATGTACAAATCTAGGCTTGAGGGGGGAGCTAAATGGCAGAGGGCAGCATGTTAAGATTGAGGGGATCAAAGGGGAAAGGAGCCAGTCATTGTAACTGAGCATTGACTGAAAGAAAAGTGGGTGGTTTGGATGGGTGAGGATGAGGGTTCAATTCGTGAGAGAGACTGGAGATAGTTTTGGGGGAGTGCAGGAAATGTCTGAGCGGTGCTGTTGACCTATTTTTGCTTGAAGCACGAGATGACAGATGCATAGTCTGTTCCACACCCATGAGAGAATATTGTGGTGTTGGAATGGAGGTGAGCATTCCACTCTGAATTGGGAAGGGTAACCAGGCTTGGGATTCTTCAAGAATGTGTGACTTTGGTAGACTTGGAGAAGCAAGGCCATAAAATGAGGGGATATAAAAGAGTCGACCAGCCTTCCTGCAATGTACGAACAGCAGACCTTGCGGACTATTCCTCTGGATGACATTGAAAGCCTTGGATTCGACCACTTCCAGAGGAGCAAAATGGGAACATGTTGCACCATCCCAAAATCGGGACCCATATTCTCTGATGCTTCGGCTGTTGGCTTTATGCACCCCAATGAGTTCTGACCGGTTTAGAAAGGACTTGGCTCTGCAGAGAATATTGTCAGCCAACCTTGGCCAGAGTCCAGTTGGTAGCCATGGCCCACCCAAGACAGATTGTGATCCACAAAACTTCTGGGATTGCACCCTCTCAAATTGGACTGGAGGGGGTTATATCGAGAGTTAGACTATGGGTTAGACAGCCGATCATCGTGGAGGGACAGAGTTGAGAGCATTGTATATTCATACTTTGGAAGACGTGTTCCAGATAGTTGTCCAACAGCTGCTTGCTTCTTTCCAAACCTGCAGAGATGGATGCTGCAGCAGCCTGTCTCAAAGTATGACGTATTATTCTGCACTTGGGTGTTCATCGTCAGGAAAATGGTACAAAGGATTTTTTTACTTTTTCGTTTAAGTGGAGAGGTCATTGAAGTTGTGGAAGCACTCATCATTAAAGTTGACCAGGAATAAGCTAGGTCTTAAAGTGTTGCTTTACTCGACAGCCTCAAGCAGTAGATCGTAAGATGGAATGCTATTGAGAGCGACCCGGTTTTTCTGCTCAACGAAAATGTGATAACAATTAGTGGATTTGCTGTGGAATACCATCAACAGACATCTTTGAATGCAAGGCTATGCATTTGAGATTTGAGAATTGGTGCATCCACCCATTGTTTGGTTAAGAAGCAACAAGTATGTGGGAGAATCACTGGGGCAGAGCCTGAAGGTTTTTTTTGTTTGTTTGGTTTTGGGGTTTTTTTCTCCTGAGGTCTGCAGTGATGTTAGATCCCATCACTTTACTTGCAAAGGTGAGAAGGCTGACTGGTCTGTCGTGGAATGCATCAGCCTTGAAACTCCTCTTGTAAATTGTGGTGACATTTTCAACTTTTCAAGTCTTGAAGAGTGAGGAGAGAATGTAGTAAAAGCGTCGGTTTTGAGAATTGGTGTGAAGGCCACTGCATCTGTTTGCAGAGTGGGGCCGTGATTGACTTGGAACTTCTCAATCTGGGTGGTAAAGAAGTTTACGTGCTGTATGGAGGTGTTGCCTGGTGTTGGCTTAGCGGTTAGGGTGCCGGCTTGGGATCCTAGGATCCTGGGTTCGAATCCTGGTCGATCGCTGAATTAATGCCAGGGGGGTTGACTCAGCCTGTCATCCTTCCGAGGTCGGCAAATTGAGTACCAGCTTGCGGGGATGAATGATCCCGGTGTGTCCCCGGTTTAGAATAGGTACACTGTACCCCTGCGCATCGTAAGAGGCGACTAAGGGTTGGCGTCAGGAAGGGCATCCGGCCATAAAAACATTGCCTCAAACAGGGAACCATGATTGTCATGGGGCCCGCAAGGCTAACCCCCGCTCTAGCGGGGAAAATGGCCTTTAAAAACTATCATTCATTCATTCATTCATTCATGGAGGGGATGAATTGTTGGTCATGTCATGTCATGTAATGGAGTGGTTGGCTTAGCTTTGTTACTGTCCCCCGTCGCACCGCGGAGCGAAAGGGGGACTATGGTTTTCCCGTCCGTCCGTGCATGCGTAAGCGAAGGACCGCATTCGAATTTGGTGTGTGGGTGCAACCCACGTCATAATCCAAGATGGCCGCCGCCATGTATGTCTGACCCTTGTGAGCAGAATATCCTGAAAAATAAGCGAAGTACCAACTGTTAATCTGGTGTGTGGGTGTATCTAGGCATAAGGAAGAACCCTATTGAAAATTGGGTCGCCACGGCAAAATCCAAGATGGCCTCCGCCATGTATGTCTGAACCTTGAGCGGAATATCTTGAAAAATAAGCGAAGTCCAACTTCTAATCTGGTGTGTGGGTGTATCTAGGCACAAGGAAGAACGCTATTGAAAATTGGGTCGCCACATCAAAATCCAAGATGGCCACCGCCATGTATGTCTGAACCTTGTGAGCGGAATATCTTGAAAAATAAGCGAACTACTAACTTATAATCTGGTGTGTGGGTGTATCTACACAAAAGGAAGAACGCTATTGAAAATTGGGTCGCCACATCAAAATCCAAGATGGCCGCCGCCATGCATGTCTGAACCTTGTGAGCGAAATATCATATCATCGCATGTTTTCTGCGTCTTCCACTTTGTCAACTCGCATCACTTCCCCGACGGGGGACCTAGGCGTAACGCTTGTTTATTTATTTATTTGTTAAATAAATCCATCACTTTCACAAGGACATTATAAGAGAAGCAGAGTAGGCTTTATAGATACTACTGTGTTCAAAAAGTATCCGACCTTTATTTTTCATGTGTAAAAAAAAAAGAAGCTAGGGAGGCGATGATTGGTGCACTTATGTAGGCGATCCTAATGCGCACGTGTGAATTTTTTCCCACCTGCAGAAGCTGTCATTCGACGACGGCAGACCGCCGATGATTGAGGACATGTAAGCGAGCGCCGTCGGATTTTCGTTTTTGACAAAATGACGGAAAAACTTGAACAACGCTACTGCATCAAATTTTGTGTAAAGCTTGGCGATTCCCAAGTGGAAACGATCCGCAAGATTCAACACCATTCATTCCATTATGAAGGAGGATTTGGGCTTCAGGAGAATCTCAGCGAAGTTCGTACCAAAGCTGCTAACGATTGAGCAGAAGCAACTCCGTTTGGAGATCGCACAGGACATGCTGGAGACTGTGAACAGCGATCCCAGCTTCCTCGACACAGTGATCACTGGCGATGAGTCCTGGGTTTATGGGTGCGACCCAGAAACCAAGTTGCAGTCATCACAATGGAAGCATCCAACATCCCCGAGGCCAAAAAACACAAAATTTGATGCAGTAGCGTTGTTCAGGTTTTTCCGTCATTTTGTCAAAAACGAAAATCCTATGGCGCTCGCTTACATGTCCTCACTCATCGGCGGTCTGCCGTCGAATGACAGCTTCTGCAGGTGGGAAAAAATTCACGCGTGCGCATTAGGATCGCCTACATACGTGCACCAATCAACGCCTCCCTAGCTTCTTTTTTTTTACGCACGAAAAATAAAGGTCGGATACTTTTTGAACACTACGTACGTTTGAGAGTGAGAAAAGAATGGGGAGAACAGACAAGGCCCTCATGAGCTGTGATGTGGGAAGGGGGTAACATACTGGCCAGAAGCAGATATGGAAGGGGTTTCTGGGTGCACTTTCCTCTGCATACTATCACAAACATCATATAAACAGTACTGTACTTTTGAATTGATGCAAAATGTATTCTTTCTGTCAAGTAAGGGTGTAAGGAACACAGTGGCAGTGTGATGGAGGGAAAGAAATAGGAATAGAGACTCTAATTGGAAAAGCAAGTGGAGAGAAGTATTGAAGTTTACTAATTGCACATGGAGCTGTGCGTGGGCCTGCTTCCTTGTTTGCTTGCTTGTTTTTGATTTTCTGACCATGTGGAACACAAACCGTCAACCATGTATGTATGGAGAAGCAAGGACTGGCACAAATTTTGCACAGAGGCCTTAGAAGTCATAGCTGCAAAAAGGGATAGAAACTAGCGTCCGGATCTGCAGATACAACCAGCAAGGAAAGAAGAACGATACTCGGTAGAGGGCATACTTCCACCATGCTGAATAGTTGATGTTTTGCATCACACTGATGGGCTGGATCTGCATCCATACCTTCACCAAAATCTTATCAATTTGTCCTTGTCACACACCCAACTTGTCCATCAAATTTTGTCTGAATCCATCCATAACTTTTTGAGGTATCCTGCTCCTCTGACCACCTTCGTGTACCGAACGGTTGCAGCCAGCAATTGACAACAACAAATAGTTGCAACCGGCACATTCTAAATAATGCGATCCATTGACTTGGTGTTGGAAGAACCAACCCGGTCGTGTCTACCTGCCAACAATCAGGGAGAATATAATAATTGTCTGGGAGTTGGTGCTTTTGTCAGAGGTTATACTTCCTGCCGACTGCAGTAAGGAATGCGACTACGTGATGTTGCCTTCGCCATAACAACCAGCAATTTCTGTTTCCAGCTTGCTGGGCCCAAATGTATCATTCCCAAGACTGTAACTCCCCAGCCTTGCAAACTGTTGGCATGGGAAGTACACTTGTATGGTTATCTTGTGTGTCTGAAGATTGGGGCTAAAACCATGAAACTGATTGCAATCTGTAACCACTTTTGTGGTTATTTTTGAGTTGGTGGGCCTTGGCGGTTCAGTTTATTTATTTATGTTTTCGACTTGGTGGTGCTTTTTCAACCACCGTTGGATCTTTGCTGCTAGCCTGGTGTTGGCTTAGCAGTTAGGGCACAGGCTTGGGATCCTAGGATCCTGAGTTTGATTCCGGTCGATCGCTGAATTATCGCCAGGGGGGGTTGACTCAGCCTGTCATACTTCTGAGGTCGGCAAATTGAGTACCAGCTTGCTGGGATGAATGATCCGGTGTGTACCCTGATGTAGAATAGATACACCGTATCCCTGCGCATCGGAAGAGGTGACTGAGGGTTGGCGTCAGGAAGGGCATCTAGCCATAAAAACATTACCTCAAACAGGGAACCATGATTGTCATGGGGCACGCAAGACGAACCCCTGCTCTAGAGGGGGAAAATGGCCTTAAAACGGTAATTTATTCATTCATTCGTTTGATCTTTGCTTCTCTGCTGTTGTAGTCTATTGGATGGAGTGCATTTTCGTTTTGTCATTTTAAATTGATCGTGCTTCAATATCCTGTTCATCATAATCTCCTCACCCGTTAACTTTGACGTGAACGTGTGTGTTTACAATGTTGAACATGCAGGTAGTTTGTCAACCTAAAGTGGTTGTGTAATGCCTGCTTCCCCACCACCAACCCCTTCATACGTCCCGCCCCTCCCCACTTCCATGAAAGTTTGGAACTTCTCCATCCATAAATTGTATCGGAGAAGCCTCACGTCCCCATTAGCATGGTAGTCAACTGATCTAGAGATTGGATAATTTTCACTTGCTGTGTTGTAATGACGAATCAGAAACCCCCTATTGTGTGTGCCTGTCATCAACTGACCTCCATCTAATGATCTCTGACCCAACTATGTAAATCCTCAATGTCTACGTTTTTTCAGAAGTCAAAAATAATCCTTAAAAGCACATAACAGCTCTGGGTTCCTGGTGAGCAATTTGTTGCCAAGGTGAGCAATTTGTTGCCAAGGTGAGCAATTAAAAAAAAAATTAGATGAATACAACATGCATTTTAAAGGCCATTTTCCCTGCTAGAGCGGGGGTTAGCCTTGCGGTCCCCATGACAATCTTCTCCATTTTGCTTTTTATATGGGGAAATGACATGCCCAGACCAGGAATTAAACCCAGGTCCTCTACATCTTCCCACATATATCAATTTCATTATTTAATCCTGTTCATTAATCCAATTGCTTCACTACGCCCCCAGTGGTGTTTATAATAGAGGACATTGATTTGTCCCCCCCCCCCCCCCCCATTGGAGGAAGACCCTCTCGTGTTCAGGCCGTTGGTGCTCCTATGGTTGGCAACGAGTGCCCCGGAAGCATTGACGGAAAGAGTGGTAATCATATGTGTGGGAAAATTTCATGCTCAGGCAGGGTCTCCCAGAAACATGACATGACCAAAAGTATGTGGACACCCAAAGATCACACATCTCAATCAAATCAAGGGCATTAATATGGAGTTGGTCCCCCCCTTTGCTGCTATAACAGCCTCCACTCTTCTGAAAAGTCTTTCCACTACATGTTGGAACATTGCTGTGGGGATTTGCTTCCATTCAGCCACAAGAGCATTTGTGAGGTCGGGCACTGATGTTGGGCGATTAGGCCTGGCTCGCAGTCGGTGTTCCAATTCATCCCAAAGGTGTTCAATTGGGTTGAGGTCAGGGCTCTGTGCAGGCCAGTCAAGTTCTTCCACACCGATCTCGACGAACTATTTCTGTATGCACCTCACTTTGTGCACGGGGCATTGTCATGCTGAAACAGGAAAGGGCCTTTCCCAAACTGTTGCCACAAAGTTGGAAGCACACAATCGTCTGGAATGTCATTGTATGCTGTAGCGTTAAGATTTCCTTTCACTGGAACCTCTTACACTAAACTTTACAGTTGGCACGATGCATTCGGGCAGGTAGCGTTCTCCTGGCATCCGCCAAAAGTAGATTCGTCCGTCCGACTGCCAGATGGTGAAGCGTGATTCATCACTCCAGAGAATGTGTTTCCACTGCTCCAGAGTCCAATGGTGGCGAGCTTTACACCACTCCAGCCGATGCTTGGCATTACGCATGCTGATGTTAGGCTTGTGTGCGGCTGCTCAGCCATGGAAACCCATTTCATGAAGTTCCCGACGAACATTTCTTGAGCTGACGTTTCTTCCAGAGGCAGTTTGGAACTCGGTAGTGAGTGTTGCAACAGAGGACAGACGATTTTTACGTGCTACGTGCTTCAGCACTCTGCTGTCCCGTTCTGTGAACTTGTGTGGCCTACCACTTCGTGGCTAAGCTGATGTTGCTCCTCCACGTTGCCGCTTCACAAAAACAGCACTTGCAGTTGACCGGGGCAGCTCTAGCATGACATAAATTTGATGAACTGACTTGTTGGAAAGGTGGCGTCCTATGACGGTGCCATGTTGAAAGGCACTGAACTATTCAGTATGGCCCATTCTACTGCCAATGTTTGTCTATGGCTGTGTGCTTGATTATATATACCAGTCAGCAATGGGTGTGACTGAAATAGCCAAATCCACTAATTAGAAGGGGTGTCCGCATACTTTTGGTCATGTTGTCTAGCTCAGATTGTAGAGCACTGGTACGGTTTTCCAGAGGACCTGTGTTCGATTCCTGGTCAGAGCATGTAATTTTCCCACATATCGATTTAATTTAAATATATATATATATATATATATTTTTTTTTTTTCTGCTCGCCACATTTGGCACAGACATTTGCTGTTGACTTTTGATGTTGCTTTGTAAGTGTCACATAATTATTATGCTATTCCAACGGCAGTTGTTCGGGTACTTATTCGGAGCCCTTACATCGTTGCGTTGCATTGTTGTTGCATTCAGCCGTTCTTGAGTTGTCATGGTAATAAAATAATTTGGACTTAACGATGCCTCTGACCTTTAATGGAAGAAGAAGAAGAAGAAGAAGTGCATGGAAGAAGTTTCGGGAACTGAGTGGCGTGCTGATGAGGAGGGGAGTGTCGTTGAAGCTGAAGGGAAATACTGTATGCTGCATGTGTGAGAAGTATTATGATTTATGGGAGCGAGACATGGGTCATGAATGTAGAGCAGCAACGAAGTCTGGAAAGGGTGGAAATGCAAATGGTTCGGTGGATGTGCGGAGTATCGTTGAGAGAGGAAGACAAATGATGAATTGCGAAAGATGATGGGAATAGAGCCTGTGATTGATGCTGTGAAGAGGAACAGGTTGAGATGGTTTGGTCATGTGTTGAGGAAGGATGAAAGTGACTGGTTGAGAAGAGTGATGGAAATGAATGTAGAAGGAAGTGGAGGACAGGGAAGACCGAGAAAGACTTGGCTAAAGATGGTGGAAGAAGAAATGCGGGCAAGGGGGTTAACAAGGAGAGATGCAGAAAATAGGGCAAAATGGAGAAGATTGTCATGGGGACCGCAAGGCTAACCCCCGCTCTCGTAGGGAAAATGGCCCTAAAATGCATGTTGTTGTTGATGCCTCTGACCTTTCACCTCTTTGCCCCAAACTCAGTTCATGTTTACATCATTATGCATGCTTGTACAGGAACCCTCGCTTTACGGAAGGGTTACTACGTTCTGCAAATTCTTTCTGTTATGTGAATTTCCACAAGTCAAAACCAATTTTCCCATGTACTCACATTATAAAAGTGGAGGTCGGTTTCTACGGAACAAAATCGTCTCTCTCTACGATGTAACAAACACACTTAAATAAAGCAACAAAGTTTATTACAATGCTCTGTACATTACTTTTAACTATTACTATTACTGTAATACTGTTTATGTACTAAAATGGAGATCAGTGCTGTGCACGAATCTGTTTTGCTTGTGGACCTTGATTTAAAATGTAGAAATGAACCGTTACAGTGAGCAAAAAGAAAAAGATTGTTTGATTGACAATGACTTGTGGTGGCTGGAGGGAGGGAGAGGGGAAGAAGGGAGGTGAGTGTTCAGTGCTGGTATACTGTGGGGTGTCCACCACGATGGCTTTTACCACAGCTGGTCTGTCACTTCCCCTGACATGCTGTGACCACCATCGCTCAGCCACTGCCTCCACTCGCTACACTCCCACACCACTGCCTCTATTCGCTACACACGCACACCACTGCTTCCACTCACTACACACACACACACCACTGCCTCCACTCGCTTCACACACACACCACTGCCTCCACTCACTACACATACCACTGCCTCCACTCGCTACACTCCCACACCACTGCCTCCACTCGCTACACTCCCACACCACTGCCTCCACTCGCTACACTCCCACACCACTGCCTCTATTCGCTACACATGCACACCACTGCCTCCACTCACTACACACACACACACCACTGCCTCTATTCGCTACACACGCACACCACTGCCTCCACTCACTACACACACACACCACTGCCTCCACTCGCTACACACACACACCACTGCCTCCACTCGCTACACACACACACACCACTGCCTCCACTCGCTACACACACACACACCACTGCCTCCACTCGCTACACACACACACACACCACTGCCTCCACTCGCTACACACACACACCACTGCCTCCACTCGCTACACACACACACCACTGCCTCCACTCGCTACACACACACACCACTGCCTCCACTCGCTACACACACACACACACACACCACTGCCTCCACTCGCTACACACACACACACACCACTGCCTCCACTCGCTACACACACACCACTGCCTCCACTCGCTGCACACACATCACTGCCTCCACCCACTACAAACATCCACCACTGCCTCCATTTGCTACAAACATCCACTACTTCCTCATTTGAAGGTTGCTTTCCAGACATCTTGTGTGACTGATGGAGTGAGCAGAGCCAACCATGAGAGGTAGTGAGAAGCACAGTGAAATCCAAACCACGGAACTTCTCTTTGGGAGCGAGAGTGGGGGGAGGGTGGTGGGGGTTTGTTAATACTTAAATAAAAAAATCCAATTTTAAACGCAGATGGTGACCTTTGTTTAAGCATGAGTTCCGATAGTCTGATATCTATCTATAATTCCAGTAATCTCTGTCTGTCTGTACGTTTGTCTGTGACCGCTGTTTCTCGACAACCACGGGTCCGATATACTTTTAACTTGCCAGGTATATTGCTGGGGACCCGAGGATGTGCCTTTTCAAGGTTTCATATTAATCGGACAATTACTTACCGAGCTATGTCCAAAAAACGATTCAACCAATCAGAGAGCAGCGAACGATCGCGTGTGCCGAACGTGGCGGGCACACTCTGCCTCGGATGGCACATTTGAGAGCGTATTCATTTATTTCACGTTTGCAAACTATGTTGGCGTTAAACTATGTTTTACAACTAATAAAAACGAATTTGCGATTCATTCGCTTTCCTGCGCGTTTGTGCACGCGATGGCGATTTCTTTACCAAACTCCGGAAGCCGTTCGCTTTGGACCAAACCATTGCATGTAAATAGAGGGGGGGGATTGTCACCACTCGCAAGCCGTTCGCTTTGGACCAAACCATTTCATGTAAATAGAGGGGGGGGGATATAATTTTAGATATAGATATAGTACGGGCATGCCCTAGTCTATCTATAATTCCAGTAATCTCTGTGTGTTTGTTTGTACGTTTGTACGTTTGTTTGTTTGTCTGTGACCGCTGTTTCTCGACAACCACGGGTCCGATATACTTTTAACTTGCCAGGTATATTGCTGGGGACCCGAGGATGTGCCTTTTCAAGGTTTGAAATTAATCGGACAAGTACTTACCGAGCGAGCTATGGCGATTTAGCCGTTCGCCGTTCGCTTTGGCGTTGCGAATGGACCAAACCATTGCATGTAAATAGAGGGGGGGGGTTCTGTGGTCGTTGCGAATGGACCAAACCATTCATGTAAATAGAGGGGGGGGGGGGGGTTCTGTGGTCGTTACTGCCACGTGGTTTCAAAGTTTTTTTTTTTGTTGTTGTTTGCACGCATGTTTTTTTGCACCCACGTACGGGCACGCCCTAGGATGTTTACACACACACACCCCTACACAAATTTTTTTTTTTTTTTTTTTGGCAAGGAACGGGCACCCACGTACGGGCACGTCCTAGCTTATATATAGTACGGGCATGCCCTAGTTATATAAAATGTCGAAAACCCGTGCAGTAATACAAATGCAGTACGTACGTATATACATCTCATTACAGTACTAACATGTAAAATATGATTTGAGGGCACCTATAATAAGCAAGTTGACTTGAAGTGCATTTATACTTTTGCCCTCAATTCATGTGGTGTATGTAAAACCTATTACAGAAAAAAAAGAAGTTTTTAGGCTCAAATTTCCATTATTATGAATTTTGCTTTCTGTTGCATGAATTTTAGTCACTACTTATTTGCTTCCGTTATAGCAAATTCCCTCAAGTGAATTTCCGTAGTGCGGGTGATTACCGTACCAAGTTAAATTTTAATCTCTTCGGCTTTTCAAAAGTTATCACATATTTACCTGACATTACCGCTGACCTTTGACCTCTTGATGCCATGTAATCCAATCGGTTTATCTTTGTATTATATATATACTAGGGCATGCCCGTACTATATATATATCTAAAATTATATCCCCCCCCTCTATTTACATGAAATGGTTTGGTCCAAAGCGAACGGCTTGCGAGTACGGTGACAATCCCCCCCCCTCTATTTACATGAAATGGTTTGGTCCAAAGCGAACGGCTTGCGGAGTTTGGTAAAGAAATCGCCATAACGTGCACAAACGCGCAGGAAAGCGAAAGAATCGCAAATTAGTTTTAATTAGTTTTAAAACATAGTTTAACGCCAACATAGCGGCAACATAGTTTGCCAACGTGAAATAAATGAATACGCTCTCAAATGTGCCGTCCGAGGCAGAGTCTGTTCGGCACGTTCGGCACACGTGATAGCTCGCTGCTCTCTGATTGGTTGAATCGTTTTTTGGACATAGCTCGGTAACTACTTGTCCGATTAATATGAAACCTTGAAAAGGCACATCCTCGGGTCCCCAGCAATATACCTGGCAAGTTTCAAGTATATCGAACCCGTGGTTGTCGAGAAACAGCGGTCACAGACATACAGACATACATACATACATACATACATACATACATACATACACACAGAGATTACTGGAATTATAGATAGATATATATATATATACTTATACCAAGTTTGTTAAAATTCCCATCACTAGTTCAAAGGTTCGTCTGTTAACATACTTTTTACTTAACATGACCTTTGACCTCTTGACCCCAAAATCTAATCGGTTCATCTTTTCATCATCTATCTATAATTCCAGTAATCTCTGTGTGTCTGTGTGTTTGTCTGTGACCGCTGTTTCTCGACAACCACGGGTCCGATATACTTGAAACTTGCCAGGTATATTGCTGGGGACCCGAGGATGTGCCTTTTCAAGGTTTCATATTAATCGGACAAGTAGTTACCGAGCTATGGCGATTTCTTTACCAAACTCCGCAAGCCGTTCGCTTTGGACCAAACCATTGCATGTAAATAGAGGGGGGGGATTGTCACCGTACTCGCAAGCCGTTCGCTTTGGACCAAACCATTTCATGTAAATAGAGGGGGGGGATTGTCACCGTACTCGCAAGCCGTTCGCTTTGGACCAAACCATTTCATGTAAATAGAGGGGGGGGATTGTCACCGTACTCGCAAGCCGTTCGCTTTGGACCAAACCATTTCATGTAAATAGAGGGGGGGGATATAATTTTAGATATCTATCTATAATTCCAGTAATCTCTGTACGTTTGTTTGTCTGTGACCGCTGTTTCTCGACAACCACGGGTCCGATATACTTTTAACTTGCCAGGTATATTGCTGGGGACCCGAGGATGTGCCTTTTCAAGGTTTCATATTAATCGGACAATTACTTACCGAGCTATGTCCAAAAAACGATTCAACCAATCAGAGAGCAGCGAACTATCGCGTGTGCCGAACGTGGCGGACACACTCTGCCTCGGATGGCACATTTGAGAGCGTATTCATTTATTTCACGTTTGCAAACTATGTTGGCGTTAAACTATGTTTTAAAACTAATAAAAACGAATTTGCGATTCATTCGCTTTCCTGCGCGTTTGTGCACGCGATGGCGATTTCTTTACCAAACTCCGGAAGCCGTTCGCTTTGGACCAAACCATTTCATGTAAATAGAGGGGGGGGATATAATTTTAGATATAGATATAGTACGGGCAATGCCCTAGTAATATATAATTATACCAAGTTTGGTGAAAATCCAATGACTGGTTCACAACTTATCTCGGTAACAGAATCTTTCCCTTATGTCTGACATTTGGCCTTTGATCTCTTGAACCCAAAATCGAATCGTTCAGCTTTACATCATTATACATCCCTATACCAAGTTTGACTTTGATCCCTTCAGCCGTTCTCGAGTTATAAACCTATTACATCGACTCTGACGTCTTCACCCCAAAATCTAATTGGTTCATCTTTACATCATCATACATGCTTGTACCTACTTTTATCAAAATCCCATCACTGGCTCATAAGTTATCGCGGTCACAGTATATATATTTTTAACCTAACATGACCTTTGACCTCGTGACCCCAATATGGAATCTGTTCATATTTACCTTATTAATACAAACCTGCACAAAGTTTGACTTGGATCCCTTCAGCCGTTCTCAAGTTAACGTCTTAACGAAAACCTATCACAGATGGATGGAAGGATGGACGGACGGACAGCCGGATGGACAACCTGAAAACACAATGCCTCCGGTGACTTCATTGGTGGAGGCATAAAAACAATAAATCTGCACAAACATCTACTCTGGAACCATCTCAACTTCCTTGAACACCATCGAGAGGGTGATGACGGAAGCCAAAAAATAATAATTATATATATATTGTTTTGCTGCTGACTTTCTTTTGCGCAAGTTTGAATTGATAAATGGTAGCTATGTTCAATGATGCGTCATTTTTTGCTAACTGCGGCACTTGGTGCATAAAAAGCACTTCAGAAACTGATATGGTGCACATACTGCGCAGCATCGATCAAGTTTCGCAGCCACGTAATGGAAGGTGTTTGACACTGAAGTGACACTGGCGTGCGTCGCCACCCGCGTCAGCATTGCAGCAAACATGCTCATTATGAAGAATGAAGACCGGCCTTGCTCGGGAAGGCTAGTGTTGAAAACAAAACGTGCTATTAACAATTATTGTCTTTTGATTGCTCAAGCAAAGGAAGCATAAATGTCGAAGAGAGTTTGACAGTGTCAGATTATATTCGTTTCTAGCCCTCGTCTGTCAAATAACTGTACTGAGGTTTACTAAATCAAACACAACAATGATGCCTAAAGGCTGTATCACGATTTGGATCGTATTACCAGTACGCAGCATGAGCATGGCGAGGGTGCTGTTACAATTGCTACGTGCGTGCCTATCACACGAGCGGTGTTGATTGCTTTCACACTCACCCGGCAGACCGTCATTGAAAGTTTTAGTCGCTTGGTTATGACATACGTTTGCCCTGGACATCGGTCAATGCAGTGTCAGATCATGTTTCTTTCCTGAAAAGATATTTGACATCTTTTGCATTTTTTTTTTTTGTCCTTTTCCATTGGTTCCATTATGGTCTTTGCATCGTTTGCAGGGAGAAGGAGGAGCTGGAGCGAAGGATTGAAGACGAGCAGTCAATGGATGATAAGAAGAAGAGGAAAGATGAAAAGCGGAAGAAGGAAATGGTTATAAAAAAGGTGAGAAAAAGCATGGACTGCGATTGGATGATTTATTATTTGCAAAACGCTTTTTATAAGTGCATTGCTCTTATACTTCAACTCAAACGTTGTGCTTCTTTAAATTTGATGCGCGCATATTTACCATTGGGTGACTCTTTATTGATTTTTTTTGTTGTTGTTGTTGTTGTTGACAGACCATTGAGCAAAAACCAAAAGGTATGTTACCTGATTAATTTTACTCACCACTATGCTGTATATGTTGTGCACGCTTATCCACTAAAGAAAATGTTGATACTTTGTGACATCTTAAGATCTGAAATATTGATTGACAATTGGCACTTTTACAATGAACATAAACAATTGGTTTGTAGTCACCTGCAGAGCTCTTCAATGATTGTCTTTTTTTATTTTTTTTGTGAAAATTGAAATGTATTTCAAAAATCAGCTTAAAGGGGAATCCAAACTCTCAGACAACCTCAACGCTAAGCTATCCCTTCATACCCTACAAAATAGATGTCTTTTGCGATTTATAACACAAGTGGTTTTGCAATTTAAAGTTGAAATCTTCTTTTTCTTCATGCTTGGCTGTGACTTCTCTCATAATTCAACCACCATATTCGTGTACCGTCTTCGGATTATATAGCGGTACAAATGAACTCGAGCCGCTATTCCACAAATATGCCTTATCAATGCATCCTTGGTGGTTGTAGTAATACAAACCGAGATGGTTTCTTGCTACACCAATGGTCGAAAGACCCTAAGTTTGCCATAAATTGGATGAGGCTTGTCCGAAATATCCGAGTGTGGATCGGGCCTACAAAATGTTCGCTTTTGTGCTCGGAACATTTTAGAGCAATGTTATGAACAAAGAGATGGCTAGTTATTGTGGTTATCGGCCACAATTGAGAGGGGATGTCGTCCCCACAATTAAGCGGAAGTCACAGCCGTTGCTCGAAACTGTAAGATCTCTACCCAGCTACCAGCTACCAGGAATGTTGCGATTTGAGCTGTGAAGCAAACACCTATGTTGGCCTGCCAGCGACCTATCTTACCTCGCTAGATGTGCTGGCTAACACTGCCATTTGCCTGATGGTTACCATGAGAGAACCTGAAAAGAATTATCAACACAAATTTCTGCAAGTGAAATGAACCACCATCTATTTATGGTGGAGAAAAAGCATGCACATATCATCTACTCCTCCGAGGATTTTACCGAAGGAGCTAAAACTTTCAGGATCCACCTCCCTCCCCACCCCACCTCCCCCCACCTTCTCCCCAGCACCTCACCCCCTTCACCATCCCTTCCACAATCAAACATCACCCCCACAATACCCACCACCACCTGGTAGCAATCCCTAAACCAGATGATCCAGATGGATACCCATCCCGAAACAAAACACACTACCACCCAACCCCCACCCCAAGCGCCCTCCCCCCCCCCCCTCCCCTCGCCCCCCCCCCCTCTCCACTGAGGTCGGACAACGGCACAAACACCATGGTGGGACACAACATGGCACGAACACAGATACTAATGATGTCCCGGGAAACAATGAAACGGGGACGATCCCATAACATACAGACCACCTGGTCAGTCTATTATGGTGGGACAAAGCATTTGTCACCCATTTTGTCAGCAGTGTCTGAGTGTGCTTGGGCGGTGTCGGCTGTCGGGTCATCGTCATCGTTTTATGGCCGTTTCCATGCTTGCATGTGCAAGCCGTGATTCACTATTGGCTGCTTCATCAAAGGGCATATTTGAGGCATGTTTTTTGCGGTCGATGTCCTTCCTGACGCCAACACAGAATCAGCTGTGGACCTAGCCTTTGTCTAAAATGACATCTATCTATAATTCCAGTAATCTCTGTGTGTGTGTATGCGACCGCTGTTTCTCGACAACTACCGGTCCGATATACTTTAAACTTGCCAGGTATATTGCTGGGGACCCGAGGATGTGCCTTTTCAAGGTTTCATATTAATCGGACAATTACTTACCGAGCTATGTCCAAAAAACGATTCAACCAATCAGAGAGCAGCGAGCTATCGCGTGTGCCGAACGTGGCGAACACACTCTGCCTCGGACGGCACATTTGAGAGCGTATTCATTTATTTCACGTTGGCAAACTATGTTGCCGCTATGTTGGCGTTAAACTATGTTTTAAAACTAATTAAAACCATTTCATGTAAATAGAGGGGGGGGGGGGGGGGGATTGTCACTGTACTCGCAAGCCGTTCGCCGTTCGCTTTGGCGTTGCGAATGGACCAAAATATTTCATGGACCAAACCATTTCATGTAAAGCGTTCGCCGTTCGCTTTGGCGTTGCGAATGGACCAAAACATTTCATGAACCAAACCATTTCATGTAAATAGAGGGGGGGGATATAATTTTAGATATATATATAGTACGGGCATGCCCTAGTACCCTGAAAGGCAGCAGGGGGATTTGCAATCAGGTGTGAGTGAGTGTGTTGAGTGAGATTCCTTCTCTGAGGTAGACTGCCTACCAGCTAAAGTACTCCACCTACTTGGATTGGATTGGAGAGTAAGTAATCCTGGTTGGATTGGAGAGTGTCACAGCAAGTCCTCTCAAAGGAGGGGCATGCCCCCACTACACCTCGAGGGTACCAACCTATTCTGAGATTTTCCAGACATTTATCCAGTGCCCTCAAGAGCAGCACTGTTACCATGGTGCACCACTAGGAGGTAGTCTGAAAGAATTGGCAAGGGTAGAGGCTATGTACCGGAAGGAAGAACTTACACACTGCCTTCTTTTTGCTCGCAGAGCTATCCGGCGGCCATAGCTAAAAGCAACGAGTGGTAAACCACATCACACCTTACTGCAGCACTAGACGTGTACACCTGCCCTGTGAAAGAAAAACACAAGTACCACGGGTGATGACAGGTATTTCTGCTGGAGTAATATAACTCATTTAACAATTAATACAAAACCCCTGATAAAGCGTCAATAGAACGGAAAAGCAAAACCTACCAATCTGTAGTGAACATGCGACTGGTTTTTTTCATTTTCACGAACACTTCCATTGTCCCCATCTTTGTCTAAATCGCTCGCATAAGGCTCAAAACGTTACGGCTCCATAATTCCCCCGGAAGTGTTTCCATCACTAATTACCTCCGCCACCAAAGGTGGATTGGGGTTATGTTTTCAGCTCTGTGTTTGTTTGTGAACAAAATATCTCAAAAAGTTGTGGACTGATTTGGACGAAACTTGGTGGACCGGTTGGTTGTCTGACGAGGACTATTTGATTCGATTTGATTTTGGTGAAGACCTGAATATGGATTCGGATATGAGAATTATTTAATTTTTCAAGTGATTCTTCACCTTTGGGTGATGAGGCCAAAAACGATACATAGCAGGATATCTCAAAGTTATGGATGGATTTGGACAAAACTTGTAGGACAGGTTGTTTGTGTGACGAGGAAGAATTGATTCAATGTTGGTGAAGATCTGGATTTGGATCCGGCTACTATAATTTTTTAAGTGATTCTTCACCATTAAGTGATGTGGCCAAAAACTATACATAGCAGGATATCTCAAAAAGTTGTGGATGGATTTGGACGGAACTTGGTGGACCAGTTGGGTGTCTAACGAGGACAATTCGATTTTGGTGAAGATCTGAATATGGTTTCGGATATGAGAATTATTTAATTTTTTAAGTGATTCTTCACCATTGTGTGATAGGGCGAAAAGCGATTATATGACATATTTTTAAAAGTTATGGACGAATTATGGCTAAACTTGTTGGACAAGTATGTGTGTGACAAGGAAGAATCTATTCGATTTTGGTGAAGATCCGGATCTGGAGCCAGCTAGTAGGATTTTTAAAGTGATTCTTCACCATTGAGTGATATGGCCAACCAGGTGGAGGTATGCTCTCTACCGAGTGCCGTCTCGTTTTGTCTGTCGCAGTTTCTTCAAAATCCCACTGATCAGTTTCAGCATGCTGAGAATCTTCAAAGTTGCTAATGATGGTGGAATTGGTATCAGAATCTGGCTTGAAATACATTATCAATATGGAATCCACCTTTTAGATCAAGGTGGGTTCTGAGTGTCCACTGGCGAAAATCGACATTTTCGGGCTTTATTTGGCACTTTGTGATTGACAAAAAAAAGTTCAATTTTTTCCCATTCTAATTAGAGCGTGATTAATGATTTTGAATGGTTTTTAGAAGGGGGGAAAAATATTGCATTTGGGTTCGTTTCTCTAAGAAAACGGCAGTTTTTATAGGTTATTTGTCTAAAATAACCTCAGTTTGTCTCCTGGTGTCCAGCCGTCCATATGTCCATTAACATTTGACCAAAACATAATCTCACATACTACCCGACTGATTATGGACCAGATTTGGGGCGATGCATAAGGACAGCAACATCTCAGGGGGTTGCACTCCCCATCCGAATGCACACCTTGTAAAGGTGGTAAAAGAGTGGTTTCCCCACAAAATATTGTTATTTCATTCAAAAATCTTATTCTCAGAAACCACCAGACAGATCCAGACCAATTCACCACGAATCACAGGGCCATGCCCTTAAGTTGGGCTCCTCGTGGTCATATCTACCCCGGAAAGGGGGCCACGGGCTCCCTCCCTGAATTCCCCATCTTCACTAAAATATTGTTTCAAGGAATGGTGTGGTCAAGTTTCATTGGAATTGTACGTGGTTTCTGTGATGAAAGCAAATTCCTATTTTGGGTTGGGTCAAACCTGAATCCGCTTTGTCCCCTGGTAGACCCACTTAGACCCAGATTTTTTTTTTTTTCATGCTGTGAACAAACTAGAGTTGCAACACACCTAATATAATTTGTGCCAAGTTTGGTCACAATCGGCTGACACAGCTGACACCGCACGTGAAAAAGCGGAATGCCTCAATTCTGTGTTTGCCTCAAAATCTTGTGTCCCAAAACCCATCTCTCTCTCTACCCACCTTTCCAAGTCGAATCCAGCTGCTCCAGGACTCTGTCCTTCTCTCTTGACAAGGTGGAGAAGTTTTTGTCAAACCTCGACTCTGATTCTGCAACTGGACCAGACGGCATCATCCCACGGGTCCTAAAATCCTGCTCCTGCCGCTCTATCTCACCCTCTCTCTGTTCTCTTCACCCTCTCTTTTGCTCAAGGTCATCTGCCATCAGCTTGGAAATTGTCCAACATTACCGCTTTACACAAAAAGGTGCAAAAACAGATCATTGCAACTACAGACCAATCGGCCTGCTCCCAATAATCAGCAAGGTCATGGAATCGATCATTGCTTCTGACATCAAATCCTTCCTCTTCTCTAATGGCTTGATCTCGGATCATCAATTTGGATTCAGACCAGGTCACTCTACTCTGGACATGCTGCATCCCCTGTCTCAACAATGGATGGAGGTCTTTAATGCCAAACAGGAAATCAGAGCTGTCTCCCTTGACATATCACGTGCCTTCAATACGGTCTGGTGCACCCTGCTCTGCTCTCCAAACTCTCCTCCTATGGTATCAATGAAAATCTCCACGGATGGCTTGCGGACTTCCTCTCTGGTCGTAATCAACGTGTGGCCCTGAATGGATTTCTCATCACCCCTGCCTGTTCAGGCTAGAGTTCCCCAAGGCAGTGTTCTGGGGACTGTTCTGGGAAAATCCTCTCTATCTCTTTGCTGATGATGACCACTCTCTGCCGCTCCATACCTCATCCCTCAGATCGGCAGTCTGCAGCCTTATTGAATACCTGGACAATATTGTAAAATATACCTTTTTGTATACTGAATCGAGGCTCGTGAAAGAGCTAACATTTATTTCACAAACAAATCAACCAGACAAACAAGATATATAAAAAGAGGGAGCGGAAGACAAGATGGGGAGAGAAGGGGAAGCACACAAACATAACATTTGAGAGCAGGGAAATGTGTGGGGGGGAGGAGGCATGGGAATGGGGGGGGGGGGGGGTTGGGAGAAGTATAAAGCACAAGGACACCAAGGACTTCCAGGACAGAAGTTGGTATTTCAAAAAAGTGGATTTGGGGTGAAATTAGCGGGGGTAGAAAAGATCAAGGTTTTGGATGGGGGAAGATAAGAGATGGTTGTGAACAGCTGTTTTAAAGACCTGGAGGGTGGAGTGGGATTGAAGAGAGTGAGGGAGTTTGTTCCAGAGGCGGGAGAAAAGAGGAATGAAGGAGTGAAGGTGAGCAGAGAGTCTTGATTTTGGCAGTTTAACCATAAGATGGTTGCAGGCAGATCTTGTGCGACCTGTAGGAATATTTGGGGGACAGAGCCCAGAGAGAGCTGGGGGGGGCAAGGCCAGAGAGGAGTTTGTAGAAGACGGAAAGACCACCAACCTGCCTGCGGTGAGTGAGTGAAAGGCCCTTGGAGTTAGCTTCATCGCGGGAGATTCCAATGATTCTGAAAATCTGGAAAATGGAAAATATTGAACTGAAACTTGGCACATGGCTTTATTGTGATAAATTACGGAACATGTTCGAGTTTCAGGGAGTGTCTAGTTTCATGCTGATCGTTGCATTGGTAACAAGAGTTAATCCCCTTCTTTTTGATTACCAGCCACACACACTGTCACAAACCTCGCTTGAATCTTTGCCACTTTGCTGAGCTCAAAATGGTGGAAATATTCTGAAACAGCAACGTATTCTGCAGCTTTGCATACCTAAGACAATTTGTCCTGCTGTGTATTGCTCACAATTGCTGAGTGCTTGGAACGATCATTAATTTGGCCCAGTAGGGGCATATACAGCAATGCAATTCTCAGTATGTGCTTGTTGTAGTAGCTTCGTGTGTGCTTTCCTGTCTGTAGTATTCTTTCTGAAGCCATGTATCGAATTGAACAACCATTTTACTTCCAGCCAGGTTTTCTAGCCTCACTTGACAATGCACACATAACAGCACCAATATAATCTCAAAATAAATGGTTTCATCCCGTTTCTTTTCCTTTGATTATATTGACCTCGATCTTCCCTGACCTTATTCCCATATTTGTTTCTGCTTTGCATAACAAGGCCTGGACATTCCTCGAGGCAGCTCGGCTCCACCCATGCAGCCTACGTTGGCTACTTCCGGTCTTGCTGCTAGCAACAACGGAGGGCTTCGCCGAGGAGTTCCCGTGAATGCAATGTGCTCCACGTCCCCTGCTGTATCACAACCACAACCATTACAGGCCTTGCACCAACAGGCAGCCGCAGCGATGGCGGCAGCGCTGCAAGGTGGTCGCTACCCACCCCGCGAGGTTCCCCCACGGTTCAGGCAGCACGAACAGAAGCAGGTGTTGAAACGGGGTCAGCCCTTTCCCACGACAACGCAGGTTTGCCTTCATTTGCTGTGTTTTTACTTTTACTGTCAAATGAAGTTTTTACAACCTCCGTCATGTGACCCTTGGTCCCTCTGGCAAGTTTTTTTTTTTTTTTTTTTTTTTTTTTTTTTGAGATTGGATAAGTATTGACTGAATGTATTGTGCATGGTCAGACAGCCAGATGTCAAATTACACTCCTTATTTTATTGTGGTGGTGTCAAATGTTTTTGAACAGTGCATCAAAGTGTAACGTCCTCTGTGATCTGTGACGCTTCCATGTAATCATAGTTTACACGTCTTTTTGTATAGAGAATAGCTAGAAGGCTCGTGAAAGAGCTACATCACCGAATGGATCAGGATACAACATAACATAAAAGGAACAGCAAAAAGAGAAATGCCAAAAGCAGGGTCGAGGGAGAAAATAAACAGACAGCCAACAATTTGAGGGTAAGCATGAAAGGTAGGAGAGAATGCAGGAGGTGGGGAAGGGGGAGGGAGAGGGGGGGGGGTGGCTGAGGGAAAGAGGTGGGATATGATGGATACAAACAACAACAACAGGCATTTTAAGGCCATTTTCCCTGCTGGAGTGGAGGTTAGCCTTGCGGGCCCCATGACGATCTTCTCCATTTTGCCCTATTTTCTGCATCTCCCCTTGTTAACCCCCTTGCCCGAATTTCTTCTTCCACCACCTTTCGCCGTCTTTCTCGGTCTTCCCTGTCCTCTACTTCCTTCTGCATTCATTTCCATCACTTCTTTCCATCACTAAAACAAAATGGACACTGATAGGACTTCCAGGAAAGAAGTCGGTATTTCAAAAATGTGGATCTGGGGTGAATTAACGAAGGTAAAAAAGATCAAGGTTTTGTATAGGGGACGATAAGAGATAGTGGTGAACAGCTGTTTTAAAGACCTGGAGGTAGGAGTGGGATTGAAGAGAGTGAGGGAGTTTGTTCCAGAGGTGGGACAAAAGAGGAATGAAAGAGTGAAGGTTTGCAGAGTCTTGGTTTTGGCAGTTTTATCAGAAGAGGGTTGCTGGCAGATCTTGTGCGATCTGTAGGAATATTTGGGGGACAGAGCACAGACAGAGTTGGGGAGCTTGGCCGGAGAGGAGTCGGTAGAAGACAGAAAGACCACCAAACTGCCTGCGATGAGTGAATGAAAGGCCCTCAGAGTTAGCTTCATTGCTGGAGATTCCAATGATTCTGAAAGCGTTGGTTTCAACAGCGTGAAGCCGAGCTAGGTGTTTTTTTTTTTTTTTTTTTGTTTTTTTTTTGTATACTGAATCGAGGCTCGTGAAAGAGCTAACATTTACTTCACAAACAAATCAACCAGACAAACAAAATATATAAAAAGCGGGAGTGGAAAACAAGATGGGGAGAGAAGGTGAAGCACACAAACACAACATTTGAGAGCAGGGAGATGTGTGGAAGGGCAGGATCCTGAGGCAGGATCACCAGCCAAGAGGGTAGAGCAGTATTCCATTGAGCTGCGGATGGAAGCATTGTATGTGGTGAGGATTGTTTGTGGTGAGGCTTGTATGCTTTGGGGTGGCAGGGTGAGAGGAGAGGGTGTGGGGAAAGCTGTAGTGGGTGCAGTCAGGGTGGGGGAGCGGAGAGGTTTGGGTGGGTGCGGGAGTGGGGGGGGGGCAGAGGTTTGAGTTGGTGTGGGAGGGGGGGGGAGTTGTTTGAGTGGGTGTGGGGATGGGAGAAAGTGGGGTGAGGTTTGAGTCGTTTTGGGGGGGTGGGGGAAGAGAGGGAGGGGATTCAACGGCAACAGCATATTCCACCAACAAGTGGATGGAATCTCTGAAGCGGAAGTTCAAATTAGAGCTTTTATGAAGTTTTCATTAAACCTTTATGAGAATAATATGGAGAATACTAATTAATATAATTTACACTTTTATTATTTATTTATTTTCAGCTGTTTTTTTTTTCTTTTGTTTTTTTCATGTTTAGTTTGTTGTACAAAGTGAATGTGGATGGGCTTTACTTTTCGAGATTCTTAAGTTGAATTGCGCGTTTTGTGTGCTGTTTAGTTGATGGTACCAAATGATCTGTTCCGCACAGGTTTCTGGTATGAATGGAGGTAGCGCAGGAGAGTCTCCTGCTGCAGTTGATGTGAGTTGTTTCAGCATTGCAAGCACAGGGCAAAGCAAGACCGGCAGAGAAGAAGGTGGATTTACTAGTTGCGATTATTGCTCGATTTCGTTTTCAAGCTCCTTGATGGATGTATGACAAAGTTTTACCAAAATCAGGGTGGACAACGATATGCTCACCATTGTGGGATGCAGCATAAAGATCACCTTTTGGTGCTTACCCAGCACCTGTACCTGTTGCTTAGGCAGCCTAACCCAGAAATGTCAGCTTTACTTTGCTTGCCATGACAGTTAACATATGTTTGAAATTCCAGTTGGCAAAACTTTATATATTTAACTATCTGCCGATGTAGATTGACAATACCACTTGATGCTCCAATATTAATTTGTCAAAAATTTTATTCTGTTAAGTGAAGCAAAGCAATCGAAATATAAGATGACAAAAGGTGGAAAAGTTTGCTTGCTGCTGATGAAACTGTGCTATTTCAAATTTTGCTCTTTTAGCTGTCATACATTTTTGCTCTTCACCTTGCAGTAAATGTCATGTTCATGTGTGTTCACTCTGATCGAACATCGTAGGATCAGCCACTATTGAAAACTTGAACCTTGTTCGATTTGTTTTGTGCAATGTTTCACCTTGCTAATACTTTGGAACCGTGCATCATTGTACTTTAACTACAGAGTGGCCACAAAGTCCTGATGCACACTGTTAGAATTTATCTGTATGCTCCCCTCCATTCTCCACACAAATTTGAATTTTTCTCCATGTTCTTCTGGACATCTTCCATGTTGAGGATTGGTGGTCATAAAAGCAGCCTCTGACAGCTGTTTTGAGATCTTCAACTGTTGTTAGGGTGAGATTAGAAATTTACTCTTTCACAATGCCCCAAAATGAGTTGTCACATGTTAAGTCGAGTGGTGAATGATATCTCCTCGAGGAGGCCACACTATCTCAGATCCACGGCCAATCCATCGTCCGCTGAATTTGTCGTTGAGATATTCTCTAACTGCTAGAGCATAATGTACTGGTGCACCATCTTGTTGCAGGATAGCTGTTGCCTCGAGACCTCTCACGCAGTTGTGGAACAAACCATGTCTGAAGCATGTTCAAATAAGCAGTGTGATTGACACTTGTATCGAAAAAAATATGGTCCAATCAAGTACACAACACAACAACATGCATTTTAAGGCCATTTTCCCCGCAAGGTTAGCCTAAAATTGCGGTTCACGCACGGTCGTGAACCCATATGGTCCAATCAAGTGATCTTCTGAAATTGCTGCCCACATCATGACATGAGGAGGATGCTGTTCAATTTCCTCATAAAAATGAGGATTTTCTTTGCACCAAAAATAAACATTCCTGGATCGATTGCTGAGGTAAATAGAATGCTCATCAGAAGAAGAAAAAAAAATACGCTTCGTCTTGATTTAATGGTGGGAAATCGCTGCAGAAGAGCCTTGCTTGCAAGTGACCTCACGAGTGGCCAAGTCTCTATCGGAAAGCTCATTTACACATCCAGGCTTAAATGGCTTCAATCCCAGATCCTTTTTCATTATTTTTTGGACTGTTGACCGTGGAATGCCTAATTCAGAATATCTTTTTTGAGATGATTTCAGTGGTGATCTCGAGCAGGACGCTTCAATAATGTCCACATGGCGTTTACGTGATGCTGGACGACCAGAATGCTTTAAATCAAGGACACTCCCCGTTGAAAAAGCCTTCTTCTCCCATGCCTGCATTGTGTCGCGTGTAGGAACTGGCTTATCGAACCTCTGCGAAAATCCTGTCCTTATGTCTTCAAAACTTGCTCCTCACGCGCGGTCGTGAACCCAAACACAAGTAATCGCTCTCTTCTATCGTGTACTTGCTGTCCGTCATGCCGAAGCCATACATTGAAAACAAATAAAACAAATAAGTAACAGAGGACACACTTATGCATAGGGACTTTGTGGCCACTCTTCTTTGTGGTACATATTCCAATGTCTTCTCCGCATGTGGTGAAGAACCAATTGCAGTTCTTAAAATCTTATTTTTACCACGGCCACATAAGGTGGGTGGAGGTTATGTTTTCACCTCTGTCTGTCTGTGAACAGAATGTCTCAAAAAGTCTTCTTCTCCCATGTCAAAAATGTCCACAAGTCGTGGACGGATTTGGACGAAATTTGGTGGAGAGGTTTGGTGTTTGACGAGGATGAAATGATTAGATTTTGATGAATGATCTGGATCTGGATTATGGTCTGGATACTAGAAATTTTTACATGATTCTTCACCATTGAGACATAGGGCTAAAACCAATATATAGCACGATATCTCAGTTATCCATGGATCTGGTCGACAATTGGTTGATGAGTTGGCCAGGTGGCAATAACAAGCGATTATATTTTGGTTCAGATCTGGATGTATTCCAACTCATCATTGGGGCACAACATAATTGTTCAGCCTGGTGGAGGTATGTGCTCTTCCAAATGCTGTTCTTGTTGTACATTACATGCTCTTATCATGAATGAAAATGAGGTCGTTTTATTAACGCACAGGTTGTAAACCTGGTGCGTTATAGCGTTTGCCTGGGAATTTCTGTCTCTCCAAAAGTGAAGCTAGTTTCTGTCGCTCATTTCTGTCGCTCAGATGTGTAAACAGTTTCTGTCGCTCAGATGTGTAAACATGACGTCATCAAATCTATATTTAGGCTAACCATGGGCTACCCCTTTGGCTGGTACGCGGCCGCTCGCTAGTACATAATGTGAATACATTTCGTGAAAAGTACATAATGTGAATACTAGTAGCAATTTTACAAAAACCATGGCATAATTTCAAATCTTGACCCGAGATGATAATTATGCTACATCATTATGCTGCCGGTTCTGCTGCGAACTACTTCACCATGGAAAGTACCATATGAATAATAATTTCCATGTGCCAACCTGGGCGGAATCCAAGTGGATTCACTTGTTTTCTTCCTTCTCGATTAATATAACCGTTTTTTGTTTTAAATACCATCTTTTGAATGTCGCTCTCCAAACATGGAGTCCATGTTTGTACGGGACTGTTATGGGTTCCATAAGTCGTGGGTGAATTTTTTTATTGTATTTCTTTTTTTTAATTGACAGCGTATATGAGATTTGTTTTTGTCTCCATTTTGATTTATAAGATCAGATTGGTGCTTTTGACGTTGCCAATGAGAACGGCACTCGGTAGAGCACATACCTCTGCCAGGCTGAACAGTTTACATATTGTATCCCACTTATGGGGTGGATACGCCTGACATCTTCACCAAAATCGAATCAATTTGTCCTCGTCACACTCGCACACCCAACATGTCCACCAAATGTCGTCCAAATTTGTTCATAACCTTTTGAGATGCCAAGCTTACAGAGAAACGGGTGAATACATAACCTCGTCCTCCTTTGGTGGCTGAGGTAATAACGAGTACAGTACTACCATCTTGCTCGAGTCGCTCCATCTCGTGTTTGGAGCATGGACTTGCCTGTCTGGCATACTATGAGTATAATCTTGGTGTCTTTCATTCGACCCAACTTTACAAAGTCCAGAAGACACGACACCCAACATATGGAAAGGTTAGGGGTGTGTGTGGGCCCAGGAAAGGGCCTGAAATCACTCCTGGGGGGAGTCCTAATGGGGGCGACAGGCCCCGGGGGTGTCACAAAAGACACTTAACGCGTGCCCACGTGCCCACGTCTTTCATTCGACCCAACTTTACAAAGTCCAGAGGCATCTAAATCACGTGTCAGCAGCAGCTTCTTTTTTTTCTATTGCCATTCTTCCATCCTGCCAATGTATAACTTAAGTTAAAACTTTGTTCATCTGCAAAATATTCTTAATTCTTGACTGTTAATCTTTTTTTTGTCATATTACATAATTTGACATTGTACATAGAATGATTGTTTTGGCAAAAAATTTTATTGACTAATATTGTTGGTGTACGTGATGTTTGTTATTCCAGATTCAAATCGGGCAGATGCTGAAGTTGAGGATGCTAAGGAAGTTTGGCCAAGCTTGCAGGTTACCAGCGATGATGGCGGGTACTTGGGATGCAACATTAATGATATTGACGTTGAAAAGGACAAAGAAGATAAGCCAGCTGAGGGGTTGTGGGGCTGCTGGAGGCCACAACCTCCCCAACCCAACTTGGCATCAAACCTCGGTTTTCAAGATTGCGAGAAGTCTTTGGAGGTTAGAGCTGCCGAAGGGAAAGGGACGGCCATCAAAATTCAATCGGCTAATGGCCACACAAAGGAGTCTCCGGAAGTAGCTTCAATGATGGACATATCAAGGGGCCCTGGGCAGTCTGAAGGACCAAATGCTGACAACTGTTTTGGGGAGGAGCACACCTTTGGAGCTATGGAGGCTGATGGCCTAATTAAACCAAAGGTAAATTCTGGAGGTTGTGTGGAAGAGGGTCAACCAGGGCCTGGGAACCAAAGCAATAGCAGGGAAGGAAAAAGAAGGGAGCAATGCACAATGCCAGGTGCACGGCAAGCATCTGGAGATGGAAGGCAAGCTGCTGTTAATGGGGTGAGCTGGACGTGGGATAATGGGGCCAGTGGGAACTTAGGGTCATGTCTTCCAAATAACTGTGTGCAGGTGCCTGAAACTAAAGGATCTGATAAAGATCTACCGCAACAAGCTGATGGTGCAGCCATGGATAGCAAATCGAGCTCTGAGGTACAAGGGAGCACTTCTGGGGAGCAACAACCAAATGACAGTTGTTGGGGAAATGTTGGTTCTTCAGGTAGTGTAGGGAGCAGTGAAAGTGGGGATGGGGCCGGAGGTAATAGTAGTCAGCGAAGTGGTAGCTATAGTGTACGTGGTGTACGCCGTGGTGAACCACCCTCAAAACCTGATCTTCAGAAAGTGATGCAGAGTTGGCTCAACAGGAAGGACTTGGATCCTCGGGTCTTGTCAAATGCTGGGTGGGGTCATACCCCTGTGCAGCAGCATACTTGCTGGGATGTTGAGTCTCCTGGGAGACAAAGATCTTGGGATAATGCTGGAAAGGACATGAACCGACACGGTTCAAGTGGAAACTGGGGTGGTGAAGGGGGGTCAACTAAACAGCAACACCACTGGGGGGACAGGCCCAGGTCACAACAGACTTGGGGTGTTAGTGGAGGAGGTTGGGAGGATGAGAAAAGCTGGTATAATGGGTCACGACACAACGATAGCTTGGGAGGTGAGCACAAGCGAGGAGCAAAGGGAAGTGTTGGAATGTGGGATTCTGAATTTGGCACAGATGGGCAGAAAGTCGGGAGTTGGGGTGACTCTCATAAAGTTACTAGTTCTACTGGCTGGAATGAGTCCTCGCAGCCTTTGCAGACATGGACTGGGTCCAAGAGTGTTGGTCCCGGGTGGAATCAGCAGCATGCAAATAATAAAGGTAGTCGAACAGATTCTTGGGGTGATGTGGCGGCACCCCGTTGTGACCCGGTACGTGGGTGGCGAGATAAAGATGGGAGGAAAGAGACCGAGGGCTGGACTGGAGATGGACCAGGCGGTGAGGGACCATCTTCAGGACGTGGCACTTTGTGGGGTGACAGTTCTACAGGCCGAAGCAAACCCAGCACTGGTAGTTGGAGTGAACAATGTAGCAGAAAATCGGGCAATGCAGATGGCTGGGTGGGATCTGGAGCTGATAATGTTTGGAGTGGATCTGAACAGGCCTCTCAGCCCAAGGGTGGCTGGATTGGAGGACCGATGCCAACGGTGCCCAGTGATGGGGATAGTGCATCATCTGGCTGGGAAGAGCCTTCATCTAAGACTGTGCAGGTAGACAACGGAACAGCTGTTTGGGGAGACCCAAATGCCTACACCTCTGGTTCGAGCACTTGGGAAAGTGGCGGTCGTCGCCCCCGTGACAGAGAAACGAGTGCAGGACATTCTGGGCAGGCAACTACTCGGCTACTTCGCTCTCCGATTTCTAGTTCTGGTAAGGGGGTGTCATGCTTACAGGCTTCTTTTTTTTAATTTGTGCCCCAGTTACTTTGCAGACAGGTCAGTGGCCTGTCTTCTACTGCCCCCTTTCTGGCTTTGCACCCTTTGCCCTTTCTGTGCTGTCCCTTACCGCCCTTCCCCCCTAGTCCCATGATGGTCCCAGTTACTTCCTTAGGATATTTATCTATTTTGTGTAAACCCTAAATGGTGTGGTTTATTCCATTGAAATCGTGCTTATATCGACTTTTCACTTTTCCAAATCGACTGTTTAATATCCAAATGCTTGTTTATTCTCCGTCGAGAGAATTTTGGCGTCGGAGATGTCTCGCTGAAAAAAAACGTTTTCCTTTGGAAAACGGTTCTTTCAATCGAATGTAAAATCTCGTGCATGCCTTTGTAGCACCTCCGTCTGTGATACAACAGCACCAAAGTGGCTCAGCAGGAGATGTGCTGTCAGCCTTGTTCTCAAGTTCAATAAAATGGTCGCCATTTTTATCCAATGAATGTTTTTTGTTTGATGAATATAATTCGTGATTAAAGTGAACTTAGTGCGTGCACTTTGAAATCGTGGCAAATGAATGGTTGCAAGAACAGTTCGGGTTAAGTTCCGAACTGGTTAAGTTCGGGTTAAGTTCGGGTTGCTGGGGGGGCAAGGCCTCTCTGGCCTTGCCCCTCCAGCTCTCTCTGGGCTCTGTCCCGCAAATATTCCTACAGGTCGCACAAGATCTGCCAGCAAGCCTCTGATGGTTAAACTGCCAAAATCTCGGCTCTCTGCTCACCTTCACTCCTTCATTCCTCTTTTCTCCCGCCTCTGGAACAAACTCCCACACTCTCTTCAATCCCACTCCTCCCTCCAGGTCTTTAAAACAGCTGTTCACCACCATCTCTTATCTTCCCCATCCCCATCCAAAACCTTGATCTTTTCTATCCCCGATAATTTCACCCCAATTCCACTTTTTGAAATACCAACTTCTGACCTGGAAGTCCTTGGTGTCCTTGTGTTTTATACTTCTCCCACCCCCCACCCCCCCCCCCACCCCTTCCCACGCCTCCTCCCCCCGAGCCCTCTCCCTCCCACACATCTCCCTGCTCTCAAATGTTGTGTGCTCTCAAGTGTTTGTGTGCTTCCCATTCTCTTGTCTTCCGCTCCCTCTTTTTATATAGTTTGTTTGTCTGGTTGATTTGTTTGTGAAGTAAATGTCAGCTCTTTCACGAGCCTTGATTCAGTATACAAAAAAAAAAAAAAAAAGTGGGCAGTTTCAAAGTTGTTCAAAAAGGTGGGAAAATGCAGGTGGCTTTGTGTGTTGTGACAAAATCTATTCATACCAGAAATGGGAAAGTTTCATCCTACGAAATATTGATGCACTGAACATCAAATTTGAATTTGATCATCAAATTTGATCGGGAGATCTCACGAGATCTTTGTCGGCGAGGTCACGTCTTTTCGAAGCTGTCCATGTGCTCATGCTTTCGAAGTTAAGTAATTTTTCACAATTGTGTTTTTGCCGAAACTGTATTTATCTTTTGGTGTGTACCTATAGTGTGTCCTTAGGAATATTCTCGGTGTTAATTTTTCATACCTGTATAGAAAATCGTCGGTTAATTCGTGTCGCGTTTTTTGAGGCCGAGTAGGCTACCGTGTCCTACCTTGAGGCTTTGTTTTTCTCTCAGCGGCCCGTAGATTGTGCTGCAATTACTTTCGTTCTCTGTTTTTGTCTGTCTTTCACCCCATACTTCCTTGTTTAAAATCTCAACTCAAAAAAAAATAAAAAAATTAAAATCCCTTCTCTGTTCTTATTCGTTGTTCTTATTCGTTTATTCGTTCTTATTTGTTCGTTCGTTCTTCGATCACGTGTTTCACCCCCATTTCCATTTCCCCAGATAGTTTTCACTGCTCAATTTTAAAATGTTTAAACTTTCCCCTGAAGTACTGTATTCTGTCGTATATTATAACACCTTTTTCTTCTTCTATGAAAGGATGCTTTCGACTTGCTCATCAAATCTATTCATTCCAAAAAAAAATTCCATCTCTTACAGTTCCTCTTTCCTACATTCCCGAAACTCTCCTGCACTCCACCCCTCCTCCAGCGTCCTCAAACGTATTTTTGACTCGAAGGTCACAAGAAACTCATTTTGCAATAAATTTTCGTTTTCCATTAATCGTCCACTTTCTAAAATCCAATCTCACCCCTCCCCTCCAAATCTTCCCCATCACCCCTCCCCTCCAAAACTTCCCCATCACCCCTCCCCTCCAAAACTTCCCAATCACCCCTCCCCTCCAAAACTTCCCAATCACCCCTCCCCTCCAAAACTTCCCCATCACCCCTCCCCTCCAAATCTACGCCCTTGCCCCTCCCCTCCAAATCTTCCGCTTCACCATTCTCTTTCAAATCTTCCCCCTTGCCCCTCCCCTCCAAATCTTCCCCATCACCCATCCCTTTGAAATCTTCCCCCTTGCCCCTCCTTCCAAATCCTTTCCATCACCCATCCCTTTCAAATCTCCCCCCTTGCCCCTTCCCTCCTGAACTCCCCCCACACCCCTCCTCTCCGAGAATCTCCCTCCTAGACTCCCCTGCTAGACTCCCCTCTCACCCCTCCTCCTCAAAGCGTCCTCCCCACTTCTTCCCCCTTCCAACTTTCACCTTCATCTCCCCCAACCTCTCCATCTCCCCCAACCCCTCAAATAACACCTCACTGTGCCTCACCCAATCACCATCAAACCTTTTGTCCACCCCATCCTTCCCTTTCTCCAAGCTATTCTGAAATCTCTGACGCACCTTCAACAGCTCTCCCTACCCTCTTCCTCTTCCACAGCTTACCCTACTTACCCTACCCCTCCCCCCCCCTGTTCTGTGTCCAATGCTCCCCCTTCCTCTACATTAACGGTATGGACCTCAAACATCTGGGGCCTTCGCTCAAACTTGACTGATCTCTCCATACAGGTTGCTTCTGACAAACCAGACGTGATCTGCTTAACAGAAACTTTCCTCCTTCCTGATGTCTCTGATTCCTTGGTATCTCTCCCAGGTTACTCGCTCCTACAGTATGATAGACCTGAGCCTCGTCCTTGAGGTGGGGTTGCTATCTTTATAAAAAAAAACTATCTTCCTCACTCGCCCTGCACTGCCCTCTCTCCACCTCACCCCCAGGAATACTTCTGGCTACGGCTTCCCCTTCACTCCCACCTTTTGTTCATATGTGTGTTGTACCGTCCACCAAACAGTGATGACTCCATCTACATCTTGCTGATTGATAATATGGACCAACTTCTATCTACCCATCCCAACTCTCTCTTCCTCATATGTGGTGCTTTCAATTGTCACCATGCCAGTTGGCTGGGTGTGGGTACCTCTCTCACCAGCCATGGCTCCTCAGCAAAGGACTTCTGTGACTCACTGGGACTGACACAATCTGTCAATTTCCCGACCCGGATCTCAGTCAACGGAGCATCTTCTCTTCTGGACTTGGTTTTGACTAACTTCCCTGAAAATGTCTGCTGCTCTTCTGCTCCAATCGGCTCATCTGATCATGTGCTTGTTAAAGTGGACATCTCTCTGACCATTCTCACAGAGCCTCGTCAGCGTCGACGAGTTTGGCATTTCACTCAGGCCAACTGGCACGGTCTTCAAGCAGCCATCAATCATCTGGACTGGTCTCCCATCTCTACCGCCTCTGACATCAACTCGTCCTGGGAATTCTTCCAAAGTAAATTGCTCTCTCTCATGCACAGATTTATCCCATCTCGTCTTCAGTTGTCATACCCTTCCTCCTGTCCATGGTACACGGAATCTTGTGGTGACGCTGTTGCCCAGAAACAACTTGCCTTCGTCTCCTGGAAAGCAAATCCAACGGAAGGAAATCTAATTTCCTTTCACAAAGCCCGAAACAAGTGTGTCCACCCTCAGGAGAGTCAGAAAACTATCTCTCTGTTCTCAAGACCGAACTCTCTTATCTGTCTCCCTCTTCCAAATTCTGGTGGCATCTGGTCAAATCTGTTTCTGGTGTTTGTTTCCCCTCCATCCCCTCCCTCACCTCAAACGGCTACACAGCTGACTCCGCACGTGTAAAAGCTGAATGCCTCAACTCTCTGTTTGCCTCTAAATCTTGTGTCCCAAACCCATCCCTCTCTGTACCCAGTCGTACCCAGCTGCTCCTGGACTCTGTGTCCTTTCCTCCTGACAAGGTGGAAAAGTTTCTGTCAACCCTCGACTCTGATTCTGCAACTGGACCTGACGGCATCAGCCCACGGGTCATAAAATCCTGTTCTTCCGCTCTTTCACTCCCTCTCTGTTCTCTTCACCCTCTCTTTTGCTCAAGGTCATCTGCCATCTGCTTGGAAATCAGCCAACATCACCACTTTGCACAAAAAAGGTGCAAAAACAGATCCTAGCAACTACAGACCAATCAGCCTTCTCCCAATTATCAGCAAAGTCATGGAATCCATCATTGCTTCGGATATGAAATCTTTCCTCTTCTCCAATGTCTTGATCTCTGATCATCAATTTGGTTTCAGACCAGGTCACTCTACTCTGGACATGCTGCTTCTGCTTTCTCAACAATGGACGGAGGTCCTCAATGCCAAACAGGAAATTGGAGCTGTCTCCCTTGACATATCACGTGCCTTCGATACGGTCTGGCACCCCGCTCTGCTCACCAAACTCTCCTCCTTTGGTATCCATGGAAATCTCCACGCATGGCTGGCGGACTTCCTCTCTAGTCGTAGTCAACTTGTCGCCCTGAATGGGTTTCTCTCATCATCTCTTCCTGTTCAGGCTAGAGTTCCCCAAGGCAGTGTTCTGGGCCCTGTGCTTTTTCTGGTCTTCATCAATGATCTCTCTGACTCTCTTGAAAATCCACTCTACCTCTTTGCTGATGACTCCACTCTCTGCCGCTCCATTCCTCATCCCTCAGATCGGCAGTCTGCAGCCTCCTCACTCTCTGCAGACCTGGACAAAATCACAGACTGGGCAAACAAGTGGAACATGTCTTTCAATCCTGACAAATCCCACACTCTTACGATGTCTCTCTGAAAAGACCGACTGGACAACCCTCCCATCCACTTTCTGAATAATCCTCTCCAAGAAGTTCTGTCACTCAAGCTTTTGGGTCTCACTATCTGCCATGATCTCTCCTGGGAAAACCACATTTCAAATCTGGCCTCGAAAGCCAGTCGCCGACTGGGCATCCTCCGTCGTGCGAAGTCCTTCCTTGGCACACCTGAGCTCCTCCTCACATACAAGGCTTTCATCCGCAGTTCAATGGAATACTGCTCTCCCCTCTGGGCTGGTGCTCCTGCCTCTCAGGAACTCTCTTATCTGTCTCCCTCTTCCAAATTCTGGTGGCATCTGGTCAAATCTTTTTCTGGTGTTTGTTTCCCCTCCATCCCCTCCCTCACCTCAAACGTCTACACAGCTGACTCCGCACGTGAAAAAGCTGAATGCCTCAACTCTGTGTTTGCCTCTAAATCTTGTGTCCCAAACCCATCCCTCTCTGTACCCAGTCATACCCAGCTGCTCCTGGACCCAGCTGCTGGTGCTCCTGCCTCACACCTAGCTCATCTTCATGCTGTTGAAACCAAAGCGTTCAGAATCATTGGAATCTCCCGCGATGAAGCTAACTCCGAGGGCCTTTCACTCACTCACCGCAGGCAGGTTGGTGGTCTTTCCGTCTTCTACCGACTCCTCTCCGGCCTTGCCCCCCCCCCCCCCCCAAGCTCTCTCTGGGCTCTGTCCCCCAAATATTCCTACAGGTCGCACAACATCTGCCTGCAACCCTCTTATGGTTAAACTGCCAAAATCAAGACTCTCTGCTCACCTTCACTCCTTCATTCCTCTTTTCTCCCGCCTCTGGAACAAACTGCCTCACTCTCTTCAATCCCACTCCTCCCTCCAGGTCTTTAAAACAGCTGTTCACCACCATCTCTTATCTTCCCCCATCCAAAACCTTGACCTTTTCTATCCCCGCTAATTTCACCCCAATTCCACTTTTTTGAAATACCAACTTCTGTCCTGGAAGTCCTTGGTGTCCTTGTGTTTTATACTTCTCCCACCCCCCCCCCCCCTTCCCACGCCTCCCCCCCCCCAAGCCCTCTCCCTCCCACACATCTCCCGATGTCCCTGTTCTCGAATGTTGTGTTTGTGTGCTTCCCCTTCTCTCCCCATCTTGTCTACCGCTCCCTCTTTTTATATATTTTGTTTGTCTGTTTGATTTGTTTGTGTGATAAATGTTAGCTCTTTCACAAGCCTCGATTCTGTATACAAAAAAAAACAAAAAAAAACTAGCACAGCACTCAGTAGAGCACATACGTATGCCAGGCTGAGCAGTTTTTGTATCCCACTGATAGGCCACATCAGCATCCGGACGTGAATCAATGTCTTATCGCTTGTTCTCGTCACCTGACCAAATCATCCACCTAGTTTTGTCAAAATCCATCCACAACATTATTGAAATATTGTGCAAAATTCATTATTGGCCCTATCAATGGTGAAAAATCGCTTTCAAAAATTATATTATCCGGATCTTCACCAAAATTCCAATCAATTCGTTCTTGTCACACAAATTCTCCACCTAATTCGGCCATTACTTTTTGAGATATCCTGCTCACAAACAAATGGGTGAATACGCAACCTTTGTACACCTTTGGGTGGCGGAGGTAAAAATAGTTTGAAGTGTCATGGAAAAGTTGTAAATATATATATATATTCCCCTTCCATCTTCCAAAAATGTTATGGATGCATACTTTCTTTTAAAAAATTCACATTCTTGGAATAGATTTCTGTGAAGTGTAAGCAGAGTTAACAAAAACGTTATGGAAATATGTCTGCATCTGTCCTGTTGAAATGCCTAAATATCTTAAACAAACGTTTTCAAAAACAAATTCAGAGGTAAAACCGCCTCAATCAGTCAATGGACTGTTGATCGTGCTTCCAGCTCTTGCCAACATTAACCACTCTGAGAACAACATCGTTGCCATTTGCGTACGCACCTCAGCAAAGGTACGTGTGCACGGTGTTGCAACGTGAACTCAGTGCTCATCAAACGAACAACATGGACTGTGACCTGTGAGATTGCTTGTTTTGTTGGAATTGGTTGATACTCTGTTCCCAATCCCCGCATGGAGACATGATTTATTGGGACGCAACGGCGTCCTTTTCATATTGTGCTAATGCCCTTGGGACTGGACTCTGGGTATGCAAAATTTGAAATCCTGATCTGGATTATTTTAATCTTAATTTTATTCCTCTGCAGCTGAAGTACAGAGGCATTGTTTTCTGGCTCTGTCCACCAGGGGTTTTTAGCTCACCTGGAAAGAAGTTCAGGGGATCTTATGCAATGCCACGTTGTCAGTCCGTCCGTCCGTCAGTCCGTAAACACTTGAAACTTCTTCTCCGAAACCGCTGATGGGATTGCGACCAAATTTGGCACAAATGCTATTTGTTGTGTTGTGACTAAAGTTTGTTCACGGCATTAACAAAATCGGGGTCGAAGGGGGTTTACCGGGGTCAAAAACCTCCAAAATAGGAATTTGCTTTTTCCTCTGAAACTACACACACTATTTCGATGAAACTTGACCACAACCTTCATCACCCGTGATGTACCGAAGTTTGTTCATGGCACTAAGGAAATAAGCCTAGGGGTGTGGGGGCGGTCTTCTGGGGGGTAAAAGTGGGTCCAGGTTTGACACCCCACCCCCAAACTTGGTATTTGCTTTCTTTTCTGAAACTGCACATGCAATTTTGACGAAACCTGACCTCAACCTTCACCACCCATGCTGTACCCAAGTTTGTTCACGGCATTGAAAAAAAATCTGGTCCTTTTTGGGTACTGTTTATTCTACCAGGTGAGCGCCAGGGTTATTCCCCCTATGTTTTTATTTTCATTCATGTCCATTTGTTTTACCGTTGGTAAACTCTCCTATCATATGAAGTGGGTTTTTTTGTTGTTTTGATCATATTGTTAGAAAACTGCCATTGCACCACGCAAGTATGTGCAAAGCTTTTGACGTGTGCTCGGCAGGGACAGACGTGCCATGCCGACGAAATGGCTGGTCAGGTGATGACATTGGAGATAACGGTTCGTGGAACGGGTTGCCATCTCCACACGAGAACGGACTCTCGAGCTGGGCACAACACCCACGCAGGCACTCGCACAAGGTAGGTCATGCTCGCTCACTATGGCTTTGCTCTCTGGATTGTCAATTTGTTTATTTATTTATTTTTTGCCTTTCATTTTATTGGTCGTGTTGATCTTGATATAACTAATTAAAAAATTGCTTTTGTGTATGATTTGGATTGAGACATCATTGTAGACGTTCTTGTGGACAACCGGACAAAGAATCACAAAATCGAGCTTTTTTTCGAGCTTTTGGAGGCAAAATGCCTCCACTGAGGAAGTTGCTGGAGGCATTATTTTTTTGGGTTGTCCCTCCTGCTATCCGTCTGTCCATCAGTGCATTTGTGATAAGTTTTCATTCCCGTGATGTGTTAAGGACGGCTGAAGGGATCCAAGTCACTTGGTGTAGTATGTATAATGAGGTAAATATGAACTGATCATATTTTGGGGCCATTAGGTCAAAGGTGAAAGCCCAGAGGTAATGTTTGGTAAAAAGCCTGTAACCGCCCTAACTTGTGAACCAGTTATAGGATTTTGACCAAAGTTGGTACAAGTATGTATTATGATGCAAAGATGAGCTGACTATTTTGGGGGTCAAGGTGGCAAAGGTCAAAGGTCAGAGTCTAATTGGTTTATAACTTGAGAACGACTGAAGGGATACAAGTCAAACTTGGTACAGGTATGTATAATGATGTAAAGATGAACTTAGATTTTGGGGTCTTACAAGTTCAAAGGGTTAGGGAAAATGTTAGGGAAAAGTCCTGTTACTGTGATAACTTGTGAACTAGTGATGGTATTTTGATCAAAGTTGGTACAAATATATGTTTTATGATGCAACAATGAACTGATTTCATTTTGTCAAGATGTCAAAGGTCAGTGCAAAGATAAATTGATTAAATTATGAGGTCAAAGGTCAGAAGTCCCATTCGGTGAAAAAAATTGTTACTGTGCCAACTTGTAAACAGGGACTTGTAAACAGGGACTTGTAAACAGGTAACAGCCAACTTGTGAACAGGATAGCTTCGTGCCGCTGGCTGCTCAGCCAGACGCGCGCCGAGTGTCTGAAGTTCTGAACCCACGGTTCCTCTCGTACTGAGCGGGGTTGCTGTCCCGGCGACAATAGCATCAGTAGGGTAAAACTAACCTGTCTCACGACGGTCAAGTGCCCTTCCCATCAGTGATGGAATTTTGACCAAACTTGGTATAAGTATATATTATGAAAATATCAACTGATTAGATTTCTGCATCAAAGGACATTGGTCAAGTCAGGTAAAAATGGGATAGTTGAGAACAGCTGAAGGGATTTGAATCAAACTTGGTCCAAGTATGTGTTATAATGTAATCATGTTGGCAGAGGCATATGTTGATTGGGCGACGTCAGAGTGCCGTTCTATTTCGCTCACCTGGAAACGAGTTGTTGGGGTTATTTAGTTTGTTGGCTCCCCAAATTAGTTTTTTTTTTGTTTGTTTGTTTAAAGTCATGATTATGTTGGTCGTAAGACTAACTTGGTTGCTAAGACTAACTTGGTTACTAAGACTAACTTGGTTACTAAGACTAACTTGGTTACTAAGACTAACTTGGTTACTAAGACTAACTTGGTTACTAAGACTAACTTGGTTACTAAGACTAACTTGGTTACTAAGACTAACTTGGTTACTAAGACTAACGTGGTTACTAAGACTAACGTGGTTACTAAGACTAACGTGGTTACTAAGACTAACGTGGTTACTAAGACTAACGTGGTTACTAAGACTAACGTGGTTACTAGGACTAACGTGGTTACTAAGACTAACGTGGTTACTAAGACTAACGTGGTTACTAAGACTAACGTGGTTACTAAGACTAACGTGGTTACTAGGACTAACGTGGTTACTAGGACTAACTTGGTTACTAGGACTAACTTGGTTACTAGGACTAACTTGGTTACTAGGACTAACTTGGTTACTAGGACTAACTTGGTTACTAGGACTAACTTGGTTGCTAGGACTAACTTGGTTGCTAGGACTAACTTGGTTGCTAGGACTAACTTGGTTGCTAGGACTAACTTGGTTGCTAGGACTAACTTGGTTGCTAGGACTAACTTGGTTGCTAGGACTAACTTGGTTGCTCGGACTAACTTGGTTGCTAGGACTAACTTGGTTGCTAGGACTAACTTGGTTGCTAGGACTAACTTGGTTGCTAGGACTAACTTGGTTGCTAGGACTAACTTGGTTGCTAGGACTAACTTGGTTGCTAGGACTAACTTGGTTGCTAGGACTAACTTGGTTGCTAGGACTAACTTGGTTGCTAGGACTAACTTGGTTGCTAGGACTAACTTGGTTGCTAGGACTAACTTGGTTGCTAGGACTAACTTGGTTGCTCGGACTAACTTGGTTGCTAGGACTAACTTGGTTGCTAGGACTAACTTGGTTGCTAGGACTAACTTGGTTGCTAGGACTAACTTGGTTGCTAGGACTAACTTGGTTGCTAGGACTAACTTGGTTGCTAGGACTAACTTGGTTGCTAGGACTAACTTGGTTGCTAGGACTAACTTGGTTGCTAGGACTAACTTGGTTGCTAGGACTAACTTGGTTGCTAGGACTAACTTGGTTGCTAGGACTAACTTGGTTGCTAGGACTAACTTGGTTGCTAGGACTAACTTGGTTGCTAGGACTAACTTGGTTGCTAGGACTAACTTGGTTGCTAGGACTAACTTGGTTGCTAGGACTAACTTGGTTGCTAGGACTAACTTGGTTGCTAGGACTAACTTGGTTGCTAGGACTAACTTGGTTGCTAGGACTAACTTGGTTGCTAGGACTAACTTGGTTGCTAGGACTAACTTGGTTGCTAGGACTAACTTGGTTGCTAGGACTAACTTGGTTGCTAGGACTAACTTGGTTGCTAGGACTAACTTGGTTGCTAGGACTAACTTGGTTGCTAGGACTAACTTGGTTGCTAGGACTAACTTGGTTGCTAGGACTAACTTGGTTGCTAGGACTAACTTGGTTGCTAGGACTAACTTGGTTGCTAGGACTAACTTGGTTGCTAGGACTAACTAAGACTCACTAAGACTCACTAGGACTAACTAAGACTCACTAGGACTAACTAAGACTCACTAGGACTAACTAAGACTCACTAGGACTAACTAAGACTCACTAGGACTAACTAAGACTCACTAGGACTAACTAAGACTCACTAGGACTAACTAAGACTCACTAGGACTAACTAAGACTCACTAGGACTAACTAAGACTCACTAGGACTAACTAAGACTCACTAGGACTCACTAGGACTAACTAAGACTCACTAGGACTAACTAAGACTCACTAGGACTAACTAAGACTCACTAGGACTAACTAAGACTCACTAGGACTAACTAAGACTAACTAAGACTAACTAAGACTCACTAGGACTAACTAAGACTCACTAGGACTAACTAAGACTCACTAGGACTAACTAAGACTCACTAGGACTAACTAAGACTCACTAGGACTAACTAAGACTCACTAGGACTAACTAAGACTCACTAGGACTAACTAAGACTCACTAGGACTCACTAGGACTAACTAAGACTCACTAGGACTAACTAAGACTCACTAGGACTAACTAAGACTCACTAGGACTAACTAAGACTCACTAGGACTAACTAAGACTCACTAGGACTAACTAAGACTCACTAGGACTAACTAAGACTCACTAGGACTCACTAGGACTAACTAAGACTCACTAGGACTAACTAAGACTCACTAGGACTAACTAAGACTCACTAGGACTAACTAGGACTAACTAAGACTAACTAAGACTAACTAAGACTCACTAGGACTAACTAAGACTCACTAGGACTAACTAAGACTCACTAGGACTAACTAAGACTCACTAGGACTAACTAAGACTCACTAGGACTAACTAAGACTCACTAGGACTAACTAAGACTCACTAGGACTAACTAAGACTCACTAGGACTAACTAAGACTCACTAGGACTAACTAAGACTCACTAGGACTAAGACTCACTAGGACTAACTAAGACTCACTAGGACTCACTAGGACTAACTAAGACTCACTAGGACTAACTAAGACTCACTAGGACTAACTAAGACTCACTAGGACTAACTAAGACTCACTAGGACTAACTAAGACTCACTAGGACTAACTAAGACTCACTAGGACTAACTAAGACTCACTAGGACTAACTAAGACTCACTAGGACTAACTAAGACTCACTAGGACTCACTAGGACTAACTAAGACTCACTAGGACTAACTAAGACTCACTAGGACTAACTAAGACTCACTAGGACTAACTAAGACTCACTAGGACTAACTAAGACTCACTAGGACTAACTAAGACTCACTAGGACTAACTAAGACTCACTAGGACTAACTAAGACTCACTAGGACTAACTAAGACTCACTAGGACTAACTAAGACTCACTAGGACTAACTAAGACTCACTAGGACTAACTAAGACTCACTAGGACTAACTAAGACTCACTAGGACTAACTAAGACTCACTAGGACTAACTAAGACTCACTAGGACTAACTAAGACTCACTAGGACTAACTAAGACTAACTAAGACTCACTAGGACTAACTAAGACTCACTAGGACTAACTTGGTTACTAAGACTCACTAGGACTAACTTGGTTACTAAGACTCACTAGGACTAACTTGGTTACTAAGACTCACTAGGACTAACTTGGTTACTAAGACTCACTAGGACTAACTTGGTTACTAAGACTCACTAGGACTAACTTGGTTACTAAGACTCACTAGGACTAACTTGGTTACTAAGACTCACTAGGACTAACTTGGTTACTAAGACTCACTAGGACTAACTTGGTTACTAAGACTCACTAGGACTAACTTGGTTACTAAGACTCACTAGGACTAACTTGGTTACTAAGACTAACTTCGTCATAAAACGAACTATTTATATTATAAGGTTTATTCTACCAGGTGAACGCCAGGGGTATTACCCCTATGTTATATTTTATGTTGTTGTTTTTATTTATATATTTATTTATTTATTTCCTCCACTCTCCTCTCCCCTTCCCTCCCCCCCAAGGCATTGAAAAAGTTGATATTTTTGGTGATTATCACTGAACACAGTTGTTTAATCTTGTTACTCCTGGCTGTGCATGCTGAATGTTGCCCATTAGCTTTGCTCAGCTGTTTGGAAGGAGAGTGGATGGATGCTTGCTTATCGTGCTGAAAAGGTCAGTTGATGTCTAATTTCTATGTACTGGCTCATGCTTTCAGGGCACAGGGAAACTGCCAAGCAAACAGGATGAGGGAGTCAACAGGCTTATCAGGCAACTCGCTGAGATGGGCTTCCCGGTAGGGCTACTGCATGCATTTTGTTTGTGTTGCCCAATAATCGGGGCCTGCATAAATTCCCGGCAGCCTACTTTTTGGGAAACTGAATTTTTCATTGTTTATACAAAACTTGTGGCTGCCAAAATAAAGATGAGATTCTTCAGTGAGATTGAAAGTTTGGAAATGGAGTGAAGTCTGTCAAAGTGTACTGGAAGTGACATTTTATGTTGTGGATCATGACAGAATGGTGTTTAACTTTGTGATCTAATTGGCCTTAAGATGTACGGGTGTGTCGGAATAGATACTTGACAACCACCTTGCTTTCACCCAACGATATTTGCTGACTTCTGATGTGTGTTGCTCCACAGCGGGAAGTCGCTGAGGAGGCCTTGCGTGGCAGCAACCTAAATGTTGAGCTTGCTCTGGGTGAGTAAGGTCGAGTTCATAATGGTTCATAACGTTGCACCCGCTCAATGTTATCTTTTATTCCTTTCACTTGTTGTTATCTCCATATGTGGGATTCAGAAGGTGGAACAGAGACCTCCTAGGTCTCAAAGTATCCACCTCATGTGCGTGTACTCGTGCACGTGTTATATTTTCTCTTACGTAAACCCCCACAACTTGTGAGAATCAGTTGTACATGGACAATTAAGATTTGTGATTGAATGGATTACTGTTTGAATACTTGGTGTACAAATGTGGTGCAATTAATCTTTGACAGCCAGAAATTTGGCGACACAGTCGTCCATCTTTTTCAGGTACTGACATTTGTGGGCACTCCCTTTACCAGTACATTTAACCAACATACTAGCTTCGTTTCCTTGCATGTTGACCCTGAACCAGCAAGTGGACAAGGATTTTGAGGATATTTTATTCTCGTTGGTGTACAGTCCCTCCAATAGCAAGACTGAGTCGCGGCTGCACACAATAAAGGGAAGGATGATAATAATTAATGTTAATGGTGAAGTGGTATTTCAGCCATAATTGGTTGAATTAAAATCCTTATCTGATAAATCTGAAAGTTCATTCGTCTTAACTATAACCTGATGTGAGTGAGGAATTAAATTTATGACATTGGTCATGTGGTCTGGTGGCCATATTGGATTGAAAAAAAAAAAAATGTAAAAGAAAAAAAAACTTCCAGATCCCCTACACAGATCGATGCGAAACTTCATACTTATGATCGACTAACCATGGGGAATATAGTTTGAATTTTTTTCATATTCATCTTCATTGATGCAATTTAGCCTTGATGTGCACAAAAGTGGTCATTAAGTGAACTAATAATCAAGAAAGCTATGGATAATGGCAATGTATGTGACATAGGGTGCATGTATGATACCGGTCTGTGTATGGGTCATTGGCGCCAAAATAATGGTTGTCCATTCAGTTAACGATTGAATTTTTGTTCAGAATGAGCATGCAAAGTGAAACCAAACGCTCTACTGAGGGCTGGCAGTTCAGGTTAAGTAATGCAATTATCACAAACGCATGGTTATATGAGCTGAAAGAGAAGAAGAGTTCAGTAAAACCTCACCGTCTGCTGAGGTTACATTCCTGTAAATCTCCGCGATGGCAAACTGCGAACAGTTTCTTACATGCAAGTCAATGAGATACGTTCCAGCCTCAACATTGAAGCCCAAAAATCATTAATAAATTAAAAAATCAAGACATTTAATGAGGAAAATAAAAACGATTGAGTAAAATTAGATCAAATAAGTAACATTTACCATCAATAAGAAGGTTTTTCTCGTTGGAGTACCTGTACAACAATACAGTGCAGTGATCAATCTCACAGGAGCTACACACAGTTGCCTCATGTCTCTTATGATGAGGTCTTTGCTTCACTCTTGCCTTAGTGAAGACAGTGCCGTGCAGTCTTCCATCATGTGTTTTGTTGTGTGTGGAGTTGCCTATGGAAAATACTGTTGTCCAAAAATTGAAAGTTTCAAAAAACTTATCAAAACCGAACGAGTTTAAAATGGGAGGGGTTCAATTTTCCGCGGATATGTGGAAATATCTGCTCGGAGGGAGAGAATTGCTGTCTAAAAGGTAAGCGCAGATACACAAAATCACAGACAGTGAACACGTGGACGGCGAGGTTTCGCTGTACTTTAGTGCCCTTCAACTAGTTGTGGTAAAAGGTTGAAAATGGTTTTGAAGTCTACCCTTGGTGTGAAGATGCACTGAAAGCCGAAACGCCTCAATCTTTTAAAAGTAGCTTCTTATTACCTTCACCACCAAAGGTCGATGGAGGTTATGTTTTCACCCCTGTCTGTCTGTTTGTCCGTTTGTGAACAAAATATCTCAACGATGTGGACGTATTCGGACGAAATTTGGCAGAGATGTAGCATATGTGACAAGGACGAAATTATTAGATTTTGGTGAAGATCCGGATTCAGATCCGACTACTATAATTTTTTAAGTTATTCTTCACTATTGGGAGATAGGGCCAAAAACTATACATAGCAGGATATTTCAAAAAGTTGTGGATATATTTGGACGAAACTTGTTGGAAAGGTTGTGTGTGTGACGAGGAAGAATCTATTCAATTTTGGTGAAGATCTGGATCCATATCCAGCTCGTAGAATTTTAAGTGATTCTTCACCATTGAGTGATATGGCCAACCAGGCAGAGGTCTGCTCTCTACTGAGTGTTGTTCTAGTTACCTCCACCACCAAAGGTGGATGGAGGTTATGTTTTCACTACTGTCTGTTTGTCTGTCCGTTTGTTTGTTACTTGCAAAATCGAAGATTTTTCAAGTATATTGGTCGGTTGCGTTTGTTATTCTGTCTGTCTGTCACCCGCCTACAGGTCACAATTCTAAACCGATCGTCACAAAACTTCAAGTTGTAGAGGTCGTCCCAATTGAGAAGCCTATTGATTTTGAGGTCAAAGGTCATCTGGAGGTCAAATTTCTAAAATCGCCATTTTAAATCCGATTAACTTGAAAAGTGAACAGCATTTGTATATTGAGTCACTAAATTGGAAAACAAACTATTTTTGAGGTCAAAAGGTCAAAGGTCAAATCGATGTGAAACTTCTAAAATAATCAATTTTCATCTGAAAATCTGTCGCATTTCATCCTATTAACCCGAGCTTTGATCGAGATCGTCAATTTTAATCTGAATGAAATGGACAATTTAATGGATTAATGGCATCCTTTTTGGGGGTGGCAGGGGAGGGTGTGGATTTTGCCAGTTTTGTGCTCTGCATGATGTCTTCTTGCTTGTTACTTGCCGGAAAAGATTCCGGCAAGTATGTTGATCTGTTCGTTTGTTTGGCTGTCTGTTTGTCTGTCTGTTTGCAGCACTGCGTCTACACCGTTGCACGTAGAATCGCCAAACTTTGCACACGTATTTGTCTTGACCTGGAATAGACTGTGCCCAATTGATGACGTCATCGGTCACGTGGTTCGGCCGCCATCTTGGAAAAACCGAAAAACTTTGCACCTCCATATCTCTGAAAGTGCTGAACAGAAAAAATTGACGGCTCATTGTAAAGAACTCTCCATGGGGAATAAAATGTTAATGTTGACGTCATAGGTCACGTGGTTCGGCCGCCATCTTGGAAAAACCGAAAAATTTTGCGCCTCCATATCTCCAAAAGTGCTGAATAGAAAAAATTGAGACATGGCTCATTGTGAAGAACTCTCCATGGGGAATAAAATATGTTAATGATGACGTCATCGGTCACGTGGTTTGGCCGCCATCTTGGAAAAACGGCAAAACTTTGCACCTCCATATCTCTGAAAGTACTGAATAGAAAAAATTGAGACATGGCTCATTGTAAAGAACTCTCCATGTGGAATAAAAAATGTTAATGATGATGTCATCGGTCACGTGGTTCGGCCGCCATCTTGGAAAAGCTTTGCACCTCTATATCTCCGAAAGTGCTGAACAGAAAAAATTGAGACATGGCTCATTGGAAAGAAATGTCCATGGGAAATAAAATATGTTAATGATGATGTCATAGGTCACGTGGTTCGGCCGCCATCTTGGAAAAACCGAAAAAATTCGCATCTCCAAAAGTGCTGAATAGAAAAAATTGAGACATGGCTCATTGGAAAGAAATGTCCATGGGGAATAAAATATGTTAATGATGACGTCATCGGTCACGTGGTTCGGCCGCCATATTTGTCCTAAATCCCCAATGAAAAAGTAAATTCCGGCAAGTCCTCGGTCTCTGACCGATTTTTCATTTGTTTGTTTGTTTGTTTGTTTGTGAACAAAATCTCTCAAAAAGTTGTGGTCGGATTCCGTCGAGATTTGGCAGAGATGTAGCGTATGCGACAAGGACGAAATGATTAGATTTTGGTGAAGATCCGGATTCGGATCCGGCTACTACAATTTTTTAAGCGATTCTTCACCATTGGGAGATAGGGCCAAAAACGATACATAGCAGGATATCTCAAAAAGTTATGGATGGATTTGGACGAAACTTGTTGGACAGGTTGTGTGTGAGACGAGGAATAATGTTTTCAATTTTGGTGATGATCCGGATCCGGATCCAGCTAGTCAAATTTTCAGTGATTTTTCATCATTGAACAAATGGCCAACCAGGTGGAGGTTATGCTCTCTACTTAGTGCCGTTCTTGTTTTGTATTTGTCTTTCATAGTTTTTTTTTTTTTTTTGTTTTTTTTTTGATATGGAGCCATTTGTTTTTGTACGCATTTACGAATACTATGAAGGCACAAGGCAAATGGGCGTTGGGTAAGTCAATAAAACGATTTCCCTGCCCCGTGATGAAAGAGCACCTGCCTTGTTTGGACACTTTTGCTTGGATACATTGCTGTCACGTCAGGAAAGACCACCAGGGACCATTGTATATCCAAATTTGTAATAAATAGAGATTTTCAACTGTTATCAAAGAATTGTGTACAGGCAGTAATGTAAAATAGGCTTATTTATCGATTTTGTGTGCAGCCTTTGGCTGCTGGCTTGCATCATTGCTAGGTTGTGGCTGTGCCACTGATGCAGTGCCCCCTGCTGGTTAGAGCAGAAATTTGTCATTTGTTCAGGGTGCCAAAGATGTATCTACTACTCTTTAAGGACACCATGGGATCTTTAATGCCCATTTATCGTCCACCTGGTCCTGGGGTGCATTGATGAATCACCCTGCCTGTGAAACACAGGGATGACAGTTTATAGCTGGGTCGAGATTCACACCCTGGCTGGATAGCTTAGAATCGAGTGTGAAAGTAACTTATAAAGAGGTAAGCAACTTTGATGCCATTGACAATTGACATGATTTTTGTTTGTGCACTGGACAATTGAAATTCCCCAAATCATTCCTTCATTAGTAAATCGGTCCATTGTTTATATAACCCCTATGGTTTCACCTTCTTTCCATGGCAGGGGCCTTGCAAAAGGCTGATCAGGATCGGCGAAATCTGTCGGGTGACCTCAACGGCTTGGCTTGGGGTAGCAGAGGCCGTGATGCTTCTCTCGATCGTGCTCATTTCCTGGAGAAGGTGTGACTCATGGTGCAATTTCTCTCTTCCCACTCAGGCTTTTGGATCAATGAACAAGCCGTATATTTTGACCTTGTACCCCAATTCATCTTCATATTAGGTTGTGTCCATGACTTTCCGCCCAGTTATTTTGGGACGCACTCTATTCAATGTTTTCCTTGCCACTGTCGATGAATATCCCTTCTGTAAAACGCTGCACTTTGTTTTCTGATTTTGTGGTGGATTGAGCATTGAGTGGTTGAGAATTCCCTGCATTCGCTCTTCTTATTCTGCACTTGGTGACTTGTGCCTCCAGTCACAACTACGTACTCTGCTCTCGATATTTTCACTTCCTTTTTATGCCTCCGCCGGATGCATTATGTTTTCGGGTTGTATGTCCGTCCGTCTGCACGGGCTAAACCTTGTTTTTCTCAGCAACCACATGTCTGATTGAGACTAAACTTTCAGGGTAGGAGTGACACCCATGCAGAATGTTTTTATGGTAATTGTGACGTCATCGGTCACGTGGTATGGCAGCCATCTTGGATTAAACGCAAATAATAAAAAAATTGTCAGAAACCGCTAAATGGGAAAATTTTAAACTTGGCACATTGTCAAGTACTCTCAATGGGGAACAAAAGCATGATGATGAAACCATAGGTGAAGTGGTATGCCAGCCGAAAATGTTTTAATCGAATTCCTTATTCTAAAAATCAGAAATTGCATGTGCATGATCTGTGACCCATTTGTATTGAAATACTAAATTCATTCATTCATCGGTCACATGGTTTGGCAGCCATGTTGGATTGAACCTAAAACTTAAAAAAAACACATCTCCTCCCAAACCACCAAATTGATTGACTTGGAACTTTACGTGCATCATTGACTTGGCATGGCTATTTAAAGATGATAATGAAAACATCATTGGTCGCATGATGTGGCAGCCATATTGGATTGAAGGAAAATGTTAAATAATTATATCTCTGAAACCGCTTACCCTATCGATGCAAAATTTTACAAATATCATCTAATACCATTGTTGCATATAGTTTGAAAATGATGTCATCGGTCACGTGGTTTGGCAGCCATCTTGGATAGATAAACGAACCTTATCTGATCAGCACGAAACTTCACAAACGTGATCCACTTTCCATACATATGCAGAGTGTACATTTTTTTTAAAGGTCACATGTCACGTGGTGTGGCAGCTTCACCGATCAATGTGAAACGTGTCATGGCTAGTGAAAATGTGACACTTGAAAACAGCTGAAGGGATTTAAATCAACCTTGTTTATTTTTAGGACAGTGAACGAGGGCATCTACTCATTGTGGGACGATTCAGAGGCATATTGGCGACACATTCACATTGCTCTAGTTTTCTTAAATTGTTGCTATTATTACACTACTTCCACAATTACGGAGCAAGAGCTGTCTAATACCGATTTGTGCTCAACAAGATGTTTGCGGACTTAATCTTGCTACACGTCATCTTTTTTTTTCTTTTTTTTTTGTGTACTGAATCGAGGCTCATGAAAGAGCTAACATTTATTTCACAAACAAATCAACCAGACAAACAAAATATATAAAAAGAGGAAGCGGAAGACAAGATGGGGAGAGAAGGGGAAGCACACAAACACAACATTTGCGAGCAGGGAGATGTGTGGGAGGGAGAGGGCTTGGGGGGAGGAGGCATGGGAAGGGGGGTGGGGGGGTGGGAGAAGTTTAAAACACAAGGACACCAAGGACACCAAGGACTTCCAGGACAGAAGTTGGTATTTCAAAAAAGTGGATTTGGGGTGAAATTAGCGGGGGTAGAAATGATCAAGGTTTTGGATGGGTGCAGATAAGAGATGGTGGTGAACAGCTGTTTTAAAGACCTGGAGGGTGGAGTGGGATTGAAGAGAGTGAGGGAGTTTGTTCCAGAGGCGGGAGAAAAGAGGAATGAAGGAGTGAAGGTGAGCAGAGAGTAATCTTATCGTAAGATCTTATAGTAATTGAGAAGCCACAACCTTAGTGTTGTACAATCGGCGTTCAATGAATTATCGCAGTCAGATAGTTGTTGAAGACGCACCACTTATTACCACCAATCCTTTGACTTTGATGAAATTGCTCCATTTGTTACCTTTGCAAGATGGTGACACATGGAAGTATGAGGGGAGGGGACACAGGGTAAAAAGACAATAAACTAGCAGTGGGGATGCATTCTGACACGAGCAAGGGTGAAAGAACGAGAAGAGAGGAAACACGGTAACCTGCAAGTAAGTGGGTTGTGTTGGTTTATGAGGTTAGAAAAGATTGCGGGTTGGGATAGGAGATGACAGGATATGGTAATGCACCACCTGTTTGAAACCCTGGAGAGAAGAGTTCTACGAACAACCTGAGGAAGGCAGTTCCACAAACTGGAGTAAGAGGTACAAAAGACGTGGGTGGGTGGAAAGCTTGCATTACACGTTATGATGTGACACTGCAAAAATTCAAAAAAAAAATTGGTGATAGCTCCGGAACCAGAAGTGGTATCGACTTCCCGTTGGTGCCAAAATGTTCTCCGTTCAACTTCCAACAGCTTCCTAATTTGAACTCGTGACGTAAAACCAACAGATTTCCTAAGTGTATGGACTTGAAAGTTTGCCTGTCAACATCATTATGTTTAAAACACATTTTGGCCGATATCTCGGAAACCAAGTTGTTGGAGCATAAAATAACGATATTTTCCACCCCTGGGAGTAGCCCAACGGTAGTCCTCCACATTTTCCTTCAGGACAGCCAGGGTTCGACCTAACAACCTAACCCTAACCCTATCAACAACTCTGAGTTGGTTTGAAGACTGTAGTTGAGCGAGATCAGCGTGGAATCGGTGTAAGACCTCACGGTACCACTGGCCGTTGACTGTCACCGTCTTACCATTGGCGTCTTCAAACCAATGCGGTCCCAGCTTAACCAGTCTGGCATTCAATTCACAAGTGGGCTTGGGGCCCCTGAGAGACATCTCCAACACTCAGGAGGCTGAGCACCCCAGAAGATGTTGTGATTGTCGATATCCCTATGCAAATGGACGTCTGCTTCATCACTGAACCACAAGTAGTTGATCCAATTTGGGTACCTTTCCATTCGGTCACTGAACCAATCACACATTGTTACTTATCTTGCCATGTCATTCAGAGTTGGTTTATGCCTTACAGATATGATGTAGGGGTAGAGCTCGAGTTCAGAAGTAAGAATGCGCCACACAGAGGAGGCTCTGAGATCGCCAGTTCCCGGGAACACCGACGGTGGGATTTCTTAGGACTTTCGATAGCAGAATCTCTCACAAGATCAATGGTCCCAGATCACTGTTGCCTTTATTTAGGTTTTTCACACTTCCATGTGCTTCTAAGTGCTCCACAAACCGCTGAATGCTCCCATTGGAAGGTCCATTACCAGTTTGAACATTGTAATACTGACAGTACTGTTGATGTGCCTGCATGTAGGATCTCGTCTTGAACCACAAAGTAACGATTTTCACTTTTTGTTCCACTGTGAATGCCATAGCTGACGTAGGCTCCTAACTAATTGTTAAAAATGGGGTACCCCCACCACTACCATAACCTGCAAGAGAGAAGAATATAGCATTACAAACAACAGAATATCAGGATGCTCAAATAGTCCACTTTTTTGAAACGCTGTAATCTATCGATGTGAAAAAATTTATTGAATAACAACATCTTGGAGTAGTTTGGGCATGATGGATGTTCAACCATCACCCCAAGGAAGAGACCACAAGTTTAACCACTCAAACCCCCCTGATTTGTCCTCTGCCCACAGAATAATAATCCTGGGGGCTTCTCACATGGCATGCAGCAGCAACAGCAGCGCACAGCACCCCCTGGGATGTACTTTGGTCTTTCTCCTTCAGCTCTGCGTGGCCAGCTGCCTTTTTTATCTCCACAGGTACCTCGAGCACCACATGGATTTCATCCACGGTTGTTTGTGTCACATACAAGGTCAATTGTGTACGAACTAGACGGCAGTTTTTTGTTTTTTTTTCGTTTTTCGTTTTTACGGGATTTAAAAAGCCTGTTGCAGTGATGCTTAAATTCATTGTTTTAGCAGTTTGTGCATTTTCTGGTACCCATTTTTATTCTGAGACTAGTTGAAATGCTTTGCCGAGACTATTTGCTTCTGTCAATGGGTTTTAATCCAGCTGACAATTTGTATGCTTCGCACTTGATGATTTGTGTGCTTATGATGGTCTGTACTCTGCTGAGAATTCTGAGCTATTTTGATTGCATCTTCTGAGCTGTTTGACACAGTACCTACTACAAAAAAGTTCATCACCCACACAAACTTTGTTGATCAATAATTCTGATGAGTCGAGCTAGTCTCACCGGAAGTTTGAGCTCAAAGATCCGAATCGTTTCATGCTGTTAAATGCTTTCTTGCACTTTTTATTTTTTTCATTTTCGAAAATGGATGCTGTTGTACCTTCCAGCAGATGGCACCAGCCCAGCTGCTGCAGTATGCTGCCAAAACTGGGAGCCTGAATCCACTGCTGTTACAGCCACCCATTACTTCTCCACAAATGGTGTTCAGCCAGCTGGCCCAGCTGCAGCTGGTGCGGCACTCGTGTACTCTGTGCGAGGGGGGTTCCTTGGGTTGAGAATTTATTTTGTGATGAGATGCATCTTGAAAGTGATTACCTTTGACCCTTTTCTATCAGGCTCAGCAGCGAATTTTGTTGCAACAACAACAACAGCAGTATTCTCAGCAGCGGAATGCCTCTCTCCGGCACCAGCATGAACAGGTGAGTGAGCTGGCTTCAGGTAAATGTTACCAATACCGGCCAATACTGTACTGCTTGATTTGGCATTGAAACCACCATCAAATATATTTCTGCATTAAAAATAACTTTATGCCTTTTTTTTTTTTTTAATGGCTCGAACATCCCCTGGTCCACACGTTTCACAGGCACGCAACTTGAACATTCAGCAGATGCAGCAGCAACGATTTTCATCATTCCCGCAAAGTAAGCAGCATCATGGAGGTGGGCCACACAGCCATGGTTCTGTTCCACCCACCAATCTCACAGACTTGCAGTCTAAGGAACTGCCTTGTGGTGGCCTTTATTCAGGCTATCCAATCGGTGAGTTGTTTTTTTTTTTGTTTTTTTTGTATCGAAGATCGAGGATCGTGTAAGAGATAGCTAGCTCGAATACATCACAAAAAAAAAACGGACACATAAAACATATAATAAATGGTGCAGGAGACACAATGGGGAGAGAGAGAGGGAAGCACACAAGTACAACAGTAGAGGACAGGGACATCGGGAGATCTGTGGGGGGGAGGAGGCATGGGAGGGGGAAGGGTGGGAGAGGTATAAAACACACGAGTAAAATCCAGGAGAGAAACGTTAGAAAGAAGTTGGTATTTTAAAATCGTGTTGCGTATCCTACCATACCTGGTTGTGTGTTCACATTACCCATTTTGTCAATTTTTTGCAGCTTCTCAATGGAATGTCAGGATAGTTTCGAATAGGCGAGATTCTCCACCAAAAACAGATTCAAGCTTGAATGTTCTCTACAATGTGCAATGATCTCTGTTGCTGCACATTTCTACTGTTTTTTTTTTTTTGTAGTTTCAAGGCTCATGGAAGAGCAAGGTCGAGCTGGTGGAAGAACCTGCATGTACACCATGGAGGTGATAGGGTGCGTCAGAGGACAGAGAGCAAAGGGGAGCAATGTTGGAGAATAGACGGTAGAAAGGGAGACTATCGATTTGCCTGTGATGTGAGAGCAACAGTCACTGAGCTTCAGCCTCATTACAGCAGATTCCATTAATTGAGAGCTTTGGATTCCATGGAATCCAGGAGAGATTTAATGCTGGGGTTCCAGCCCATAGTGGAGAGCAGTACCATATTATCTACAGATAAAGGCCTTGTAGACAGAGTAACTGCTTTTTCAAGGAAAGACATTGATTGATGGAGGATGTCCAGTCTGGGGTCTGCCCAGGGAAGGTAATGGAAGATGTTGAGGCCGATAATTTGAAGAGACCCCAAACCTATTCCAGTGGATGACCAAGGAAAAATATATAGGTGGGTTAGTTTGACGATCTTTCTGGAGTGATAGGGTGAGTCTGGGGGCTTTTCCAGGATTTAAGGAAATGTTCTATTTATCAGACCATGACCTCATCATTTCTAGATCGACAGAGACAGCTGTTGTCTGCCGAGCAAATGGACGAGGGGCACTGTACGACACTGTGGGGTTTGTTTGTTAAAGGGAAGAGGGTTTTCCAGAACATTGGCGCGGTAATTTATGTAAACGAGGAGCAAGACGGTTTATAAAAAATTTTGGTCTTGTTTGCTTTTGGCTCGGGCTTTAAAATTCCATTCAATATTCAACGGAAGCAGCATTGTGGAGCCTCCAGAAAAGCCATGAGTGTGAGCACTAAGGCACATTATGCTTTGTGTGTGGGTGTCGCCCAAGGATCGGGGGATGGAGTTGGTTTCAATGAGTCGACTGGGCTCAGCCACAAGGACAAGGTTCAGTCCCGCCTGCCACAGTGGAGTCTCAGCCCAAGTGTGGAAGGTCTTTCAGGACTTCTGGAGCAGAGCAAGCATGGTATGCTTTTGTACCTTCACCTCTGACCCCTCTTCATGTTGGATCCATGTTGAAAGTGACTTGGTAGTCTGTGGTCAGTGTTCTGTTCTGTTATGTGTGATGGTATTTGGAGGTTAAATGGTGTTGCAGACTGCTTGGGCCATCTTTGGATAGGATGGCACGTGTGTCCATAGTTTGTTTCTTCATTGCATGTTTCTCTATCAGAGATTTTTCTCAAGAATGATTCAAATTGCACAAATTATGTGCAGTGGGCATGAGATCCGTTTGAAGCCATGCGGCTTTTTGACTGAATAATCTGTGCTTCACGTTTTCTTTCCTGCATGGCATGTTTGATGGATTTTACCCTTCATTTATTGATATGTTGACATTCTACGTGTTGAGCAGTCGGGGGAAAGCTGGATGGTGGACATTTTGGCATGTATGGCCTGTTTACTGATGAAGGAGCTGGCAATCCTCTGGCTGACAGCTGGCCTTCACCAAACCCTTCCTGTCCTGACCGGAATGGAAATGGCAGTGGAAGTCCCCTGCCTTGGCCACCAGGTGGGAACTAAATGACAGTAGCAATGGTTAACAAGGGAATATTTACCCATTAACTCAGTTTGTAGTTGTATTGTTTGTAGTACAATTTAGCATTTGGCTTTGCATTGCTGTCAACTTTCTCCACTGTGCTGGCTCTGCTTCTTTCAGAGTTCCGTCCCGGAGAGCCATGGAAGGGACTCCAGTATTTGGAAGGGGAATCTGAACCTGATGGCACTGGTGGGCCTACAGAACACCTGTCTGAACGCAATGCTGGTTGGTTCTTGTATCTTGGTGGTGTTCCCCACATCCCGATGTTTTCTGAAGGAGTTGTTCTTGTTATTTTGCTTCTCTCATTTTTTAAAAAGTTGTTACAACGAACCTCAGTGGTTTTATGAGCCAACAGGTTCGTGCATAATGTCATATAGGTTAACACAGCGCATTCGTTGTTGGGCCACCAATTCATTAACTTCAAATTGCCAACGATTACCTGTTACCGATTGTTTCAAATCAAAGGTGCTTTGGTGCAGGGTTTTGTCCTCACAAAGGAAATCTTTTTGTGATGGGAACAACAGGGCAATATGTCCTTCCAGGGCTTGAACCTGGCTGTTTGACTCGAGCAAGGATATCCTGTCCCTCTTCCCCAGGCTTATCTCACCCACCCATTGGCTCAGCTGCTCTGCCTTCCTCCAGTGCCTGGTCATTCAGTGCCTTCAACAGTGGGCAGCACAATGGATACTCTTTGCCAGGTACTGTCTGCCTTCGCATCCATTAGCCAGCGTCCTCTGGCTAAGGTCAGGTTTCATTTCATTCCATTGATGGGAGTTCCGCTATCCTTGAGCATGGACAGTTGGCCACCCTGCTTCAAGTTTGTCAAACCATATCGCTGGAAACATTCGATGTACTCGTTTTCCTGTGTCTACCTCATGCTTCCAAGTCTATGCGAGTGTAACTTTAATAGTGGGTCATTCTTGGTGGAACCTTTTGTCATTTTTCAACTTTGCTTTAGGTGGAAAAGCGTAAGGATTTGCGATGGCGTGTCATCAACTTTGCTCAAGTTTGATATTGTAATCTCCTCCGTCTGTCTGTCTTTGTCACACTATCTCCTAAATGGTTGTGCAGAAATTCATCAAAATTGGTGGTTATGATCATCAAATGGCAAGGTGTAAGAGCAGTATCATTTTTGGCCCCAACCCCTAGGGCAGGGTCAATAGGTCAAATGCCAAATATATGCATTTACGGGTACTTTTTAAAAACATTTTAAAATGAAACTTTGTATTTGCAATCAACCATGGGGGACGCATGAAATATGTAACGATTTGGTGGATTTGACACTCGGTTCATGCCCAAAGGAGTCTGGACTTAGGATCCCAGGTGTCAAAACAAAATAATTTTTTTGACTCAAAATTTGATATTGGGTCATTCCTGGTGGAACCTTTTGCCACCTTTTGCTTTTGGTGGAAAGCGTGGGGATTTGCGATGGCGTGCCGTCGACTTCGATGTAGTTGCGTTTGTGTTGAAGAGTGTAACAAAAATGTATTTTGCCAATCAAATGGAAATGACAAACCTTATTGGAACTTACTGCGAAACCTTAAGTTGTCATTTGAGGTTTGAAGAGGCTTCAAGCTGATATTTTCATTGTACTGCCTCATTTGTTGTGCATGTTCACAAAATAATAGTTGTCGTTTTATTTGAAGATTCTTAAAGCGCATGAATATTGAGATGTCCATTTTGAAGAAACCTGGTGCAGATGTTGGAGAATGTCATCTGAAAATAATGGTTTTGTGCATTGGACACTGCTGTGTGAAAGGACATGTCCTTGGTCAAGAGCTGCCTTTAGTCGGTTATATAACCATCGCTTGTGAGGATACAATATTTCCTTCAATGAAACTCAAATCGATGGACACGTCCTCTTTGTGGAATCGTCCTCCATGTACTGTGGAATTTAGAGACTTCATTATTACAAAGTATTACCCTGTTCATTGGTGAAATTGTGGGCCACACGAGCTTCTGGTCGTTTTCTTTGCGCACAGCTGATGTAACATTTTGAGAATGTGCATTTTATCGGATTAATGACATTCTTCCTTGAAATTAGCAGATGGTGTGTAATTGTAAAGCTAGATGTCGTATCAGACAGCCCACCATGATGGCTGAGCAGTTTGGTCCCGGTTCTCAAAGGTTATTGTTTATGTTTAATCATTTGCAACTTTTCAAAAATGAAAATAAAAGACGTTTGGTACCATCGAACTTTAATATACAGGAAAATAAACACGACATAATGACAATAACATCAAAGCATTTCGTGCTGTACTTTTCAAATCCATTCACAGCAAAGAGACCGGAAGACATGAGAACATGCATTTATAAGCATGTCTAAGTAACCGCAACACCGATTGGTTCTTCAGTCATGACGTCATTGGTGCTATGAACGCCCATTGGTTGACCCAGTCACCACTGTCCCAGGCTCCGGTTGGCTGGAGCAGAGTTGTCAGCGATGACACACCATTTGCATCATTACCTTGGACAGTGGTCGGGAAAATACCTTTAATCTTTCCGTGTTGGAGGAGAGTGAGAGAATGTACAAATTCCTTTTGACGACACAATCTGAGGTCCGTGGAATGGATGAAGGTTGCTTCCAACATACGTAACATACGTAAACAGAAGCAACCTTTATCCATTAAATAGATTAAAGGTATTTCCCCGACTGTTGCCCAAGGTAATGATGCAAATGGTGCGTCATCACTGACAACTCCGCTCCAACCAATCGGGGCCCGGGACAGTGGTGACCGAGTAAACCAATGGGCGTTCAGAACACCAATGACGTCATGACTGAAGAACCAATCGGTGTCGCGGTTACTTAGACATGCTTATAAATGCACGCGTTCTCATCTTCCGGTCTCTTTGCTGTGAATCGCCTTCAAGAGTACAGCGCGAAAAGCTTCGGTGTTGTCATGATGTTGTGTTTGTTTTCCTGTCTATTAAAAATGCAAATGCTGTGAACAAAATATACTTGTGCATATGTCAGTATTTATAAAACTTGGAATACAACAGTTTTTTAATACTTATCTGACCACTTATTCGTGTTGGTGGGTATTGATGTCTTGCAATGTGATAATGCAGGACTTTCAAAACGACCCGTGTGTGTGTGTGTGTGTGTGTGTGTGTGTGTGTGTGTGTGTGTGTGTGTGTGTGTGTGTGTGTGTGTGTGTGTGTCTGTCTGTCTGTCTGTCTGTCTGTCTGTCTGTCTGTCTGTCTGTTCTGTTCTGTTCTGTTCACCTTTAACCTGCCTTTGCTAGTACAAAATGTGTGATTCAAATTGTCTTTTAAACATATGTTTCAGCATTTACTTACATGAGTGGCAATTTCACAGTGGTTAACCTTAACTGTTCTGTTCCTCGAAGCAAATCGCACTCACGGAAATGCAAAAATTATGAGAAATATCCGTTGATGAGGTGTCAGGTTCATACCATTTCCTGTTCGTACAAGCTCGTGTCTGCCATGGATATAAAACTCATACATGCACACATACGCTTCTCCTTTTACCAATAGATGCAAAAATCTAGTATTATTATTTCTCCTCTGTCCTTGGAACCAAACAAAAATATATTTATAATTGCCCATTCAGTTCTCCCCTCCATCCCCTCCCCTCCCCCCCTCCCCTCTGAAACATGATTAGGAGTAAATATCATCATTTTAAACTTACCCTGTGCATTGACAAGCCCCAGATATGACCGATGAAACATGAAAGCACCAGCTATCTGATAGAAGATGTCCATTAAAAATATCACCAAGTCTGACATGCTCACATTAGATAATCCCGCAAGGTTCAAAGTCCACTCACTAGCAGCGATGCTCGGTGGTTTGGGTAGAACACACCTGTCTAAGAACGTTCAGACCTTGCTCTGGTCCATGTGGCCAAGGGAGTTTGCAGTGTTGGTAAGCTATCAGCCTTTTGGGTGAGTTCAGAATATTCTTCAACTCTTTCATTGTGCAGAGGCACTCTGATGCCTTTCTCTGATGGCTTCCCTCCCACCGTTCCCCCTAACTCCCTCATTGCTTGTGGTTTCTGTGCATTCACACTGGGTATTCCATGGTGGATTAGGTTTTGAAAGTTGCACTGCACCCTTCAATGGGATGCCATGTGCATTATCAATGGGGTATTGGTAACTTGGACCTTCTTCATGGTGTGAAAGTTCATGCCATCTTGAGTTTATAACAATCGTTGCAACTTTTTTTTTTTTTTTTTTTTCCTTCCCCTTCATTTCGAATTGCGCTTACTCTGTTGTACACAGGATTTCAACCTATTTTCGTTCTCATGATTTTACTCGTCATCCAATTCCGTCATCAGGCAAACCAATTGATGGAAAACCCATGTGGGCAAAGGAAGTGCGGCCTTCTTCACCAGTCTCGCGTGATCTCTGGTCCAAGCCACACTTTGGGCAACAGAACAAGCTTCCTCAGGCACATCCTCGGCCGCCTCCTGGTCTCGCAGGTCCAAAGTCCTCAACTTGGGGGGCCGGAGGGCTGATGGGTGGACGTTGGGAAGGAAGCGACTCTGGGCACTTCCCACAAGGTGTGGGCAGTTTAACTGCCCTGTTGTTTTTCTCTTGCATCTTATGTCTCACAACTTTATTATCTTGGGGTAAGATGTATAGTACATTTTAATTTTAGACGTGCACAGAACAAGCTTGTTCTGCAAGTATTGATAAACTTGTCCGAGTTTATCTGGTGGTTTTTTTTTTTTTTTTTTTCATGTCCCAGCTTCCACCTGGAGCATTGACTCTGGAAACTCAGGGAGAACGAGCACCTGGCTGGTGCTTCGAAACCTCACACCACAGGTCAGTAAGATGTTAGTCGGTTCTCACGATTGATTATTGGATTAGGCTTGTGTTATCTGTGTTGCTACTTTCCTATTTGAGCCTGTTCTGAAAATTAAGACTGTTGTGACAAAAGGGAGCTCTGTTTTGGGAGCGTGTGACAGTGTGACACGGAGCTTCGTTTTTGTCATGCACTTGAAGATGTCCATTTTCAGCTTTTCTGGAATTGGAATTCTAGAAAAGGTATTGTCATCCTGCGAGAACAGAACTACGAAGGACGGGAACAGTGGTGAGTTTGAGGTGAAGGTGGGAGTGCATCAGGGGTCGGTACTAAGTCCACGACTATTTGTGGCTGTGATGGAGGTGCTGGCTCGGAACGTAAAGGAGGGTTTACCGTGGGAGTTGTTGTATGCAGATGATCTGGTATGGATGGACTGAAGGAGAAGATGAACAAGTGGAAGGAATGTATGGAGACAAAAGGTCTGAAGGTGAATATCGGAAAAACGAAGGTGATGGCAAGTGGTAAAGCATGTGGTGAGGTGGAAAGAACTGGGAAGTGGCCGTGTGCTGTGTGCAGGAAGGGTGTCAGAGTGAATTCCATTCAATGTACAATGTGCGATGAGTGGGTTCATCAAAAATGTAGTGGTTTGAGAGGGTCATTAACCAGTGTGGCAGCTACATTCAAGTGTAAGGTGTGCACAGAGGGAGCTGCAGATGGAGGAAATGTTGAGTTGGATCTTGGAGATGGCGTGAAGCTGGAAGGTGTGAAAACATTTTGTTACCTAGGAGACATGCTGAATGGAGAAGGTGGATCAGACTCGGCAACGGTTGTGAGAGAGATGTACATGGAAGAAGTTTCGGGAACTGAGTGGCGTGCTGACAAGGAGGGGAGGGTCGTTGAAGCTGAAGGGAAAGGTGTATGCTGCATGTGTGAGAAGTGTTATGATTTATGGGAGCGAGACATGGGTAATGAACGTAGAGCAGCAACGAAGGCTGGAAAGGGTGGAAATGTGAATGGTTCAGTGGATGTGTGGAGTGTCGTTGAGAGAGAGGAAGACAAATGATGAATTGCGAAATGATGGGAATAGAGCCTGTGATGGATGCTGTGAATAGAAACAGTTTGAGATTGTTTGGTTATGTGTTGAGGAAGGATGAAAGTGACTGGTTGAGAAGAGTGATGGAAATGAATGTAGAAGGCAGTGGAGGACAGGGATGACCGAGAAAGACTTGGCTAAAGATGGTTGAAGAAGAAATGCAGGCAAGGGGGTTAGTTAACAAGGGGAGATGCAGAAAATAGGGCAAAATGGAGAAGATTGTCATGGGGACCGCAAGGCTAACCCCCGCTCTTGCAGGGAAAATGGCCTTAAAATGCCTGTTGTTGTTTGTTGTGTTGTCATCCTGCTCCATCTGTCGCCTATTTTCACTTTTCCGGCCAAACCACTGGGCCGGTCCAGCTTAAATTTGGCAGCAAGGTCCTGCTCCGGACTGGTAACAGGGATTACAAAGCTCGTTCCGGTCACTTGACCATAAGTGTCAAAATGGCGGACTTAGTAAATTCCTTAAAAAGTCTTTTTCTCAAGACCCACCAGTCAGAATGCTACCAAATTTGGGCTACAACATTAGCCAGGGTAGGTTAAATCGCGGAGGTCATGTCAATCACGTGACCCTAAGTGTGTCAAAATGTCCGACTTAGTCCTTTTTTGGGAAAATCATTCTACATGGGTTCCTGTCTGCTTGCAACCATCGAAATTGGTTTAAAATATCATGATACTGTTTAAAATACCTTTATTCAGTTGTGGTATGATGCTTTATTCTGCCAGGTGAGCGCCCAGGGGTATTGCCCCTATTTTTTAAAATTGAAAGCAAAGTAACTTGTGATACACCTTCACTTTATTTTGGCACTGAAATCCAGTCATGTCTTCTGCCCTGCCTTGTTGATATTTTAGGCAATAGTGTTCAAATTATTGCAAAAGTAAGTGTTTGAATTATTGACAGAAATGGTGGTTCTTAATAGAAATGGCAACCACAGAAATACAACTGCCTCCATTTTACCTTTTCACTAAAAATATTCACGCATAAATAATTGCCGGTAGATTTATTTTTGCGCTGTGTAAGGTTGGGGAACACCAGTGGAAGCCTCGAGAGAGCAAAGCCGGCTTCCAAAGTCAGCGGCATCCTCCATTGTTCCTTGTCGTTCCTTGAAATATTAGAAGTAGTCGACCTACAATACTGTTGTTCATAGGTAAATTGAGTCCTCCTCTTCCCTCTGGGCCGGTGACCCAGCGTCGCGTCTCTCTGTCTTGGTTTCTTTGGAATCAAATGCGAAACATTATTCACGTCTCCTTTGCTCAAGCGAAAGCACCAAACTTGTTGCTCCCACATTGCCGGAGAGGGTGCTGGTGTTCGGGGGGCGGTGGGGGAATGGGGAGGGGAGGATGAGGGGGGAGCTCATGCCACCAGCTCATGCCTCCCCCATTCCTTCCTGTGAATCTTCAACCCACATTTATCCTACCCAATGCAACATTCTTACTTGCAGGTTACTGTTTTCTCCATTCCCTTTGCTTCTTTAGTCCACCTGTTGCCCCTGCTGCCATACTGTCCAAACATTGCCTTTTCACTCTGTCTCCTCACTTCCATGAGCATTTATTTATCTGACCCCATCCCTCAAAAGTTCAAATTTCATGCTGGTAACCTTTCATATGATGCATGTCCATATTACAAAAACACCAACGAGCGGTGCCAAATATTGCAAAAGCTATAAGCAAATGTTTTGTATGCATGGAATTCATGATGATCCACTGAAAATGTTTGGTTGAATTATTTTTGCTTTTCATGTCAAAAACTGAGTTTTGAAGTAAAATAAATGACCGCCCTCGGCCATTTCCAGATATCTTCTCTGAGGTCAACGCAAGTTTTGTGTGTCCACGAATGTAGATCGACGGATCGACGCTGCGCACGCTGTGCATGCAGCACGGTCCACTCATCACATTTCACCTGAATCTGGCTCATGGACAGGCTCTGGTGTGCTACTCATCTCGTGACGAGGCCTCCAAAGCACAGAAGTCTTTGCACATGTAAGGCATGCAGTAGTCTTACATAACTGCCCTGTTTTCCCCTCTATTCCCACTTCCTTTACCTTCAATTTTTGACCTGAACTGGGTTATGCATCTTACTTGTGATTAACGATGTTCTTTTGAAAGTACTTTACTGCAATACTTTGAAGCTTTTTTGTAAAATGTTGGTGTTGTTCAAGATGGTGGCTTGTGGTGTGACTCTGGACATAATATTATGCCAACCAAGGTTCAAGAAAAAGTAGAATGACAATTTAATCTTGAAACACTTGACGATATCCACTTTGGGAGAATTCTCACTTGTCTCAAATGCAAACCCACCTGTAACTAAGCTGTGTAGCACTCAGATGGTTCAACCACATGCTATGTTTATGTTGGTTGGGTGTGCGAGAAAATACACAATTATTCATCCAGCGTTTTAGGGTGTGTGCGTGCGCACGCGCACCCTTGTCACCGTCCGTCCAAGTCAGCATCTGTCCGTCTGCGATTCCAATGGTAACTTGTGAACCACTGAAGTACAAAGGTGTACTGTGATGCAAAGGTGAAGTGATTTGTTTTTGATATAGGTCTCAAGAGTCAAAATGTTTACGAAGGTGTCTTAAGGACCTGTGGTGTCTAAAGGTCAAAGTTGCATTCCGATAGTATTGTTATGGGTGATGGGGATGAGTCCCAAACATGACTCCTGACTACGTGTGTTACAGGGTGACTAATGTCAGTAACCCTCAGTCCTATTCCCAGCCCGCCGGGCCGAGGCCCGCAAGCAGACTGAGCGTTTTTTGGAAGCTTGAACTTATGGATGAGTGCAAGGAGTAAGGGATCTAAACTGCCACCTTGGTGGCAACTGAGGGGGCTTGCAATTTGACCGAAAAATGTCAGTCAAACAAAATTAAACACAAATTTACTCCATGGAAGGCAAAACGAGACAATAAGCAAATCATGTAGGGATAACGACAGACTCAATTAAATAATGATGGACTCAATTCATTAATAACACAGGCCACACAACTGATACGTAACGCCGACTCAACATCACACACACACACCCTCCATATAACCCAGGGTAAGGAAAGGGAAGCAAAGCAAAAAAAAAAACATTCACAGCGAATTCAAATAAAATGGGATATAAGGATGGGAATGGGGTTCAGGCTTGCATGAAGGATGGTTTCATCGATGCTCATCGGAGTGGGGGTTGGCGCGAACAAGCATGAACGGACCACTCTGCCATAAAGCCCAGATGGGTGGAGTGTTGCAGTGATGGTTGTCCTTCTGGAAGTTTCTCCCATCTCCACACAGGATCTCTGGAGCTCAGCCAGATTGACCATCGGGTTCTTGGTCACCTCTTACCAAGGCCATTCTCGCCCGATTGCTCAGTTTGGCCGGGCGGCCAGCTCTAGGAAGAGTCCTGGTTGTTCCAAACTTCTTCCATTTAAGAATTATGGAGGCTACTGTGCTCTTGGGAAACTTCAATGCGGCAGAAATTATTTTTGTAGGCTTCCCCAGATCTGTGCCTCGACATAATCCTGTCTGAGCTCTTCAGGCAGTTCTTGACCTCATGGCTTAGTTTTTGCTCTGATATGCAGTCAGCTGAGACCTTACGTAGACAGGTGTGTGCCTTTCCAAATCATGTCCAATCAATTGAATTTACCACAGGTGGACTCCAATCAAGGTGTAGAAACATCTCAAAGATGATCAAGAGAAATGGGAGGCACCTGAGCTAAATTTCATGTCATAGCAAAGGGTATGAATACTTATGTCAATGTGATATTTCAGTTTTTTCTTTTTAATAAATTTGCAAAACTTTCTAAAATCCTGTTTTCTCTGTCATTATGGGGTATTGAGTGTCGATTGATGAGGGAAAAAATGAATTTAAACGATTCCAGCATAAGGCTGCAACATAACCAAAATGTGAAAAAAGTGAAGGGGTCTGAATACTTTCTGAATGCACTGTGTGTGTGTGTGTGTGTGTGTGTGTGTGTGTGTGTGTGTGTGTGTGTGTGTGTGTGTGTGTGTGTGTGTGTGTGTGTGTGTGTGTGTGTGTGTGTGTGTGTGTGTGTGTGTGTGTGTGTGTGTGTGTGTGTGTGTGTGTGTGTGTGTGTGTGTGTGTGTATAGATATAGATATATATATAGATATATATATAGATATATATAGATATATATAGATATACAGTGGAACCTTGACTTACGAGTGCACCAACTTACGAGTTTTCCAAGATACGAGCCGTCGCTCGGGCGGTTTATTGCTTTGAGATGCGAGCCGAGATCCGAGTTATGAGCTTACGCCACCCGCCACCAGGTGGGTTCCGGTCACGTGGTTATCTTGCCGTGCAAGCATATCTGCCGTATATCGCTGCTGTTTTGTTTTCGCATGTTGGTTATTTTGGAGCTTATGCCAGCCGCCACCAGGTGGGTTCCGGTCACGTGGTTATCTTGCCGTGCAAGCATATCTGCCGTATATCGCTGCTGTTTTGTTTTCGCATTTTGGTTATTTTGGAGCTTACGCCAGCCGCCACCAGGTGGGTTCCGGTCACGTGGTTATCTTGCCGTGCAAGCATATCTGCCGTATATCGCTGCTGTTTTGTTTTCGCATGTTGGTTATTTTGGAGCTTACGCCAGCCGCCACCAGGTGGGTTCCGGTCACGTGGTTATCTTGCCATGCAAGCATATCTGCCGTATATCGCTGCTGTTTTGTTTTCGCATGTTGGTTATTTTGGAAAATTTCTTAGTTTTAAGCATGGGTCCTAAGTAATTGAGTGCCAAGGGCAGTACTGAGAAGAAGAAGAGGATGATGTGCTTGGATATAAAACACGCAATCGTCGAAAAACATGAGCGAGGTGTGCGTGTTGTCGACTTGGTGAGGCAGATGTGAAGGCAGCTGAAGATTTTATTATAACTTTTGCCGAACTGATAGAAGCCGAACGATACATCCCCCAGCAAATCTTCAACTGTGACGAGACAGGGCTCTTCTGGAAAAAGATGCCGAGGAGGACGTATATAACGGCAGAGGAGAAGAGCATGCCAGGCCACAACTTGTTCAGAGTGCCGGCGATAGCTCGCCTTCTCTTTGTGGAAGACACTGTGAGATCCTTAACATCCAACAACTAATGGGACGCAAACGGGGCGCCCAGTTTAGCGGTACACACATTGATGAATCACCCTGCCTGTGAAACACCGACATGACAGGTTATAGCTGGGTCGGGATTCAAACCCAGGCTGGACAGTTTAGAGTCAAGTGTGCGTACCTCCAGTCCAGGCCATCCTGCCAACTTGTATGCTGCATACAGGTGAAATATAAAGCGCGAGATATTTTTATATATACTGCATATTTAAAAAAAAATTGGTGTGGTTTTTGGCGGGCTGGAACGGATTAATAGCATTTCAATGCATTTTAATGGGGAAATTTGATTTGAGAAACGAGCAAATTGAGTTACGAGCTCGGTCACAGAACGAATTAAACTCGTAAGTCAAGGTTCCACTGTGTATATATATATATAGATATATATATATATATATATATATATATATATATATATATATATATATATATATATATATATATTTATCATAATTGTTTGTTTATTATTTTTTATTTTAAACCTCTTTTTCTAACTTGCAGGTGCGTTTTGGGCAACACCACCATCGTAGCAGAGTTTGCCAGCGATGATGACATAAACCGTTTCTTCGCGCAGGCAAGTGCTGCAACATCCTGGCCACCGACCTCAAGCCTTCCCCCTTCGGCTGGTCCGGTGAGACAGAACTCAAGTGGCAATCGCCTGAGCAACCGGCAAGGCCCCTCAACTCCTGGCGGTGGCGTTTTTGCATCTCGTTGGGGTGTTCAAGAAACAATCTCTCCCTGGTCCTCGGTAGAGAGTTCGGTCAATCAAGCTCCGGGCGCCCAATCACCTCCTTCAGCAATATGGGGTGATGGGGGTGCTGTCGATCGTGCTCGCTCCCGTTTAGCACAATCTCCTCCACCGCTCAATTCCTTCTTGCCTGGTGATTTGCTCGGCGGTGAAGCCATGTGAGAGGTCCTCGATCCTCATTTCGGAAATGAAAGCTCATGTTGCATAGAGCATGGAAAGTGCTCTGTCGGAGCAAAGATCATGCTGCGGACGCGTGGCTTGTCGCATCTTCCAATTGCAAGCAACAGCTGCGTTTCATTTGTGGTCCCTTTTCCATGACCTATTATCTCCTTTCACTCCTCTGAATTATTTTTTTTCCTCTTTTCTTATTTCAACGGCAATCTCCAAGCCCATAAAGCACTGTCGGCAGATGCTTACGGTCACAGGCAGATGCTGATGTCTAATTCTTTGCCAAACACTTGCTGCTTGGGAGAAAATAGTGACAGAAGGTGTGTTTACACACAGAAGGTTACATGGTTGGTTATTATTGTTTTTGTAGCACACACTTATGTACGCCGAAAGCATTTTTTCGATTTTTTTTTTTGACCCCTGCTCAATTCCAGGGGTGACATAAGGAGAACGATTCGAGGAAAAATAAATAACCCCGACGTTATTTCTCAGTCACAAACTTCCTTAGTATTCGGGTGCCGTGATGTGAATCGTCATTAATTTTTTATTTTTCCCCTTCTCTGTTCCATGCTATCTCCTCAGTTGCTCCTTTTATTTTTGCCTCATTGTTATTATTTTTTTTGGTCCTGTCTTTTCGTATCAATGTGTTAAAAACTGCTCTGTCGTGGAGTCAACGAAGCCCGGTTTTGGTGCCGTGCTAATACTGTGGTACACTATTTAACTGTGCTGTCATGCATCTGCGGGTTGCAAACCGTTCAGCCATCTACTGCCCAGTCACGTTAATTTTAACAAGTTACACTCCTATGCAAAACAGGTCAACCATCTACCGACAGTCTCGCGCTTTTGCGCGTGGCGGTTCTTACCTAACACTGTAGCTGTGAATGCGCAAGGACTCGACTTGATACTCGTGCATGCATTTACTGTGTCCCACTCAACCATTGGATAAGCTAATGGGAGGGCCGTGGGACATTGGTGTGGTGCTGTTTGGTTGACGTGACGTCAGTGCTTTTAGATCCCCCACCTGTTGGAGTAGGGTAGTATTGGGGAGGAGGGGGGGATATTTTTGTGAACGATGGGTGGGAAGGAGTCTAAAATCGTACGCGGGTAGCCAGGTCTTGTCATGCAAAATGTGAGTTTATTTCCGAATGGATAGCACTGTTCATCTCCTGGCCACTTTTTACAAAGGAAAAAAGAAAAAGAAAATGGCAATGAGTCCGTCCAATCCTCATTTATATATATTTTTTTCCTGTCTTGCATCAGGCGTTGTGTGGAAAAGGCGCCGTTCATATAAACCGGGACGTATTGTGTGGGCTTTGATGGCTGTTATGTGAAAATTGCTCAAACTTGCACACCTGCCTCCTAAGTGTGTTTCGCTTAGACGGTCAATGCTGATTTCATTCCTCGGAATTTTACAACCGCGTCCCGCCTCCTGCCGGACTCGACCCTGTGTGTCTATGTGCGCGCAGCGTATAGCAGTATCGATATATGAATATGTAATCTTTATTTTTTTTTTTTCTCTCTCCTCGTGAGGTTTTACGCAGAAATGCAGTTGCACACTAATGTTTTACCCTAAGAATATGTTTGTTGGCATTAAAAGAAAAAAAAATTCCTCGCCTGCCAAAACATATCGAGGTAATTACTTGAATAATCCAGGCCAAAAAGTAAAGAGAGAACCCTTTGAAATGACGGTTAAATTGTTTTTAACTTTGTTATTTTTTTTCCTTCTTTATTTTTTATTTTTGCTTGCACGCAGATGCGTGAAAAGTCTTTCTGCTGCAGCATGACAGTGCACTGTTGCCCATCGCTCTTTCTCTTCTCTCTCTCTTTTTCTCTCCTCTCCCTCTCGCTATGCCCCTCTCGATCTCCCCCCCCCCCCCCGGCCCCTCTCAATCGCTATTCCCCCGCTCTTCCCCACCTCTCTTCCCCCTTCTCTCTTCCCCTCCCTCTGTCTCTCTCTCCCTATCCTCCCCCCCCCCCCCCCCCCTCCCTCTGTCTCCCATTCCCTTCTGCCCCCTTTCCCTCCTACTCCCACTCCCCCATGCACACACACACTGTCCCCCACACACACACTCTGTCCCCCACACACACACTCTGTCCCCCACACACACACACTCTGTCCCCCACACACACACACTCTGTCCCCCACACACACACACTCTGTCCCCCACACACACACACTCTGTCCCCCACACACACACACACTCTGTCCCCCACACACACACACTCTGTCCCCCACACACACACGCTCTGTCCCCCACGCACACGCTCTGTCCCCCACGCACACGCTCTGTCCCCCACGCACACGCTCTGTCCCCCACGCACACGCTCTGTCCCCCACGCACACGCTCTGTCCCCCACGCACACGCTCTGTCCCCCACGCACACGCTCTGTCCCCCACGCACACGCTCTGTCCCCCACGCACACGCTCTGTCCCCCACGCACACGCTCTGTCCCCCACGCACACGCTCTGTTCCCCACGCACACGCTCTGTTCCCCACACACACACTCTGTCCCCCACACACACACACACACACACTCTGTCCCCCACAACCAAACTCTTTCCCCCACCCACTCTCTCTGTCTTTCTCTCTCTGCTTAATTTTCTGGCGTTGCACTGAATGTTGCCACTGCCCTTTGGGTTCTCCCATTCGTTTAGCTTTTGTGTTGGCGTGGGTATATGAAGGGAGGCTGACGGCCGGTGTTTCGAAGCGGATGTTTTCGTTTTTGCTTTCCTTAAAGACCGTCACCCATGATCAGTTTTGGAAAAAAAAAGTCCGGTGGAGATTTCCCCCCTTTTTTTTCTTTTTTTTTCTCCTGTGACCTTTCTGTGCCTCCTCCGGCCTCCCTTTCTCACCCACGCGTCAATTTCCCCTCCTCCCCTCCCTCACTGTGCCCTTCCCCGTTGGAGACTGCGAACTATAATCATGATTTTGTGCACTTCAAATGTAGCTGCAGTTTTGCCTGAGCTGGTCTGTAATAGGAAGCTGAGCACTTGGTGATGGGCTGTGGAATGGAGAGGTGCCTGCACTGGTCGAAGTCCACTTGTTTACAGAATTCCAGCACGAAGGTTCCTATTAATGGCCGTTGGACCAGGTTGACTCAAGACTATGAAGGTACTTGTGAGTTTTTTTTTTAAAATATATATGATAGGGATGTCTGAAGCCATTTGTAAAGGGTAAGTTTGTTTTTCTCCAAAAAAAAAACAAAGTAACTTGGACAAAAAAAGAGTCTTGAATCTCAGGTTCCATCCAGAAACTGACAACCTCTGCCTGCATTTGTTTTATTTTTGTTGTTTTTTTTTTTTTTTTTTTTTTTTTTTTTTTTTTTCATTCAGTCACCTGCTGGTTTGACTTGATGAAGTGTGAAGTGTTCCTTTTATTTTTATTTTGTTTAGTGTTAGTGGCATTTTTGGGTATTTACTTTCATTTATTTTAGCATAACTGCCTCAGCATTTCGTTGACATTTATGGTTTTGATTTTACTTTGTGTTCAACTGAAGCTTGTCTATTGGGTTGCATTGCTGCTTTGGCTGTTGTGCTTAATAAAAAGAAGCTGCTGTAGGGTTTAGACTATGCATCACTGGAGTGTACAAGAAACTACATAATTATTCCAGGTCGAAAGTTGCAGAGTACTTAAACTTCAGTGGTACAGAGGCACGAAGCCTTAGCAACGATTAAAACAAAAAAAGTACTTCCAAGAAAGACTCATAGATTAATTCTTTTAAGTGCAAATACCTGTTACATGCCTTTTGTTATAAAGTGCATCTAATCTTGCAGAAAGTTATGAGGACTTGCTTTTAAACTTTTTTTTTGTTGTTCAAGAATGTGATTGTACTGAACTTGTTGCTTTAAGGAATTTACCAAGATTTGAAATAAATGTCTTATGCGTACAGTGCCTTGGTGTGCTTTTTTTGTTTGTTTTTTTTCTTTCATGGATTTGTTATGATTGCATGTTCTTTATTCGTATTAGTATTAAATGAGTACGTATGTAATCATATTAATACTTTATTAGTTTTAATGTGATTGCATGACAATACTGAAAACTAGAAGGGCACTCGGTGGAGAGCATACCTCTGCCAGTCTGAACAGTTTAGGTTTTGTATCCCACTGATAGGCTGGATCTGGATTCGGGCCTGAACCAAAATCGAATCGGCTTGTTCTCGTCACCGAACCAACTCATCCACTGCCACGCATGGGTGGGAGGCCAAAAGCAAACATACAACGTGGAAACGGTGAATGCTGGATCATGAACCGAAAAATTCCACATTCCTGTGCCACCTTCAGTCGAACGTCAAGCATGGACAGCAAGCAGGTTTGTAAATGGCTTGGACAAAAAAAGTACCCGTCTGAATGGTTTTACACCATCACGGCAATTCTTCAAATTTGAGAATCCGTGAATGTTACGGGTGGAAACGCTCACGTAATTTCCTCATTCATTTTAACTCGACATCTCTATTTTCATTCCAAACAGCACAATTCCAATTACAAATTAATACTACAGTATTAATATGATAAACTATAATGTTGTCAAACCAGCGAATCGTCGTAATCTGTTCACTTCCGGATTCGTGAGAAACTCCATAGCGATCATATTTCAAAATCGTAATGTTATTGAGGAACTTATGAAACCTCCTACCTACATTATGACATCTGCTTGGCCCCCCAAAACGTTCCACAGAAAGTTTGGCGGGGCTAGCCCCAAAACTGAGGGAGTAGTTTCAGGACTGACAGACGGAGACTTGTTTTATAATATAGATACATCAATTACTGAAATGTTCAATGGAATAACAGAAAACAAACAAGGTTTCATTCTTATTTTTGTGGTTAATTCCAATGTCACTTGTTGTGTAACGCATTCGTATTAAAAGTCCTGGAAAACAACTTTCTTTCTTTTTTTTGTCCTGGAAAACTCCTGGAAATAATAATAATAATAATACATTTATTTTGTATAGCGCTTTTCAAGAAACCCAAAGACGCTTTGATGTAGTACGTAAAACAAAGACAAAAAAGACAAAAATACATAATTAAATAACCAAACAGAAAGGAAGGAGAAGAGACGGTCAGGGGTTGAATGCGGTGTTGAACAGGGATCTTCTTGAAATGTGATCTTCCATGGCTGTGTGAACCATGCCTAGATGTGAGAGCAGTACTCTGTACAAGGACGATTCGATCTTTTATTTGATTATTTCAGACGAGAATAATCTTCAACATATGAACAGGACTGCCAAGTTCTTTGAGGCAGGCTTAGCTATTTGTACAATGTGAGGTTTCCAACATGGATTTGATGTTACAGTAATACCTAGTATGTTTACTGCAGTGAGTGGTAAAATTGTAGATCTTTCAAAGGAGATGGAAAAGTTGAGAAGAGTTTGACAAAGAAATAGGAAGAAATTGAGTTTTAGAAGTATTAAACTGAACTTGATTACCTTCACCCGACTGAAAAATACTTTCCAAATCCGATAGAGGTAGTCATAATGAAACAAGATGAGGATGTGAAAAACTTTGAGGAATGTGATGTCATCGTCATAGGAATGCATTTGGTTATTTGCAGAAGAAAAGATAATTGATAAAAGGAAGAGTAGAGGAGACATGACCATGAGGAAAGCTCAACTTTAACTTAACCCTTTGATTATTTAACTTTTTTTTTTTTTTTTTTTGTATACAAGATCGAGGCTCGTGAAAGAGCGAACATTAATCACACAGAAAGACAAACAGACACACAAAACAAATAACATCGGGAGCGGTAGACAAGATGGGGAGAGAGGGGGAAGGACACAAACACAACATTTGAGAGCAGGGACCGAGAGACATGGAGACATCGAGAGAACTGTGGGAGGGAGAGGGCTTTGGGGGGGAGGCATGGGAAGGGGGGGGGGGGGTGGGAAAGGTATAAAACATATGGACACTGCCAAGACTTCCAGGAAAGAAGTTGGAATTTCAAACAAGGTGGATCTGGGGTGAATTAGTGGGGGTAGAAAAGATCAAGGTTTTGGATGGGGGAAGATAAGAGATGGTGGTGAACAGCTGTTTTGAAGACCTGGAGGGAGGAGTGTGATTGAAGTGAGTGTGGGAGTTTGTTCCAGAGGCGGGAGAAAAGAGGAATGAAAGAGTGAAGGTGAGCAGAGAGCTGAGATTTCGGCAGTTTAACCATCAGAGGGTGGCTGGCAGATCTTGTGCGACCTGTAGGAATATTTGGGGGACAGAGCACAGAGAGAGCTGGGGGAGCAAGGCCGGAGAGGAGTCGGTAGAAGACAGAAAGACCACCTACCTGCCTGCGGTGAGTGAGTGATGAACTTTGAGATTATATCAGCACGTGTTCTCTGCATTTTAAAGTGTTTTACTGCCGTTTCTTTGCCATTCGTCCTATTATTGCATGTCATGAGCAAGGCATATGAGAAGTGCCGTAGGAGAGATCTGTTCTGGTGGCCAAGGTGAGGCCTCATCGTAATTACAGATGTGCAGGAAGAAAAAGGCTAAACTTGACAACTCGAGGTAAGCCTTGGAATCTTGGGTTGCAGCATCAAGTCAACATTCTGTTCATGCTTTGGTGTGATTGGCCAACAAAGTAGTTTGAACTCTGGCACTTTCCAACAAAGGGAAAATCAAACTTTGTCAATAATCGTTGAGCTTATCAGGCACAATTCCAAGGCTCTGTGTCGCTCAGTGTGATGGCCAAGGAGATTTTGAATTTCCAGGTACGAGTTCAATCAGACTCGGTGACGTAATAGTTAAGTGTCCGCTCTGAGTCTGGAAGGTGGAGAGATGGGGAAGCCCACAAGCATAACATTTGAGAGCAGGGACATGGGGAGATCTGTGGGAGGGAGAGGGCTTGGGGGGCAGGATGCGTGGAGGGGGGGGGGGGGGGAGTAGTATAAAACACAAGGACACTGCAAAAACTTCCAGGAAAGAAGTTGGTATTTCAAAAAAGTGAATCTGGGGTGAATTAGCGGGGGTAGAAAAGATAAAGGTTTTGGATGGGGGAAGGTGAGGGAGTTTGTTCCAGAGGCGGGAGAAAAGAGGAGTGAAGGTGAACTTTGGTTTCAACAGCGTGAAGCCGAACTAGGTGTGAGGCAGGAGCACCAGCCCAGACGGGAGAACAGTATTCCATTGAGCTACGGATGAAAGCCTTGTGTGTGGTGAGGAGCTCAGGTGTGCCAAGGAAGGACTTCACACGACGGAGGATGCCCAGTCGGCGACTGGCTTTGGAGGCCAGATTGGAAATGTGGTTTTCCCAGGAAAGATCATGGCAGATAGTGAGACCCAAAAGCTTGAGTGACAGAACTTCTTGGAGAGGATTGCTCAGAAAGTAGATGGGAGGGTTGTCCAGTTGGTCTTTTTGGAGAGACGTAGTGAGAGAGATTTGTCAGGATTGAAAGACATGTTCCGCTTGTTTGACCAGTCTGATTTTGTCCAGGTCTGCAGAGAGTGATGAGGCTGCAGACTGCCAATCTGAGGGATGAGGAATGGAGCGGCAGAGAGTGGAGTCATCAGCAAAGAGGTAGAGAGGATTTTCAAGAGATTCAGAGAGATCGTTGATGAAGACCAGAAAAAGCACAGGGCCCAGAACACTGCCTTGGGGAACTCCAGCCTGAACAGGAAGGGGAGATGAGAGAAACCCATTCAGGGCCACACGTTGACTACGACTAGAGAGGAAGTCCGCAAACCGTGCGTGGAGATTTCCATGGATACCATAGGAGGAGAGTTTGGTGAGCAGAGCGGGGTGCCAGACCGTATCGAAGGCACGTGATATGTTTAGAGAGACCTATAATTTCCTGTTTGGCATTGAGGACCTCCATCCATTGTTGAGGCAGAAGCAGCATGTCCAGAGTAGAGTGACCTGGTGTGAAACCAAATTGATGATCAGAGGTCAAGCCATTGGAGAAGAGGGAAGATTTGATATCCGAAGGAATGATGGATTCCATGACTTTGCTGATAATTGGGAGAAGGCTGATTGGTCTGTCGTTGCAAGGATCTGTTATTGCACCTTTTTTGTGTAAAGCGGTGACTTTGGCTGATTTCCAAGCTCATGGCAGATGACCTTGTGAAGAGAACAGAGAGGGAGTGGAAGTGTGGCAGAACAGGATTTTAGGACCCGTCGGCTGATGCCGTCTGGTCCAGTTGCAGAATCAGTCGAGGATTGACAGAAAATTTGACAGGTGAGCAACTGCCTCAGCACAAGCTTCAGTGTACCGTGGACGGGAGGAAGGGTATGACAACTGAAGACGACATGGGATAAATCTGTGCACGACAGAGAGCAATTTACTTTGGAAGAAATCCCAGGATGAGTTGATGGGAGACCAGTCCAGATGATGGATGGTTGCTTGAAGACCGTGCCAGTCAGCCTGAGAGAAATGCCAGACTGGTCGGCGCTGAGGAGGCTCTCTGAGAATGGTCAGAGAGATGTCCACTTTAACAAGCACATGATCAGACGAGCCGATTGGAGCAGAAGAAGAGCAGCAGACATTTGCAGGGAAGTTAGTCATAACCAAGTCTAGAAGAGAAGATGCACCGTTGACTGAGATCCGGTGACGATGTGTCAGTCCCAATGAGTCGCACAAGTCCTTTTGCTGAGGAGCCATGGCTGGTGAGAGAGGTACCCACACCCAGCCAACTGGCATGATGACAATTGAAATCACCACATGAGGAAGAGAGAGTTGGGATGAGTAGATAGAAGTTGGTCCATATTATCAGACAGCGAGATGTAGATGGAGTCATCACTGTTTGGTGGACGGTACAACACACATATGAACAAAAGGTGGGAGCGAAGGGGAAGCCATAGCCAGAGGTACTCCTGCGGGTGAGGCAGAATACAGAATATAGGCAGAATACGACAGAATACAGCACTTCAGGGGAAAGTTTAAACATTTTAAAATTGAACAGTGAAAACTATCTGGGGAAATGGGGGTGTAACACGTGGTCGAAGAACGAACAAACGAATAAGAACAAAGAAGGAAATGTTTTTTGTTTGTTTTTGAGTTGTGATTTTAAACAAGGAAGAATGGGGTGAAAAGACTGGGAAAAGTGAGAGAATGAAAGTAAATGTACCACAATCGACCACTGAGAGAAAAAACAAAGCCTTCAGGTAGGAAACAAAGTACTTGGCCGCAAAAAAAAGCAGCACAAAATAACCGACGATTTTATACAGGTATGAACGATTTACACCGATAATCTTCCGAGGGACACTGAATACACACCCGTAAGATAAATAGTTTTGACAAAAATACAAATGGGAACAATTACTTAACTTCGATAGCATGTGGAGCGTGGACAGCTTCAAAAGAAACGAAACCTTGCCGGCGAGTCGTACCAAAGTCGATAAAAATCGTAGTCGTCGCCAAAAATATTGGCACCCTTGCACTTTTTTCAAATAACTCACAATTTTCTCGAACAAGTTGAAATTGACAAAAGTATTTTGTCTCCACAATTCTTTATTTCACTGTTAATATTACAGAACCATTATTTTTGATTCAGAACTTAATATATCCTTTTAAATCGGAAAATAAAAAAACATTGCATTGACAAAATTATTGACACCCTTGACTTTATTGTGACACACTCGAATATTTAGTAGCTCAGCCTGTGGACAAAATATCTGCAGTCAAGCGCTTCCTATAGCCATGAATGAGCTTTCTACACCTCGCTACTGGCAGTTTGGTCCACTCTTCGTGTGCAAACTGCTCCAGTTATCCCAGATTTGAAGGGTGCCTTCTCCCAACTGCTGCTTTCAGATCCCCTCACAGGTGTTAAATGGGATTTATATCTGGACTCGTTGCTGGCCACTTCAGAACACTCCAGCGTTTTGTCTTGAGCCATTCCTGGGTGCTTTTTGAAGTGTGTTTGGGGTCATTGTCCTGCTGCAAGACCCATGACCTTTCGACGGAGACCCAGCTTTGTGACACTGGGTTGAACATTAAGCTCCAAAATGCCTTGGTAATCTCCTGATTTCATGATGCCATGCACACATTCAAGGCACCTAGTGCTAGAGATAGAGGCAGCACAGCAACCCCAAAACATCATTGAACCTCCTCCATGTTTGACTGTGGGGAAGGTGTTCTTTTCTTTGAAGGCTTCATTTTGTTTTCTGTAAACATAGAGATGTGCTTTACCAAAAAGCTCTAATTTGGTCTCATCTGTCCACCGGACATTCTCCCAGAAGGATTTTGGCTTGTTGGCCTGCGCTTGCGAAGCGAAAAACGGGGTTAAGCATTCAGTTACATACGTGTGCTGCAGTGTGCTGTGTGCCGTTCTTATCTGCATTAAAAAAAATCATTTTCTCGTCAATCGTTGGTCCGATTGACATGAAATTTTCACCATGGGAGCGCCGCCTCCTGTAGAATATTTTAATGATCATTATGACGTCATAGGTCACGTGGTACAGGTGCCATCTTGGTACACCTTTCTCTGAATCCACTCCATGGAAAAAAATTGAGACCTGGCTCATTGTCGAGTACTCCCTATGGTGAATAAGATATGTTAATTATGATGTCATCGTTGCCTTCGTTATGACCATAATTTGACAAGTACAACACTTATCTGATCATTATTTTAAAAATTTCAGCAACTGTTTGTCTCATGGATATGAAATTTTCACCATAGGAGCACCCCCTCCTTTGGAATATTTTAATGATAATCATGACATCATAGGTCATGTGGTACAGGCGCCATCTTGGAAAAACCGAAAATTGTTGCACCTCTATATCTACAAAACTGCTGCATGGGAAAAAATGAAACATGGCTCATTGTAAAGAACTCCATATGGGGAATAGGTGTTAATGATGACATCATTGGTGTCATAATTTGACGGACAATGCTTAGTCTGATCAGTTTGGAATGTATTGAGCATGATCTATGCAACAATTATATTAGAGAATATAAATTTATGATGTCATCGCTCACGTGGTCTGGCAGCCATATTGAATCAAAGAAAAAAAAAAAAGGTTCTAAAAAAAGAGTTGGCTCGCAAAACGTTGACTGCGCAGGGTAAGTATTCTATGCATACCATCTAGTTCAGGTGTGTTTTGGCAAACTCCAGTCAGGCTTTCTTTTTTCTCTCTCTCAGCAGTGGGGTCCTCCTGGGTCACCCACCTTCGGAACCCCCTTTCATTAAGTTGGCGATGGATGGTGCGAGTTGAAACTGTCGCACTTTGTGTCTGAAGGTCAGCTTGAATCTGTGTGGCAGTTGATCGAAGTGCTTTCTCCACCATTCAAACAATCCATCGCTGCAATCTTCGATCGAGTTGCTTCTTGCGGCCACGTCCAGGGAGGCTGTCTACACTGCCATGAGCCTTAAACTTCCTCATGACATTGCGTACGGTGGACACAGGAACATCAACGTCTCTGGAGATGGACTTGTAGCTTTGAGATTGTCCATGCTTGGCCACAATGTTGTGTCTGACTTCCTCAGACAATTATCTGGTTTTTTTGTTTTTTTTCTTTTCTGCATGCTCGTGGTACAGTGACACACAATATCAGAATGACTCCTTTTCTCTAGTCAAACTGGTTGAATGAGTGATTTTTATATTGCAGGCACCTGCAACACCACAGGCGAGTTCAATTACAAAGTAAAGGAGAATCACATTTTGACCTCAACTATATAGGATTTTGTCAGAACATGAAAAGTATCATTTGGTGAAGTTTCGTGACCATAGAATCACATACCAAAAGATTTTTTAATTTCAACAACTTTCTGGAAGAGATGTTGCATTGTTTGAAAAAAGTAGAAGGGTGCCAATATTTTTGGCAATGACTGTACTTGCTGCTTCCTTGCTTGACACTCAGCCTTAAAAAAAAAAGATAGAGCACAGACTAACAGCTGGAGGTTGGCAACCATTGTGCAGGCTTGATGGGCCTCATAGCCTCCAGCATTGAAGTTGCTTGCAAGGGAACTCGTATTATGACCATAGCAATGTGCAAATGAAATATGAAGCAGGTGCTGGCAGGTTACAATCCATCTCATAATGAGTGCTGACCTCCCCCTGTCGCCAATCGCACCCACCCTTCCAAACATATTGCAATTACTGGGAGATCTCATCCCAAATCTGGTCAAAATACATGCTGGGTCAAGACTGTACACTGTACAGTGTACATAAGCATCAATGGCTCAACGTCGAAGTTGCATTCAAACCTTTTTCTTTTGGATCTGTTCCTTTTCAATCTTTCAGACAAATGTGAAACTTCGCAACTGTTCTTCGGTTGCAAAGAAAAATCTTCAGCTGCATTCCAAAAGAGCTCTTGGGGTACATACATCGTGATCAGCAGCGACAGCAGCAATTTCTGTTTTAAGGACAAAATAAAAACCAACAGTCTGACCACCAGGATGGAAATTTAGTCTCAACGTGCTTGTACATTTGGTGATGAACGGTGTGTGGTATCAATTTGGAACAGAGGGCATATCCAACTTTATTTTTGTTGGATGTGCCCTCTGTGTAGTAAGTTCAGGAATCTCCTTTAATCACGTGGTTTATTAAAAACGATACCAAGCTCTCACAGAGCACACTGCCATCATGACGAGCCGCCATTAACCACTGAAGCCACGCCCCCAGACGTCACTACGCAGTACGTAGCACCAATCACAACATCTCTCTTTCATTGAAATTATTATGTTTGTATGCAACAAAACACTACTAAACTAAATCAAAATAATAAACACAATCAGACACAACTGGAACCACACATAGATGGGATCTGGGGTTACTGTTATAACTCTTAACCAAAATGTAATTACTGCTCAGTATGATTAGCTAAAACAGAGAAAACACAGAATCATTCCAATCAACGCATTGTCTCTGCACCAATATTACAAGGGCTGATTTCTGATGGTCGTTATTCACTATCACGATATCGCATTGGTTTTCGAATCACACGGCCTGATCTGGTCGAGTACGGAGAGTTGTCCGGCACTCTCGTCATCCTTGGAGCTGGAGCAGCCATTAGTTTCCATTGCTGAAGCGTCGTTGAAATGTACGTGTCGAGCAGTTGGTAGACTTTGATGTGTTGGTTGGGTCGGTTCGTCCTTCCACTTGGCACCACAATCGGGTGGATGAAGTTCACGCAAGTGTGCCCTGGTTCTTCGAAGATGCGTCCCGTTAGGCGTCTGTACTATATACGAGCGGGGTTCATTACAGCGGGCCACAACTTTCCCGGGGTACCATTGGTGCGTGTCCTTGTTCAGAATCCGAACCCGATGTCCAATAGCCAATTCAGGTAATTCTGGCCCAGCCGTTCTGTTGTATTGCTTCGCCATCCGGTCTCCACGTTCCTTCAATCGTTCCTGAATTTCCTGATGCCTTTGTTGTGCAGGAACCAACAGACGGCTTGGTAGGTTGGTGCGTATAGGCCGGTTGAACAGCATTTCGCTTGGACTTGGGATGTGGGAATCTACAGGTGTACACCTCAGGTGTTGTAGTGCAATATCTATGTCACTCCCTGATCTAATACACTTTTTGATCATGTTCTTCACTGTTTGAACTTGTCTCTCAACCAATCCATTACTGCGTGGATACCTCGGCGATGTTGTCGTGTGTTTTACATTCCATTTGGTACACATATCACGGTATGGCTTACCCACATATTGAGGTCCATTGTCCGATATGATCTCCAGAGGTGGGCCGAACATACTGAAACATTCCGATGTGGCCTTGGCTACTGCACTGCTCGTCATGTATTCCATTCTCTTCACAACTGGGTACTTGGTGTAATACTCCGTCACCAAGAGGTAGGTCTGCCCGTGTAGCTCACACATATCACTGGCTACCTTTGTCCATGGTACCGCTGGTATCTCATGAGCTATCATAGCCTCACACCTTTGTTCTGGTTGGTTCTCTTGACATGCCTTACATGTTCTGACAACTCTCTCAATGTCCAGATATATACTTGGCCAGTAAACACATTCGCGTGCTAGACGTTTTGTCTTTTCGATCCCCATGTGCGCCTCATGGAGCTGGTCGAGGATATCCTTCCGTAGCTGCTCTGGAATTAGTACCTGTCGACCTTTGAAGAGAACACCGTCACAAATACCAATTTCATCACGGTATGGCCAGTACGGACGTAGGTCCACAGGCAGCTCTGTAATCCTAGCAGGCCACCCTCCATGAACAACCTGCTGCAATGCTCGAAAGGTTCTATCAGCCTTTCCACAGTCTCTGAGTTGGTCCTGTTTCCTTGAGCTGAAATCAATGAGGTCAAAGCGATGATGATCATCCACATCATCAAGCTCAATACCATCTACACGTGTGTCCAACTGCAGTTCCTGATTGTTCTCTGGGTTCGGTAGCCTCGACAGCGTGTCTGATAGCATCATCTCATGGCCGGCCTTATACTCCAGATCAAAATCGTAGCCTTGGATTTTCACAAGAAGGCGCTGAAGCTGTGGAGGGGCGCTTGTAAGCGGTTTGCTGATGATCATGACCAATGGTTTGTGGTCTGTGTATACCTTGAAGCGTTTCCCAAACACATAAGTATGGAACTTCTGTATGCCAGCAACAAGGGCCAGGGTTTCTCGTTCAATGTTTGAATATGCAGACTGAGTGGGTGTCAGAGTACGTGACGCAAAAGCAACAGGCTTGTCATCCTGCAAAAGGCATGCACCCAGTCCCTTCTGTGACGCATCTACTTCCAAAACTGTCTCCTTGTCATGATAGTATGTTAGACAGGCGCCTGCATCAACACTCTGTTTCAGTTGCTCAAATGCAAACTGATGGTCTTCCTGCCACATGAATGGCACTCCATTCTTCAGTAAATCTCGGAGGGGTGCCACTTTATCCGCAAAGTGGGGAATATGTGGTGACAGTTCATCAGTCCAATGAATCGGCTCAAGTCTTCCTTATCCTGCGGTGACGGCATCTTCCGGATGTCGCAGATCTTCCCAGGATCAGGTGAGATTCCTTGTTTGCTGTAGATCGAGCCGAAGAAGTTGATACGGTCGGTCTTGATGATACATTTCAAAGAGTTGAAAACCAGACCCTCTTCGTGCTACTTTCATCAGGTTCAGAAGATTACGATCATGCTCCTCTTCAGTTCGTCCTGATACTGCCACATCATCGGAGATACCAATACAGCCTGGTGCTTGCTCGTGTATGCGGTCCATGGCTTGCTGGAACAGATCCTGGCTGACACATAACCCAAAAGGCAATCTCTTGAAGCACCAGCGCCCAAAAGGTGTGCGGAATGTGGTCAAATCCTGGCTTTCCTCATCCAGATGCACAGCCCAATAACCAGCCCGAGCATCTAATTTTGAGAATATTGTGGCGTCAGCAAATTCTGGGTTCAGCTCGTCTAATGTCGGTATTTTATGTGGACACCTCTTCAGCCAAGAGTTCAGGCGTTTCGGATCGAGACATACTCTTAAGCTCTCATCTTTCTTTACACTATTACAGATGGAAGAGCACCAATCCGTATGATAGTCCACTTTCCTGATGATGCCCTGTTTTTCCATTTTCATTAGTTCCTCCTTCAACTTCCCTTTGATGTGAACACTACACTTCCTTGGTGCGTCAATGGATGCCTTTGCATCAAGCTTTAGATGAAGCCTCACTTTTCCTTTAAAATTCCCAATGCCATTGTACATAGTTTGCTTTTCTGGTGGTCGTGGCGGATTTTTGACCGTTGGGTCTGCCCTCTGCTCGGTCCCGGCTCTGCTCCTGGCTTCGCCTGCCCGGCTCCTCCACTATTTCCTCAGGCACGCTCCCGTTGTTTGTGGCCATTGTTTGCGGCGGTGGCTGTTTGCCGCTGTGGTCTCGATTAGCGGCTGCGGTCGTTTGCCGCTGCGTTTGCCGCTTTGCCTCCTCGACCTTGGCCTCGTACTCGTCTTTTGCACTCCCTTCGCTCCTGTCTGGCATGGCTCTGAGGTACTCCGCCGCAAGGCTTCTTCTGCTCAATACTCACTCCACCCCATCATGCATCTCTACAATCAAGTACCACGGACTCCTGCGACGACCCAGATACATTCATAGAGGCTCCGGTCGTAAGTTTGTTTACTTACAAACAGGTCACTCCATTCCTGTACTCTGGTCGGCTCAGCGCACTCCCACTCATCGTCCCAGCGCACCTGGTCACAGCAACGCACACGATCGCACCTCCTGTCTGCAAACCCTGGCGAAATCACCTGAGTTCATCCCCACCGTACAAAACAACATCAAGCTCACCCTGTTCAATACCCGGTCCCTCAACAACAAAAGCCTCATCCTGAACGACTACATTCTGGATAATAAACTGGACTTTCTCTGTCTCACTGAAACCTGGCAACAACCTCTGGACTACTTCTCACTCAACCTCACGACACCCAATGGATATTCTTACATCAATAAACGAGGCTCGGAGGGCCGAGGTGGTGGAATTGCCGTAATTCACCGACAAGACATCAAGACCAGCCTCATCTCCATCTCATCTGCTCCATCATTTGAACACCTGGCTTTTAAACTCTCTGGTCGCACACAGTCAGTCATGGCTGTCGTCGACCGCCCTCCCAAACCACACCCATCATTCCTGTCTGACTTCTCCTACTTTCTGACCCAGCTCTGTTCCTTCTCCCCCTCAATCCTCCTCCTCGGTGATTTCAATATCCACATGGACTCCACTGACTCCACAATAACCACTGACTTCACTGATTTACTCACCTGCTTTAACCTCACTCAACATGTCAACTTTCCTACCCATAACTGTGGTCACATTCTGGACCTTGTCTGCTCTACTGGATTAATTTTGCACCATCTCTCTGGCTCTGACCTCACCCTCTCTGACCACTTAGCCATCACTATGACCATCAACATCCCCACCCCAGCACCAAGGCATTATCGCACTATCTACTTCCGTAAGCTAAACGCTCTTTCACCTATCTCATTCTCATCCACCCTCTCTGAAAAAATGTCCACTTCTCCCTTCGTTGACCTCCACACCCCTTCTGACCTCACTGACAACTACAACCACACTCTCTCCTGCCTTGACCAGCTTGCGCCTATAAAAACCAAAACAGTTTCTTTCACCCATTCTGCTCCCTGGTTTACCCCTGAACTCCACCTGATGAAAACTCGTGCTCGCCAACTTGAAAGACTCCGCAATAAAACAGGTCTCACAATTCACTCCCAAGCCTACAAGGACCACCTACAACACTACAAAGATGCCCTCTCCCGTGCCCGCTCCGCCTACTACTCTCAAATTATCCACTCTGGCTCCGGAAACCCAAAAGCACTCTTCTCTACAATAAACAAACTCCTCAGCCCCCTGAACACCACCACCCAGTCATTCACAGTAGACAATTGCATCTCCTTCCTTTCATTCTTCCAATGCAAAATTGACATCTACAACAGCTTAACCACCACCGCACCCGCTCCCCCTCAAACCACCTGCCCCCCCTTATCCTGCCAACCCCTGTCTCAATTCTCCCCAGTCTCCCCTACTGACCTCTCTGAACTCCTCATAGGAATGAAAACTGCCACCTGCACTCTTGACCCCATCCCCTCCAGCTTTGTCAGGACCTCCCTTCCTGCTCTCTCTCCACTTATCACTGCAACAATAAACTCCTCCTTGTCTACAGGCATCGTCCCACCATCCCTCAAAATTGCTGCTGTTACCCCCATTCTGAAAAAACCTGGACTCAACCCTGACACCCTAAATAACTTAAGACCCATCTCCAACCTACCCTTTCTGTCAAAAGTTTTGGAATGCGCTGTAGCCACTCAACTCAAACATCACCTCTCTGCCAATAACCTGTATGAAACATTCCAATCCGGATTCCGCTCCAACCACAGTACTGAAACTGCTCTCCTCAAAATCACCAACGACCTTCTCCTCTCCTCTGACACTGGCAACCTCAACATTCTCATCCTCCTCGACCTCAGGGCTGCCTTTGACACCATCAATCACACCATCCTCCTCACCCGACTTCAAACCACCTTTAACATTACCGGCACTGCCCTCTCTTGGATCAAATCATAACTCTCTGACAGACGCCAGTTCATCTCCATCAATAACTGCAAATCCCCCACTGCTCCCCTCCCCCAAGGTGTCCCCCAAGGTTCAGTTCTTGGCCCCCTCCTCTTCATCCTGTACCTGTCCCCCCTTGGTCACTTAATCCGCCGTCATGGTCTCCAATTCCACTGCTTCGCCGATGACATCCAGCTTTTCATCTCCACCAAGTCCATCTCCACCGCCACCCACTCTATCCTGACAAACTGCATCACTGAAATAAAATCCTGGCTTCAAATCAACTTCCTCAAACTTAACTATGATAAATCTGAAATAATCATCATTGGCCCAAAAACGCTCACAAAATCCACCCATAACTTTGCCCTCAACATCGACGGTTTTCCAGTATCCACCTCCGCTCACATCCGGAATCTTGGCATCATCTTTGACCAAACCCTCTCCTTCGACAAATACACTAAACACATCACAAAGACGACCTTCTTTCACCTGAAAAACATCGCCCGTCTCCGTCCATCCCTCTCCTCCACGGCTGCAGAAACCCTCATCCACGCCTTCATCACCTCCCGTCTGGACTACTGCAACAGCCTCCTCTATGGTTCACCCTCAATAATCACCAATAAACTCCAATACATTCAGAACTCCGCTGCCCCTCTACTCACCCATTCCCGGACCCGTGACCACATCACCCCCGTCCTTTACAAGCTTCACTGGCTCCCCATCCCCCAGAGAATCCAGTACAAAATCCTACTCTTGACCTACAAAGCCCTCCATAACCTGGCCCCATCCTACCCGGCTGACCTCCTCTCCAGACACACTCCCACCCACAACCTCCGCTCTGCTGGTACCAACCTCCTGACCCCCCCCCCCCCCCCATCCGCTCCAAATTCAGATCCTGGGGGGACAGGGCCTTCTCCATCGCTGCTCCCACCCTCTGGAACTCACTAACTCACCATCAGAGACTCCTCCTCACACCACATTCAAAACATCACTCAAGACCCACCTGTTCAACACTGCATTCAACATTTAACCCCTGACTATCTCTTCTCCTTCTCCTTTCTTTTGCTTTGATTATTTACCTATTGATTTTTGTCTTTTTGTACTCTGTCAAAGCGTCTTTGGGCTTCTTGAAAAGCGCTATATAAAATAAATGTATTATTATTATTATTATTATTATTATAATGCAGTCAAACCTGTCTGGGAACAGCCTTTTCAAATCATCCCCGGAATTCACCTTGTAGGCCTGTTCCTCATGGCGCATTGGTTTCGGAATCCTTGATGCTGGAGGTGCAGCCTCCAGCAATGTCCTCCGTTGCCCAGCAATGCTGTTTATGGTGACGATGTTGAGCCGTTCACAGGCTGGTAGTCCAAGTACTGCAGGTCCAGGTACTTCAACCACATAGAACCTGTACTTGAACCAATCTGAGTCTTTATATCGACACAAAAGCTTGAGGATTCCATGACACTTGATCTCACTGCCATTGTGAGCAGTGAGCTTGGTCCCACCAAGCGGAGTCAGTTTTGACATCCATTTGTTTCCATACATGTCCTTCACAATACGTGTTGGCAAAGTATTCCCTGACGCACCTGTATCCACTTTCAACTGCAGTTTGTATTCACCTATCATGTCAGGGCATGCAATGTTCAGCAATGTGTACACTTCATCCCTCGTCTCCTTCATACACAGTGCGGATACCCTGATCACGTGAAACGGCTTGGTGTGTTCATATGCGTCAGTGTCACTTTCGTAACTGTCTTCATCGCCTTCAGTACAATACCCCGACACCATTCACCGAGGTCCCATTATTGTTACTTCCCCGAAGCATATCTCTCAACATGCTTCTGATGACTCGACGGCCTCTTCCACCCATTTCAGGATGGCGGCTCCACTCGTATCCATCAGCATATCTCGTGCTTCGTTTGGGATTTTCACAACAACGGGCCCAGTGTCCCAGTTCACCACAATACTTCCAATAATCATTGTATGCTGGGCAGTTCCGTGGTGGATGTGATAGTCCACACTTTTTGCACTTTTGTCGATGTGTCATGACATTCACAGACGATGAAGGCCCTTCCATCTTCTGGATGGCCTGCTTTCCGATTACCATTGCTTCGTACTTGCGTCCCTCACTTAAAACCAGGTCCATGTCGTACCCGACGTCCTGGTCGAGCAGATGCTTTTGAAAATCATCATGTGGGGTGCTCCCAACAATCAACTCGATAATCCGTTCCGAGAGTTCTGCTTCGGAGAAATTGCACAACCTTCCCTTCCGTCGGCATCGGTTGACGAAATCATCAATGGACTCTCCTTATTGCTGCCGAAATCTCATCATTTCCAGCCGGTGAATCCGAAAGTTTACAGGAAGGTCCACCTGATCCTCGAATAATTTATATAATTTATCCGGCTCCTTTTTATCATCCTCACTCAGAGTCGATGCATTGATCCGCCTCAGTCCTTCGTCTCCCACAGCAATGTGAATCTTGATGGCCTGTCTGGCTTCAGTATCGATACCCTCGTCCGACAGCATCAAGTTCATTCGTTGCTTGAATAACTTGAAGGTCTCCGCCAGCTCCGAGCTGGACCAGACCATTTTCGGGAACTTCGCCATGTTGAAAAAAAAAACGGAACGTGCCGCCGTGGTAATCCGCAAAGAAGAACAAGACCAAACGTCAAACTGCTTGTTGATCTTCACGATCCCACGCTGCCACCATGCAGTAAGTTCAGGAATCTCCTTTAATCAAGTGGTTTATTAAAGACGATACCAAGCTCTCACAGAGCACACGGCCATCATGGCGAGCCGCCATTAACCACTGAAGCCACGCCCCCAGACGTCACTACGCAGTACGTAGCACCAATCACAACACTCTGTACCCTCTTGTATAACGTTTGATGTGCCTTCTTAGAAACAGTGGGCACATCTAACTCGTTCGTGACCAAATAAATGGCAGGCTTTCATCGAACTGTCAAAAAACAGCAAGTGGTGGTGTTTTAATCAAAGGAGTGCTGAGTGAATAATAACACCAAGACTGCAATCTGCCTGATCACCGTCCTGACTGACTCTTGATGTCCGCAACAACTTGCAAAATGTTCCATTAAGTGGCTATTGCAATTGTGTAGAGATTTAGCACAACCAATTGCCCATGGGGATGGAGTTTACAGGTGTTTTATTGGAAGCAATAAAAAGAACTGTTTGTAAGAGGTCCCCAGGGCCATGCTTTACGAACGCTCGGAGTGTAAGAATCGTTAAGGTGTGCTCATATCAAAGCAATTGTCTGTTCATCTGAAGCCAATAAGAACAGTTTTTAAATGTCGGATTATTTATTACATTTCCTTGCAGTCCACCTGTACTTCTTTTCTTTTCTTTTTTTACCACGAGTTGAAACATCCACAGCAGTGTAGCTTTGGCTCAATGGCCAAATGGATTGTTTATGTGTTTTCCGTTGAGTCAGGCTTGGAAGATGGAAATTTGGCATTTGAGTGTGGCAGATCTTATTCATTACCTCCGACGGTGGACGGAGGTTATGTTTTTACCCCTGTCTGCTTGTGAACAGGATAACTCAAAAGGTTGTGCACGGATTTGAATGAAACGTGGTGGACAAAGATTGGGTGTGTGACAAAGACGTGGTGGTTGGGTGTGTGACAAAGAAGAATCGATTCGATTTTGGTGAAGATCCGGATCTGAGAGTTTTGAAAAATTTAAAGTGATTCATCACCATTGAGGGATGGAGCCAAAAACGAACGGTCGGTGGTGTTAACTTCTCAAGGTCAAACTTCCAGAATCATCAATTTTCATCTGAAAACCCATCAATTTTCATCTGAAAACCCATCAATTTTCATCTGAAAACCCATCAATTTTCATCCGATTGACTTGAAAACTTAATAGAATTTGCATAGTGCCTCACTAAATTGGGAAACCAACAATTTTTGAGGTCAAAAGGTCAACTCAAGGTCAAACTTAAAAAATCGATATTGCAAGTATTCTTGTTTGTTTGTCCGCACAGAATAAATGATTTTCTCTGCAACCATTGGTCAGATTGACAGGAAACTTTCAACATAGTTGCACCTCCTCCTGCAGAATTTTGCATTGATAATTATGACGTCATAGGTCACGTGGTAGGATGCCATCTTGGGAAAACTGAAAAGCTGCCCCTCCATCCTCGAAAGCGCTGCTTAGAAAAAATGGAGACATGGCTCGTAAAGAACTCTCCATGGGGAATAACATATGTTAATGATATCATAGGTTCTTCCATTATGATGTCATAAGTACAAAACTTCATCCTATCAAGATGAAATTTCTTTAGCGTCATCCATGGATAAATTGGAGGGAAAAAAATTATGACGTAATCGGTAACATGGTTCAGCCGTCATATTTGTTTTAACACAAGCATTAAAAACACATCCTGGTGAGGATCTGCAATCTCTGATAGCTCCACAATATCTAACAAGAAAGAGCAAACAGCTCCAACAGGTTGTGTTGGTGGTTGTAATAGTGGGGGGGGCCTATGTACTCAATTTCACGTACGTGTGCAGTTCATGTTAATTTTGGGCAAACACTATAAATGTATTCTACTGGGTCCTACTAATCGGAAAAATGATGTCGCCATTTTTTTCTGTTGACCTTTAGTGACCTTGACTCAAAGTCAAAGTTCAAACGTCATTATAGTGACCATACTTCATTCAAAGTATATCGACCTTGGTACCAAAATGTGGCAAATTTCACAAGGAACATTGATTATGACATTTGTTTTGTCATTTGCCCTCTCAGATGTTTGCAATATGCAAATGAATAAGCAAATGACCTAATTAGAGAAAAAATATGCATAATTAGCATATAGTCTTCACCATACACGTAAATCGCATCACTTCGCATTATTATTGAATGCCAATCATTAGTTACCATCTCAAATGTGTTCTGCTGGACCCTAAACTGGAAAAATATGTTGCTTTTTGACCCAAAACTCACCTTCATCCATTCATTCCTTATTTTTTTTTCCTTCCTGTGGAACAAACTTCAACATTCTCTAAGATCTCCTTCTTCCCTCCAGGTCTTCAACAAAGCTGTTCAACACCATCATCCCCAGGGGCGGATCCAGGAATTTCAAGACGGGGGGGGGGGGGGGTAAGGGAGGTGTGGGGGTCCTTCCCCAGGAATTTTTTAAAAATTGATCGTCAGAAACGGCATTTCGTGCGTTCTTGGAAGTTTCTGCAGTTCCTTGTGTTCTTCTCTGGTCCAACAGTTCAGCAGATTCGCGATGACTAATGGTCAGATAGAGGAACTGGTGAAACGACTTGTCCAGCTGGTCCTTCTGCTATAAATTGATGAATTTTGTCGGTGTGTGTGTCTGTGGGTGTGTGTTTCTGTATGTGTGTGTGCCTGTGTGTGTGCATGCGTGCGGCATGTTTTTTGTGTCGTTCTACTGGAGCTTTCTGATATGGTATTTCTGATTTGTGTAGTTCTCGCGAAATGATTGTCATGATCTCCTGAGTTAATTAGGCTAATTAACTACAAAGAATCCAGAAGAATTCCCATGTTTCTAAACGCACGCCATGTTAAGGTGTATACAGCAGCTTAATAGGTGCTGGTCAAAGCCCGGCACCGCCATGCGCCGAGGGTGTGAAGCTCAAGGCAGGGGGTTCTTCCCACAAAAGAGATCAGATAGGACAGCGGAATGTGAATTATTTTATTACCGGTAATCGTAAATTTTGCTATTTTGGAATAGACGGCGCTTGTGTTTCTGAATGAAAATGTCACAAACATCATGTGGGGATATGGTGACGTCATGGTGTATGTTCATGAGGGCCAGAGATGCCATCCGACTTTCTCCCATGGGATTTCTTGGGTAGGTCTTCAGACGACGCAGGCAAGAAAATGAGCGTTCGGCCTCACAGGAGATGACAGGGAGGGTGCATCCAATATGGAGTAGGACTTTGATGGATGGAAATTCGTCTCCATCTACTGCGCAGAAACAATCCATGAATGTGCTTGGACGCGTGTTGTTGGGCTTCCTTCTCCAAAACATCTGCCAGTCTCAGCTCATTTATCAGTCCCGAGGGTGTGAAGCTCAAGGCTCAAGGTTCCATGTCGTTTTATCAACGCAATAATGATGATGATGTGTTTTAATGAATGTTTCCCCCTGTACTGTCTTTCCCTCGTGGTCCCCCTGTGCTGTGTTCCTGGATGTCTTTTTGTTGAATGTGTTTTCATGAATGTTTCCCCCTGTACTGTCTTTCCCTCGTGGTCCCCCTGTACTGTGTTCCTGGATGTCTTTTTGTTGAATGTGTTTTAATGAATGTTTCCCCCGGTACTGTCTTTCCCTCGTGGTCCCCCTGTGCTGTGTTCCTGGATGTTTTTTTGTTGAATGTGTTTTAATGAATGTTTCCCCCTGTACTGTCTTTCCCTCGCGGTCTCCCTGTACTGTGTTCCTGGATGTCTTTTTGTTGAATGTGTTTTAATGAATGTTTCCCCCTGTACTGTCTTTCCCTCACGGTCCCCCTGTGCTGTGTTCCTGGATGTCTTTTTGTTGAATGTGTTTTAATGAATGTTTCCCCCTGTACTGTTTTTCCCTCGCGGTCCCCCTGTACTGTGTTCCTGGATGTCTTTTTGTTGAATGTGTTTTAATGAATGTTTCCCCCTGTACTGTCTTTCCCTCGTGGTCCCCCTGTGCTGTGTTCCTGGATGTCTTTTTGTTGAATGTGTTTTCATGAATGTTTCCCCCTGTACTGTCTTTCCCTCGCGGTCCCCCTGTGCTGTGTTCCTGGATGTCTTTTTGTTGAATGTGTTTTAATGAATGTTTCCCCCTGTACTGTCTTTCCCTAGTGGTCCCCCTGTGCTGTGTTCCTGGATGTTTTTTTGTTGAATGTGTTTTAATGAATGTTTCCCCCTGTACTGTCTTTCCCTCGCGGTCCCCCTGTGCTGTGTTTCTGGATGTCTTTTTGTTGAATGTGTTTTAATGAATGTTTCCCCCTGTACTGTCTTTCCCTCGCGGTCCCCCTGTGCTGCGTTCCTGGATGTCTTTTTGTTGAATGTGTTTTAATGAATGTTTCCTCCTGTACTGTCTTTCCCTCGCGGTCCACCTGTACTGTGTTCCTGGATGTCTTTTTGTTGAATGTGTTTTAATGAATGTTTCCCCCTGTACTGTCTTTCCCTCACGGCCCCTCTGTACTGTGTTCCTGGATGTCTTTTTGTTGAATGTGTTTTAATGAATGTTTCCCCCTGTACTGTCTTTCCCTCGCGGTCCACCTGTACTGTGTTCCTGGATGTCTTTTTGTTGAATGTGTTTTAATGAATGTTTCCCCCTGTACTGTCTTTCCCTAGTGGTCCCCCTGTGCTGTGTTCCTGGATGTTTTTTTGTTGAATGTGTTTTAATGAATGTTTCCCCCTGTACTGTCTTTCCCTCGCGGTCCCCCTGTGCTGTGTTTCTGGATGTCTTTTTGTTGAATGTGTTTTAATGAATGTTTCCTCCTGTACTGTCTTTCCCTCGCGGTCCACCTGTACTGTGTTCCTGGATGTCTTTTTGTTGAATGTGTTTTAATGAATGTTTCCCCCTGTACTGTCTTTCCCTCGCGGTCCCCCTGTGCTGCGTTCCTGGATGTCTTTTTGTTGAATGTGTTTTAATGAATGTTTCCTCCTGTACTGTCTTTCCCTCGCGGTCCCCCTGTACTGTGTTCCTGGATGTCTTTTTGTTGAATGTGTTTTAATGAATGTTTCCTCCTGCACTGTCTTTCCCTCGTGGTCCCCCTGTGCTGTGTTCCTGGATGTCTTTTTGTTGAATGTGTTTTCATGAATGTTTCCCCCTGTAGTGTCTTTCCCTCGCGGTCCCCTTGTGCTGTGTTCCTGGATGTCTTTTTGTTGAATGTGTTTTAATGAATGTTTCCCCCTGTACTGTCTTTCCCTCACGGTCCCCCTGTGCTGTGTTCCTGGATGTCTTTTTGTTGAATGTGTTTTCATGAATGTTTCCCCCTGTACTGTCTTTCCCTCGCGGTCCCCCTGTGCTGTGTTCCTGGATGTCTTTTTGTTGAATGTGTTTTAATGAATGTTTCCCCCTGTACTGTCTTTCCCTCGCGGTCCCCCTGTGCTGTGTTTCTGGATGTCTTTTTGTTGAATGTGTTTTAATGAATGTTTCCTCCTGTACTGTCTTTCCCTCGCGGTCCCCCTGTGCTGTGTTTCTGGATGTCTTTTTTTAAAATGTGTTTTAATGAATGTTTCCTCCTGTACTGTCTTTCCCTCGCGGTCCCTCTGTACTGTGTTCCTGGATGTCTTTTTGTTGAATGTGTTTTAATGAATGTTTCCCCCTGTACTGTCTTTCCCTCGCGGTCCCCCTGTACTGTGTTTCTGGATGTCTTTTTTTAAAATGTGTTTTAATGAATGTTTCCCCCTGTGCTGTCTTTCCCTCGTGGTCCCCCTGTGCTGTGTTCCTGGATGTTTTTTTGTTGAATGTGTTTTAATGAATGTTTCCTCCTGTACTGTCTTTCCCTCGCGGTCCCTCTGTACTGTGTTCCTGGATGTCTTTTTGTTGAATGTGTTTTAATGAATGTTTCCCCCTGTACTGTCTTTCCCTCGTGGTCCCCCTGTGCTGCGTTCCTGGATGTCTTTTTGTTGAATGTGTTTTAATGAATGTTTCCTCCTGTACTGTCTTTCCCTCGCAGTCCCCCTGTACTGTGTTCCTGGATGTCTTTTTGTTGAATGTGTTTTAATGAATGTTTCCCCCTGTACTGTCTTTCCCTCGCGGTCCCCCTGTGCTGTGTTCCTGGATGTCTTTTTGTTGAATGTGTTTTCATGAATTTTTCCCCCTGTACTGTCTTTCCCTCGCGATCCCCCTGTGCTGTGTTCCTGGATGTCTTTTTGTTGAATGTGTTTTAATGAATGTTTCCCCCTGTACTCTCTTTCCCTCGTGGTCCCCCTGTGCTGTGTTCCTGGATGTCTTTTTGTTGAATGTGTTTTAATGAATGTTTCCCCCTGTACTGTCTTTCCCTCGTGGTCCCCCTGTGCTGTGTTCCTGGATGTCTTTTTGTTGAATGTGTTTTCATGAATGTTTCCCCCTGTGCTGTCTTTCCCTCGCGGTCCCCCTGTGCTGTGTTCCTGGATGTCTTTTTGTTGAATGTGTTTTCATGAATGTTTCCCCCTGTGCTGTCTTTCCCTCGCGGTCCCCCTGTGCTGTGTTCCTGGATGTCTTTTTGTTGAATGTGTTTTCATGAATTTTTCCCCCTGTACTGTCTTTCCCTCGCGGTCCCCCTGTGCTGTGTTCCTGGATGTCTTTTTGTTGAATGTGTTTTAATGAATGTTTCCCCCTGTACTGTCTTTCCCTCGTGGTCCCCCTGTGCTGTGTTCCTGGATGTCTTTTTGTTGAATGTGTTTTCATGAATGTTTCCCCCTGTGCTGTCTTTCCCTCGTGGTCCCCCTGTGCTGTGTTCCTGGATGTCTTTTTGTTGAATGTGTTTTCATGAATGTTTCCCCCTGTGCTGTCTTTCCCTCGTGGTCCCCCTGTGCTGTGTTCCTGGATGTCTTTTTGTTGAATGTGTTTTAATGAATGTTTCCCCCTGTACTGTCTTTCCCTCGCGGTCCCCCTGTGCTGTGTTCCTGGATGTCTTTTTGTTGAATGTGTTTTCATGAATGTTTCCCCCTGTGCTGTCTTTCCCTCGTGGTCCCCCTGTGCTGCGTTCCTGGATGTCTTTTTGTTGAATGTGTTTTAATGAATGTTTCCCACTGTGCTGTCTTTCCCTCGTGGTCCCCCTGTGCTGTGTTTCTGGATGTCTTTTTGTTGAATGTGTTTTAATGAATGTTTCCCACTGTGCTGTCTTTCCCTCGTGGTCCCCCTGTGCTGCGTTCCTGGATGTCTTTTTGTTGAATGTGTTTTAATGAATGTTTCCCACTGTGCTGTCTTTCCCTCGTGGTCCCCCTGTGCTGTGTTCCTGGATGTCTTTTTGTTGAATGTGTTTTCATGAATGTTTCCCCCTGTGCTGTGTTCCTGGATGTCTTTTTGTTGAATGTGTTTTCATGAATGTTTCCCCCTGGACATTTAATGAATGTCCTGATCCGTTCAGTGTATATGGTGTTGTGTGTGCATCGAAGGTACGTTAGAGGGGGCGTGGCGAATAGGAGGAGGAGTTCCGGGAAAAGGATGGAGCATGGAGAGGATTGGAACGGGAAGTGCGTCCGATGTTGGATTGAATAAAACAGTTGGACCTCACTGAATTCTTCATTCTTGGAGTACTTTACGACACAACAGTGTACTAGTTAGTACTATAGCTCTTCCATGAGCCTCGACTATTCATGCAAATGAAGTCATCGGACAATCATGCGAAATATTCTCGATTCCAATACTTCCTCGTGCTCGGTGTAAGCCGAAAAGGCCGCCCATTTGTCCGTACGTATAAAATAGACAGCGCTGGACAATGTGGTGAAGGTGTTTCATACCGAAATCGAAATAGGCAATGGTGCAAGTTTCGATCCACGCTTAATTAAATGAATTATTAATTGTATTTTCACACTATGCAAGTTCGTATTATGTGCAGGATAGTATAATATATTACAATTTGAAAGAAAAATTGTATATTTGAACAATGAAAACAAATTACATAATGGGCGGTGTATAAGACTTCGTTCAGTCGTTTGGTTTGCGTTTTTGGTATTTTTATTTTAAACATACAGTCGGTAGATCTTTTTATTCTCTAACCATAAAATGGGTGTTCTTTTTTGTTGAAGGAATAAGGTTCACGAAACACTAGCCGGACGTCCAAAGGCGGTGGATGTTTTTAATTTTACAGTATCTTACGTGATGTCGGACAATGAGGAAACGTAAGCTTGACACCCTTTTCTGTGGAAAGTTGTGTCTGCCTTTGCTACTAAGAACATGTAGTAATGTCGTTTTAAGTTGGTTATTAAATCTGCTTTTCGAGGAAGACCTTGAGTAAATCATTTCACGTTTCGGTCGCTCACAGCCAGTGCAGGTCACGTGTTTCAGAGTCGGCTGCAGCTGCTAGGCCTCGACTATGTTTGTATTGTGGATCGATATGACTGTCTGTGGGGTTCACTGAGCATCACGGGTGCTCACCTGTATGACGACGACGATGCTCACCTGTATGACGATGTAAACTTCCCTGACGTTAGAAACTGGCGCCATTAGTTGGTCGACCTTCAGGATCCCACCGTGACGGTGTCCTTCGAGAAGAGCAGGCATGTTATCGCCGGCACCTTGAACTAATTACTGGCCGAATCTACAGGGGGCATTGCAGCAGCGGCACAGGTGATGCTACTGTCATCCAGGTGCCGCATATCCATGTTTTGAGGTGTATCAGTCATTGATTTGTGTTTTTTTATTTATCACGCCATAGACCTATTGATAAACCATTGTGGAATCCATCATCACAGCCAACACGGTCTCATTTTCGCGAATTACGTTTTAATTAACAAATAACAAACGAGAACGGCACTCAGTGGAGAACATACCTCCACCTGGTTAACCATATCACTCAATGGTGAAGAATCACTTTAAAAATTCTACTCGCTGGAACCTATCCGGATCCGAATCTTCACCAAAATCGAATCTATTCTTCCTTGTCACACACGCAACCGGTCCAACAACTTTCGTCCAAATCCATCCATAACATTTTGAGATATCCCGCTCTGTATCTTTTTTGGCACTTTCTCCCAATGGTGAAGAATCACTTAAACAATTAAATAATCCTCATATCCGAATCCATATTCAGATCTTCACCAAAATCGAATCTGTTTGTCCTTGCCAGACACCCAACCACTCCCCCAGGTTTCATCCAAATCCATCCACAACTTTTTGAGATATCCTGCTATGTATCGTTTTTGGCCCCATGTCCTAATGGTGAAGAATCGCTTTTAAAATTTTAGTAGCCGGATCCAGATCCGGATCTTCACCAAAATCTAATCATTTCATCCTTGTCACATACGCTACATCTCTGCCAAATTTCGTCCGAATCCGTCCACAACATTTTGAGATATTTTGTTCACAAACAGACAGACAAATGGACAGACAAACAGGGGTGAAAACATTACAACCTTTGGTGGTGGAGGTTAAAAAAAAAGACGTAAAATGTCATGGCCCCCGTGGTTTTAGTAATTTTGCTGTATGGAGTTAAAGGCTGTCAGTCGGTCATCTTTGGTCAGATTACAAAACAAAATCTGCATATGTATACTCATGTATTGTCGTTGTGCCAAGTTCGAACGAAAGCGGTAAATGCATGTCTAGAAATGGTTGAGGACGCGTTCAACATCCAGTTTTTTACATCTAAAATGGCCATCAATCAGCCATATTTGATAGCATCGCGAAACAAAATGATGTGCATATGTTTACCAACATGTATTGTCTTTGTGCCAGGTATGAACAAAATCGGTCCATACATCTCCGAGATGTGGTTGTGGACGCACGGACAGACGAGACCCAATCAATAAATCCGTAAGCCCCCGTTTTGGACTAAGTCCAACAGGGGGCTAATAAATACGAGCTCCCTTACAAGGAACTTAAACGTAAAAGGAGACCATTATTAATTTCTTTATTTTATGTTGAAGGCTCCAGTCACGGACTATATTGTCCTCATCGAGGCCAAACCTTAAACATAAGAGCTGTATTGCTAGAAAAGTGAAGAAAGAGATAATAGTCTAAGTTTTTGAGGAAGTAAATAAGTCTGCTTTTTTAAAAGGGGAATGTCGTAAATGTTTGGAAATACATGGGAAGGTAAAGAGTTCCAGAGTTTGGCAATGGAGGGGAAGAAACAAACATCATGACAGCACACCCTTGAGTTGCCAATCATGTGATGTAGTGGCTCGTCGAGTATTCCATGGTCTTGCTAATGGTGGAGGTAACGAGCAGCAAGTTATTGGGAGCAGAAACCGAAGTAATATCTGTAGGAAAGAGGAAGAGAACCAACTTTCCAACGTAAGTTGAGCGGGTTGAGTATCTGTAGAAAAGAGAAAGAGAACCAACTTTATGACGTAATTTGAGCAGGTCGAGTATCTGTAGAAAAGAGGAAGAGAACAAACTTGATGACGTAATTTGAGCAGGTCGAGTATCTGTAGAAAAGAGGAAGAGAACAAACTTGATGACGTAATTTGAGCAGGTCGAGTATCTGTAGAAAAGAGGAAGAGAACAAACTTGATGACGTAATTTGAGCGGGTCGAGTATCTGTAGAAAAGAGAAAGAGAACCAACTTTATGACGTAATTTGAGCGGGTTGAATATCTGTAGAAAAGACAAAGAGAACCAACTCTGCGACGTAATTTGAGCGGGTCGAGTATCTGTAGAAAAGAGAAAGAGAACCAACTTTGTTATGTAATTTGAGCGGGTCGAGTATCTGTAGAAAAGAGAAAGAGAACCAACTTTATGACGTAATTTGAGCAGGTCGAGTATCTGTAGAAAAGAGGAAGAGAACAAACTTGATGACGTAATTTGAGCAGGTCGAGTATCTGTAGAAAAGAGGAAGAGAACAAACTTGATGACGTAATTTGAGCAGGTCGAGTATCTGTAGAAAAGAGGAAGAGAACAAACTTGATGACGTAATTTGAGCGGGTCGAGTATCTGTAGAAAAGAGAAAGAGAACCAACTTTGTTATGTAATTTGAGCGGGTCGAGTATCTGTAGAAAAGAGAAAGAGAACCAACTTTATGCCGTAATTTGAGCGGGTCAAGTATCTGTAGAAAAGACAAAGAGAACCAACTTTATGACGTAATTTGAGTGGGTTGAGTATCTGTAGAAAAGAGAAAGAGAACCAACTTTATGACGTAATTTGAGTGGGTTGAGTATCTGTAGAAAAGAGAAAGAGAAACAACTTTATGACGTAATTTGAGTGGTTTGAGTATCTGTAGAAAAGACAAAGAGAACCAACTTTATGATGTAATTTGAGTGGGTCAAGTCTCTGTAGAAAAGAGAAAGAACCAACTCTGCGACGTAATTTGAGTGGGTCAAGTATCTGTAGAAAAGACAAAGAGAACCAACTCTGCGACGTAATTTGAGCAGGTCGAGTATCTGTAGAAAAGAGAAAGAGAACCAACTTTATGACGTAATTTGTGCGGGTCAAGTACCTGTAGAAAAGAGAAAGAGAACCAACTTTATGACGTAATTTGAGCATGTCGAGTATCTGTAGAAAAGAGAAAGAGAACCAACTTTATGACGTAATTTGAGCAGGTCAAGTATCTGTAGAAAAGAGAAAGAGAACCAACTCTGTGACGTAATTTGAGCGGGTCAAGTATCTGTAGAAAAGAGAAAGAGAACCAACTTTATGACGTAATTTGAGCGGGTCAAGTATCTGTAGAAAAGAGAAAGAGAACCAACTTTATGACGTAATTTGAGCGGGTCAAGTATCTGTAGAAAAGAGAAAGAGAACCAACTTTATGACGTAATTTGAGTGGGTCAAGTATCTGTAGAAAAGAGAAAGAGAACCAACTTTATGACGTAATTTGAGCAGGTCAAGTATCTGTAGAAATGAGAAAGAGAACCAACTTTATGACGTAATTTGAGCGGGTCGAGTATCTGTAGAAAAGAGAAAGAGAACCAAGTCTGTGACGTAATTTGAGCAGGTTGAGTATCTGTAGAAAAGAGAAAGAGAACCAACTTTATGATGTAATTTGAGCGGGTTGAGTATCTGTAGAAAAGAGAAAGAGAACCAACTTTATGACGTAATTTGAGCGGGTTGAGTATCTGTAGAAAAGAGAAAGAGAACCAACTCTGATGTAATTTGAGTGGGTCAAGTATCTGTAGAAAAGAGAAAGAGAACCAAGTCTGTGACGTAATTTGAGCAGGTTGAGTATCTGTAGAAAAGAGAAAGAGAACCAACTTTATGATGTAATTTGAGCAGGTCAAGTATCTGTAGAAAAGAGAAAGAGAACCAACTTTATGACGTAATTTGAGCGGGTTGAGTATCTGTAGAAAAGAGAAAGAGAACCAACTTTATGACGTAATTTGAGCGGGTTGAGTATCTGTAGAAAAGAGAAAGAGAACCAACTCTGATGTAATTTGAGTGGGTCAAGTATCTGTAGAAAAGAGAAAGAGAACCAACTCTGATGTAATTTGAGCGGGTCAAGTATCTGTAGAAAAGAGAAAGAGAACCAACTCTGTGACGTAATTTGAGCGGGTTGAGTTTTGAGGTCAGATTGGGAGAGTTGATAAGTTGGATTACTTTGGATTCAATTCTGTCCAGGAAGTATGTGGAGCTAGAACCTCCCCAGATGTGAGAGCAGTACTCTATACATGGACAAATCAATCCTTTATATTGTTGAAGCAACTGTTCAAATGAGAAGGTTATGCCCATAAAGTATGTGCAATGGTTGCCAAGCGCTGGTTCTCCGTGCTGTATCCTGTATGAATGCTGAGCGCCGGAGCAAGGAAATAGCACGTGTACCATCTTTCGTCTTTGGTATGATCTGCTGCCATTCGGTTCAAACCACCATCCTCTCAGACTCAAAGAGGGGTGTTCTACTCACAACTCCACGGGCCCAGTCTCTCGATCTTTGGTTATCCATGTTGATTATCCTATTCAAATTTGTATATTTTGCTCCAAAAAAATGGGAGGACCTGAACCTGCAAAGGTCTTAGAGCTAAGGACTATACTCACTGGTGTTTGACATTGTCTGGCACCGCCCTCTACTCGCCAAATTTTCTTTCTGTTCACCAGCGTCCTCCACACATGCTCTCAATGGTACTCCTTTAACCTTTTTCCCAATGGAGGCTGGAATTCCCCATTGCATCATCTTGGACATCATCTGCATATTTCATTTCTCTCATTCTCTAGAAATCCCTCATTTCCTCTTTGTGCACTCGCACCCTATATAGCCTTTCTCTGTAGCTCAATGGAGGCACCTCTTTTTTTCTTTTCTTTTTTTTTTAAACCACATGACCTTCACTCTCGCTGCATCTGCTCTCTTAGCCTTTTGATCCTCCCAGATTTCCCTGGATGCACATGTTCTTCCAGTCGTCCTTCGTATTAGGCCTTGAGGTATGCACACTCGTGTCTGAGCCCTCTCGGCAGATCTGGAAAAGTTCAGATGCTGGTCCGACGGGTGGAATATTCCAATCACTCTCACCTGTGCTTCTGAAAAGATAATTTAGTGAACTCGCCAATCTATCACTTTGATCAGTGACTCAAAGAAGTTCGATCCCGAAAACTTCTGGGCCTCACAAATTGTCCTACTTGGGCAGACCTTGCATCGAAGCTGACCTTTAAAGCCAGCTCCAGACTTGGTATCCTCCATAATGCCAAGTCCTTCCTTGGCAAAGCTGAATTTCTTACGTCCTACACTATCTTTGTCCAAGGCTGTTTGGAGTTCTGCTCTCTGCTGCCCATTAATGACTCCCAGCCACGGACGCTATGGAATCCACAGCTTTCAATAGCATTGGCACTACCGCCTAACAAATGGACAAACGCGATTCGATAATACAAAAGGGTCTTTAACGTTTACAAACTGTTATAAATTCCAGTGTTAAATTAATCATTTGGATGAAAATCTGTCTTTCTGTTTTCGGGTCTTATCTCCATATGGTATCACAAACCTTACCCTAAGGGTAAGAAAGTCTGCATTTGTCAGATTTTCAAAAGTTTCCACAAACATACGTCTTGGATAGCAGAGCTTCTCACTTGCCGATTAAGTCGGCATGGTTTACGTGAAATGTCAAAAGAAACACTGAAAGTTGAAGGACATCACAAATGCGCGGATGCTGGTGAAAGAACAAAAAACCTTAACAGGTGAAGACAGACTCGACGCACTTTACCAGAGTATAAATATACATTCTGTTATTACTTGCAAAATCTTGCTTGTTTTATTACTTGCAAAATCGAAGATTTTCAAGTTTATTGGTCGGTTGGGTTTGTTATTCTGTCTGTTTGTGACTCGCCTGCAGGTCACAATTCTAAACCGATCGTCATGAAACTTCAAGTTGTAGAGGTTGTCACTATTGAGAAGCCTATTGATTTTGAGGTCGAAGGTCATCTGGAGGTCAAGTTTCTTAAATTGCCATTTTTTATCCAATTGACTTGAAAATTGAACAGCATTTGTACATTGAGTCACTAAATAGGGAAACCAATAATTATTTTTGTGGTCACAAGGTCAAAGGTCAACTCAAGATCAAACTTCCAAAATCATCGATTTTCATCTGAAAAATCATCAATTTTCATCCGACTGACTTGAAAATTTAACAGCATTTGCATGTTGCCTCACTGAATTGGGAAACCAACTATTTTTGAGGTCAAAGGTCAAATCTAGGGCAAACTTCTAAAATCATCAATTTTCATCTAAAAAATCGTCACTTTTCATCCGATTGACTTGAAAATTTAACAGCATTTGCATAGTGCTTCATTGAATTGGGACACAAACTATTTTTGAGGTGAAAGGGTCAAAGGTCAACTCTAGCGTGAACTTCTAAAATCATCAGTTTCAATCTAAAAATCATCACTTTTCATCCTATTGACCTGAGCTTTGATCAAGATCGTCAATTTTAATCTTTATTAAATGGACGATTTGCTGGATCAATGGCAACATTTTTTGGGGCGAAGGGGGTGGATTTTGCAAGTGTCGTGCTCTGCATGACATCTTCTTGTTTGTATCTTGTTGAAACAGAAACGTCTGTCCAAGTTGTGTCGGCATAATGTTTTGAAACCCCTATGACCACTGTTCACAGTCCCTTTTGGGTTGTTGTGGTCAATGGTGGTACACTTCTGCAATCACACCCATGATTGCAGCTGTGGTGTAATGTCTCTAACTCAGTGACTGTGATGTAATGCCGTTTGTTACTGCGACAATAAAACGACCTTCGTTACCACATTGGAGCTGCAAAGCATCCCCAAAAGCAGTTCTACCAATAGTAGTTTTAACAGCAAAAGGATTGCACAAAGGATCAGTGTGCACACACCTCCCCATAGGCGGACCTTAAGTCCAGTTTTTACACTGGGTTCACCAATCTTGGCGACTGCCTAGTTGTCCCCCATCGCTCAGCGGAGCGAAAGGGGGACTATGGCTTTCCCCTCCGTCCGTGTGTCCGTCCGTCCGTCCGTGCGTGTGTGCGGGCGTGCGTGCGTAAGCGAAGGACCGCATTCGAATTTGGTGTGTGGGTGCAACCCATGTCAAAATCCAAGATGGCCGCCGCCATGTATGTCTGATGCCATGTATGTCTGAACCTTGTAACCTGCATATCTTGAAAAATAAGCGAAGTACCAACTTCTAATCTGGTGTGTGGGTGTATCTAGGCATAAGGAAGAACGCTATTGAAAATTGGGTCGCCACGTCAAAATCCAAGATGGCCGCCGCCATGTATGTCTGAACCTTGTGAGATGAACATCTTGAAAAATAAGCGAAGTACCAACTTCTAATTTGGTATGTGGGTGTATCTCGGCATAAGGACGAACGCTATTGAAAATTGGGTCGCCACGTCAAAATCCAAGATGGCCGCCACCATATTTTTGTCTGAAATTTGTGAGCGAAATATCTCGAAAAATAAGCGAAGTACCAACGTCTAATCTGGTGTGTGGGTGTATCTATTGGGTCGCCACGTCAAAATCCAAGATGGCCGCCACCATATATATGTCTGAAATTTGTGATCGAAATATCTCGAAAAATAAGCGAAGTACCAACGTCTAATCTGGTGTGTGGGTGTATCTATTGGGTCGCCACGTCAAAATCCAAGATGGCCACCACCATATATATGTCTGAAATTTGTGAGCGAAATATCTCGAAAAATAAGCGAAGTACCAACGTCTAATCTGGTGTGTGGGTATATCTCGGCACAAGGAAGAACGCTGTTTAAAATCGGGTCGCCACGTCAAAAGCCAAGATGGCCGCCACCATGTATGTCTGAAACTTGTGAGATGAATATCTTGAAAAATAAGCAAAGTACCAACTTCTAATTTGGTGTGTGGGTGTATCTCGGCATAAGGAAGAACGCTATTGAAAATTGGGTCGCCACGTCAAAATCCAAGATGGCCGCCACCATATATATGTCTGAACTTTGTGAGCGAAATATCTTCAAAAATAAGCGAAGTACCAACTTCTAATCTGGTGTGTCGGTGTATCTCGGCACAAGCAAGAACGCTGTTTAAAATTGGGTCGCCACGTCAAAATCCAAGATGGCCGCCGCCATGTATGTCTGATGCCATGTATGTCTGACCCTTGTAACCTGCATATCTTGAAAAATAAGCGAAGTACCAACTTCTAATCTGGTGTGTGGGTGTATCGAGGCATAAGGAAGAACGCTATTGAAAATTGGGTCGCCACGTCAAAATCCAAGATGGCCACCGCCATGTATGTCTGAACCTTGTGAGATGAATATCTTGAAAAATAAGCGAAGTACCAACTTCTAATCTGGTGTTTGGGTGTATCTCGGCATAAGGACGAACGCTATTGAAAATTGGGTCCCCACGTCAAAATCCAAGATGGCCACCACCATATATATGTCTGAACCTTGAGCGAAATATCTTGAAAAATAAGCGAAGTACCAACTTCTAATCTGGTGTGTGGGTGTATCTAGGCAGAAGGAAGAACGCTATTGAAAATTGGGTCGCCATGTCAAAATCCAAGATGGCCGCCGCCATGTATGTCCGAACCTTGTGAGATGAATATCTTGAAAAATAAGCGAAGTACTAACTTCTAATTTGGTGTGTGGGTGTATCTCGCCATAAGGAAGAACGCTATTGAAAATTGGGTCGCCACGTCAAAATCCAAGATGGCCGCCACCATATATATGTCTGAACCTTGTGAGTGAAATATCTCGAAAAATAAGCGAAGTACCAACTTCTAATCTGGTGTGTGGGTGTATCTAGGCACACGGCGCTGTTTAAAATTGGGTCGCCACTTCAAAATCCAAGATGGCCGCCGCCATGTATGTCTGAATCTTGTGAGAAGAATATCTTGAAAGATAAGCGAAGTACCAACTTCTAATTTGGTGTGTGGGTGTATCTCGGCATAAGGAAGACTGCTATTGAAAATTGGGTCGCCACGTCAAAATCCAAGATGGCCGCCTCCATGTATGTCTGACCCTTGTGAGCGAAATATCATATCATAGCATGTTTTCTGCGTGTTCCACTTTGTCAACTCACATCACTTCCCGGACGGGGGACCTCGGCGTAACGCTTGTTTGCCTTGTGATTGCGCTGGCCCTGCGGTCATCTCGCACAGAAGCACAGTGGATGGCCTGATAAGGTCTATTTGTAAACTTATTTACTGTGACTTTGCCCTTTAACATTTTGAACCAATTATTAATGTCTCTTCTCCATATTCTCATAAACAAGGGTTTGTTTAAAATTTGATGAAAAAAGCTGAAATGGTAAAATAAGTTATTCCCTGGAGAGACGTACGATTGCAAAACTCCTTCTCCTGTTGTGTGGAGGACGGGATAATGAAAATAGAAAATTAATAAAGGCTAGAAAAAATAAATGTCTCGCATCCCCTGCATACCCTTAGCAAAATGAGTGGAATTACCACTATTCACATGGAAGCATAACCTATGGGCCTGGTCTAGTATGGAGCCATTGAGGTGAGTTTGTAATGCATGTGCTTCCTGCATAGGCCAGATTTCTCACACAAAATGTTCAAACGTGCCCTTCTATTTCAGCTTTGAAGGCGATGACTTTCCTGAAGACGACGAACAGTTGGATGACTTGGACAATGCCGAAGAGGTAGGTTCTGGCGTTATTCGTTCTCATTTTTTTTTTGTGTCGCCTAAAATATATCTCAACTCGTGTAATATTTGCAGGAATTGTGACAGGTGTACGTGTGGGGAATCGAACCAGGTTCCACAACAATCAAAGAGTAACAAGCGGTTTATTGAAAGATCAATCACAGCTGTGGAGAGAGATCAAGACACATCAAGCTCAAAATAAGCAGAGATGGTGCAAGACACTCTCTGAAAGTAACTCGGCAAGGCGTTTCTTATATACATCCAAGTGAGATAGAAATCTCCGCTAATTCTGCATGCTCATCGATTTTGAACAAAGGGGGGGAAGAGTGGACGAGCAGCCCCCACCCTTGTCCTATCTTGTTTGGCACACTGAGCCAAGGGAAAGTGTAGGAGAGACGTTGTAGCATTCCCGAGTTCTCTGAGTTAGTTCTTATCTCCTGTGAGGCTATTTCCCAGGCCTTTGCAGAAGCCGAGCTTTTACAAGGACGCAGGGATTGCGAAATCTGTTTTCCACCGAGCGCAGTTTTACCGAGGCACAAATTCTGTAAGTGTATCCATTGGCACATTAGTCCAGGAATAATAGATTTAACCCAGAACAAATTCAAACAAAGCTGAAAATTTCAGGATATGTTCAGAAAACTGTCCTGAATAACATACTAAAAGTCCCCAGACATCGCCCTTGTGCTTCAGCGGAAATTCAAGATGGCGTCCAAAATGGCGGCAATTTTGGCATTTTATCATATTACCACCTAAAAACATGATAGAAATGCAAACAGGGTGTCAAAATACATGTTTTCAAGCACGAGGATTGTTTTAAAGATTACATTATGAGTTTATATGACTTATATGTGTCATTCGATCGATTATGAACAATTTCAACTACTTATAAGATTATATTTTATCATCATTGTCTTCATCACTGTCAGGAAAAACTGGTCTAGTCTCTTCATCTTCTCCATCTTCATCCAGCAGTGATGGAAATGGTGCAGCATTGTTGCAGGTCTGGCCATTGCACTTTACGCATAAGGTGGAGCAAGGTAACCCAAGCTTCCTGCAACCGCACAACGAGCCACAGCCATCTGCTTTGCAGCAGCATGATACCATGTTTAGCAGAGTGTCAGGGGCAATGGGCTGGTCTGTTTCAACGGGAATGAGATTGTTATCCTGCAATCTCCATCCCCACTCTGTTGGCTGCAAGGGATTGCCTGGGAAGTGGTGGATTGCATGTTATGGTCAAACAAGATGTTACTGGATGTGGCTTTCTTTGCCCGCCGCTGTTGTTCAACTGCCTTTGTGGAGCTGGTGTTATAGCCATCAAATACAACAGTGTTGCCTGCTCCATAATGTTTCAAAGTATAGGAAACGTAACAATGACACACATCACTGTACTTCGATGGTTGTGGCCAGAACACCGACTGCAACAGATGACCCCCATCCACAACGTAGCGACACTTGTCGGGCATGTCCGGCTGTGCAGGGACAAACGACTTCAGGAGTGTACCTAGGGCACTCTTGTTTGTCTTCCGCATGGCGCCATCGTGAAACAGGGAAGAAGGTTGAGGGCCAAGTTCGTATGCCAGAAACTCTTCCAGGTCCGAGCTAGTCTTCAAGACACAGTTTATCTTGTTGAAGAAGAGATCAGGATTCACGACTGTGTTTTGCCCCCTGATGTTGATGCTATTATGCTTATCATTCAATGTCTTCACTTTGTCGCTGCGGTGCAGTGTGATCTCTGTGAAGCGTTTGCCGGCTATCCTAGAGGCCGCATTAAGACCAACGTTCACTGCATCATCACAGTTGACCGAGACATCAGCTACAACTCCAGTCGCGATTGACACCAGACGGTCTCGTTGATAACCAGCAAATGGTGGATGCGCCTGAAAACACCATGATCCGTGTTGAATTTTTCTTTGGTGGATGAACGGAGATCCTTATGTTGTTCCGAGTTAGTTGTGTGTACACCAGTGAACTCCTCCAGATCATCACAGACAGGGACACATTGAGGTAAAGCATGAACCCATTTTGCCAAGGTACTGTCGGTAATACCTCGACCATGGGTCATTCCCCCACTCATTTTCAGCATCCTCATCAAGAACTGCTCGATTGTTTGATCAGAGAAATTCCCAGCCCAGAATTAATTAGCTCGGCGGATTGTCAAGTAACCTTTGTCAGTGAACAAACTATACTCATCAGGTGGCATGACTTTGTTGATGGATTCCATCTGCTGGAGGTAGAGTCTGGCAGATTTGGCATAAGGAAGATGACCAGCTGCGTGGAAATGTGGAATCATCTCCCTTACACTCTGAAGGTGGAGCTTCCAATCACCTGTCCTCAGCTCTGACAAAGTTCAGCATCAGGATAACCTGATGGACGTATTGCACCCATAGCTTGCCAGTTCTACTATGGCTAGCTGCTTGGTCAAGCTGTTGTGACAGTAGTTGGTGGAACTGCGTAACAATTTCGTCCTCTTCTACATTAGCGGTGCCTACATCTTGGTGAATAGTGTTGTCGTGCACACAGGCCAGGTGTTCTCTGTCAGTCTGGTTTAACGAGTCAGACTTCTCCAGCATGACACTTATGAGAGCTAACAAGGAGAGAATGTGAGCCCGCACTGCTCGAGAGTAAGCATGGCCAGTCAGCATGTGTACCACAGACCCATTGGCATACACTCTTCCCCACAGTTCCGCTAACCCACTCCCTGACATGATATGGCCTATACTACCAAGATATGACATCAGAAGATGAAATCCACCAAGTCGAACAATCACTCTGTCCAAGTTGTTGGAAGCAGCAACTATTTCTGAAGCCTTCTGGAACAAAGGCTGATCAAAAGTTACAGGACAGATTTTCAGATCATGTTTTTCACTTTGTTCTTGGGCAAAACACAGTGCAGAGTAGATGGTGCTGGGGTTACTAGGATCAAGATTGATGAAGGGGAGAGTTTCAATTCTGGAGGTATGAAACTCGACATTCCTCACAACAGGTCCGTGATCGGGGCGGTCACGGATTTTCGAAGCTGTTCCACGATCTTCACGCACGCTCGAAGCTAAGTCATTGTCACATTTGTATTCTTGTCTAAACTGTTTATCTTACGTGTGTGTACCTTTTAAGTGTCCCTCGGAAGTTTTATCGGGGTTAATCTTTCATACCTGTAAAAAATAGTCGAGTATCTCGTGCCGCGCGCGGCCACGCGGCCTAGTTGTGGAAGCTTCCGACCTGGAGGCTTGGTTTCTCTCCGGGCATCCAAAGTGGTTATTTTTTCATTCGTGTGTTTGTCAAATTTCAACTCGTTACTTTATCGTCCATGCTTTATTGTTTGTTTATAGTTAGTTTTGGTTTGAATTTCCTGTAACTCGTAATTAGTTAATCCTGTTCTGCGCCTCGTGTGCGGCCTTGTACCCCTGTCGGTGTTTGTTAACTTAAGTCCCCTACATCGTGTTTTGCTTGGCTCTCAGTTTTTCCCTTCTACACCGAACGTAATACTCTCTGTCTAACGTTTTAAATCCCCACCCCACCCCACCCCACCCCCCCCCCCCCAAAAAAAAAAAAAAAAAAAAAACAACATTTATTTTTCCTTTCTCCACGTGTGCCGTTGTCTCATCCTGTACTTTCTGTCCAGGTGTATCGCGGTGCTTTTCGCCCCGCCCCCATTATCTCCTTGCCATCCACCTTTTGCCCTGTTCACGTGACTCGTGGTGGTCCCTCTCGGCCCTCCCCCCGTTGGTATTTTGTGCATATAAGATTGTTCACGGTTCTGTTTAAATATTATTTTAAATATGTTTAACCTTTCCCCTTCAGTGGTTTATTCAGTGGTATATTACAACACGCTGTTTTTCTTCCTATTTAAAAGGCTTTTCTCAATTTCCTCTCCAACTCATTCCACGTCAAAAATAAGAAATTCAATATCTTATACGTCTCCCTCACTACATGGTCTAAATTCACATTCATTCCATCCCTCCTCCATCGTTCTGAATCGGATTGCTAACTTGAAAATCACAACAAACCCAATTTGTTATCAATGTTTGTCTTTCATTAATCATCCACTTTCTAAACTCCCCTCTTGCCCCTCCCCTCCAAATCCCCCCCCCCTTGCACCTACACTTCTAAACTCCCCCCTTTCCCCTCCACTCTTAAACTCCCCCCTTGCCCCTCCACTCCTGAACTTCCCCCCTGCCCTTCCCCTCCTAAAGTCCCCCCTTGCCCCTCCCCTCCAAATCCCCCCCCTTGCCCCTCCACTCCTGAACTCCCCCCTTGCCCTTCCCCTCATAAACTCCTCCCTTGCCCCTCCCCTCCAAATCCCCCCCCCTTGCCCCTACACTCCTAAACTCCCCCCTTGCCCCTCCACTACTAGACTCCCCCCTTGCCCCTCCCCTCCTAAACTCCCCCCTTGCCCCTCCCCTCCTAGCTCCTGCCTCACTCCTCCCCTTCAAAACTCCCCCCCAACTCCTCCCATTCAAATCTCCCCCCATACCATTCCTCTCAAATTCTCCCTCCTCCCCCCTCCTCAAAGTTGCCTCCTCCCCACCTCGTCTCCCTTCTATCTCATGCCTCCACCCCCCCCAACCTTCTGCTGTCCCATGCCCCCCCCCCCCTCAAACAACCCCTCACTCTGCCTCATCCCTTCACCACCAAACCTTTCATCCTCCTCATCCTTCCCTTTCTTGGAACTCTTCTGTAATCTCTGACACACTATCAACTGCTCTCCCTACCTCCCCCTCTCATCCTTCATCTTACCCTACTCCTCCCCTCCCCTGTCCTGTACCCGATGCTCCCCCTCTCTCTTCTTTAACGGTATGGACCTCAAACATCCGGGGCCTTCGCTCAAACCTGACTGATCTCTCCATACAGGTTGCTTCTGACAATCCAGACTTGATCTGCTTAACAGAGACTTTCCTCCTTCAAGATGTCTCTGATTCCTCAATATCTCTTCCTGGTTACTCCCTCTTCCGGTATGATAGACCTGAGCCTCGTCCTGGTGGTGGGGTGGCTATCTTTATCAAAAACTCTCTTCCTCATTCTCCTTGCACTGCCCTCTCTCCTCCTCACCCCCAGGAGTACCTCTGGCTACGGCTTCCTCTCCGCTCCCACCTTTTGTTCATATGTGTTCTGTACCGTCCCCCAAACAGTGATGACTCCATCTACATTTCACTGTCTGACAACATGGACCAACTTCTATCCACTCATCCCAACTCTCTCTTCCTCATATGTGGTGACTTCAACTGTCATCATGCCACCTGGTTGGGTGTGGGTTCCTCTCTCACCAGTCATGGCACCTCAGCAAAGGACTTCTGTGACTCACTGGGATTGACACAATCTGTCAATTTCCCGACCCGGATCTCAGCCAATGGAGTTTCTTCTCTTCTAGACTTGGTTATGACAAACTTCCCTGCTAATGTCTGCTGCTCTTCTTCTGCTCCAATCGGTTCTTCTGATCATGTGCTTGTCAAAGTGGACATCTCTCTGGCCATTCTCAGAGAGCCTCCTCAGCGTCGAAGAGTCTGGCATTTCACTCAGGCCGACTGGGATGGGCTTCAAGCAGCCATCAATCATCTGGATTGGTCTCCCATCTCCACTGCCTCTGACATCAATTTTTCCTGGGAATTCTTCCAAAGCAAACTGATCTCTCTCATGCACAGATTTATCCCATCTCGTCTTCAGTTGTCTTACCCTTCCTCCCGTCCATGGTACACCGAATCTTGTGGTGAGGCAGTTGCCCTGAAACAACTTGCCTTTGCCTCTTGGAAGGCTAATCCAACTGAAGGCAATCTCAGTTCCTTCCACCAAGCTCGGAACAAGTGTGTGTCGACCCTCAGGAGTGCCAGGAAGCACTATCTCTCCTCACTCAAGAACGAACTCTCAAACCTGTCTCCTTCCTCCAGATCCTGGTGGCGTCTGGTCAAATCCGTTTCTGGTGTTTGTTCCCCCTCCAACCCCTCCCTTACCTCAAATGGCCACACAGTTGACATCGCACGTGACAAAGCCGAATGCCTCAACTCTGTGTTTGCCTCAAAATCTTTAGTCCCAAACCTATCTCTCTCTGTTCCCACCTTTCCCAGTCGAACCCAACTGCTCCTGGACTCTGTGTCCTTCTCTCCTGACAAGGTGGAGGAGTTTTTGTCTAACCTCGACTCTGATTCTGCAACTGGACCAGACGGCATCAGCCCACGGGTCCTAAAATCCTGCTCTGCCGCTCTATCTCACCCTCTCTCTGTTCTTTTCACCCTATCTTTTGCTCAAGGTCATCTGCCAGCATCCTGGAAATCAGCAAACATTACCGCTTTACACAAAAAAGGTGCAAAAACAGATCCTTTTAACTACAGACCAATCAGCCTGCTCCCAATTATCAGCAAAGTCATGGAATCCATCATTGCTTCGGATATGAATCTTTCCTCTTCTCCAATGGCTTGATCTCTGATCATCAATTTGGATTCAGACCAGGTCACTCTACTCTGGACATGCTGCTTCTCCTGTCTCAACAATGGATGGAGGTCCTCAATGCCAAACAGGAAATCAGAGCTGTCTCCCTCGACATATCACATTCCTTCGATACGGTCTGGCACCCAGCTCTGCTCACCAAACTCTACTCCTATGGTATCCATGGAAATCTCCATGCATGGCTTGCGGACTTCTTCTCTGGTCGTAGTCAACGTGTGGCCCTGAATGGATTTCTCTCATCTCCCCTTCCTGTTCAGGCTGGAGTTCCCCAAGGCAGTGTGCTCGGCCCTGTGCTTTTTCTGGTCTTTATCAATGATCTCTCCGACTCTCTGGAAAATCCTCTCTATCTCTTTGCTGATGACTCCACTCTCTGCCGCTCCATTCCTCTTCCCTCAGATCGGCAGTCTGCAGCCTCCTCACTCTCTGAAGACCTGGACAAAATCACAGACTGGTCAAACAAGTGGAACATGTCTTTCAATCCTGACAAATCTCACACTCTTACTATGTCTCTCCGAAAAGATCGACTGGACAACCCTCCCATCTACTTTCTCAACAATCCTCTCCAAGAAGTTCTGTCGCTCAAGCTTTTGGGTCTCACTATCTGCCATGATCTTTCTTGGGAAAACCACATTTCCAAGCTGGCCTGCAAAGCCAGTCGCCGACTGGGCATCCTCCGTCGTGCGAAGTCCTTCCTAGGCACACCTGAGCTCCTCACCACATACAAGGCTTTCATCCGCAGCTCAATGGAATACTGTTCTCCCCTGTGGGCTGGTGCTCCTGCCTCACACCTAGCTCGGCTTCACGCTGTTGAAACCAAAGCTTTCAGAATCATTGGAATCTCCCGCGATGAAGCTATCTCTGAGGGCCTTTCACTCACTCACCGCAGGCAGGTAGGTGGTCTTTCTGTCTTCTACCGACTCCTCTCCGGCCTTGCTCCCCCAGCTCTCTCTGTGCTCTGTCCCCCAAATATTCCTACAGGTCGCACAAGATCTGCCAGCAAGCCTCTGATGGTTAAACTGCCAAAATCTCGGCTCTCTGCTCACCTTCACTCCTTCATTCCTCTTTTCTCCCGCCTCTGGAACAAACTCCCACACTCCCTTCAATCCCACTCCTCCCTCCAGGTCTTTAAAACAGCTGTTCACCACCATCTCTTATCTTCCCCCGTCTTTTTCCCCCCTTTATCTTTTTCGCTCTTTCACGAGCCTCGATCTTGTATACAAAAAAAAAAAAAAAAAAAAAATCCAAAACCTTGATCTTTTCTACCCCCACTAATTCACCCCAGATCCACCTTGTTTGTAATTCCAACTTCTTTCCTGGTAGTCCTGGCAGTGTCCATATGTTTTATGCCTCTCCCACCCCCTTTCCCATGCCTCCCCCCCAAAGCCCTCTCCCTCCCACAGATCTCTCGATGTCTCCATGTCTCTCGGTTCCTGCTCTCAAATGTTGTGTTTGTGTCCTTCCCCCTCTCTCCCCATCTTGTCTACCGCTCCCGATGCTTTTTGTTTTATGTGTCGGTTTGTCGGTTATGTGTCGGTTTGTCGGTTTGTCTTTCTGTGTGATAAATGTTCGCTCCTTCACGAGCCTCGATCTTGTATACAAAAAACAAAACAAAAAACAAAAAAACAAAAAAAAAACAAACAAAAAACAAAACAAAAAAACAAACAAAAAAAACAAACAAAAAAAACAAACAAACAAAACAAAACAGTTTTCATGAATCCACTCCAAGGAACTCGAGATGATAGGTTCAACACATACCCAAGCATCCAAACCAAATCAAAAGCTGTCGCTTGAAGAATTTGACTGTCAGAAATGTTCAGAGACTCAACTGTTACACACTGAAGCCCAGGAACTGGCGGTTTGCTGTAAGTCTTGATGGGGATTTGCGCAAATGTACCTAATAGCTCTGTTGATGGTGCTTTCGCTGTGCGCTTGATGGGCGACTTATCCACTGTTCCGTAAGGAGTTACACATGCTATTCCACCCACAGCATGAAATGTGTTGTGACCGGTCAGCGTAGCTACGTTGAAGTCCGCATTGTCAAACACAAATTGCGTAAAACCATTCAAGCCATAGGAAGGTTCGCAAGTGGGTATTAGACTATTCTCAAGTCGTTGCACTTCCTTGTAATCGTCAGCAAAGGTGATACTGCTCAGGATATCTATCAGCTCACGTGAGGCGTAGTTGCGATGTATGTACAATGCAATGTATGTACAATGTATGTACGATGTATGTACAATCTCCATGCATGGCTTGCGGACTTCCTCTCTGGTCGTAGTCAACGTGTGGCCCTGAATGGATTTCTCTCATCTCCCCTTCCTGTTCAGGCTGGAGTTCCCCAAGGAAGTGTGCTGGGCCCTGTGCTTTTTCTGGTCTTTATCAATGATCTCTCCGACTCTCTGGAAAATCCTCTCTATCTCTTTGCTGATGACTCCACTCTCTGCCGCTCCATTCCTCTTCCCTCAGATCGGCAGTCTGCAGCCTCCTCACTCTCTGAAGACCTGGACAAAATCACAGACTGGTCAAACAAGTGGAACATGTCTTTCAATCCTGACAAATCTCACTCTCTTACTATGTCCCTCCGAAAAGATCGACTGGACAACCCTCCCATCTACTTTCTCAACAATCCTCTCCAAGAAGTTCTGTCACTCAAGCTTTTGGGTCTCTATCTGCCATGATCTTTCTTGGGAAAACCACATTTCCAAGCTGGCCTCCAAAGCCAGTCGCCGACTGGGCATCCTCCGTCGTGCGAAGTCCTTCCTCGGCACACCTGAGCTCCTCACCACATACAAGGCTTTCATCCGCAGCTCAATGGAATACTGTTCTCCCCTATGGGCTGGTGCTCCTGCCTCACACCTGGCTCGGCTTCACGCTGTTGAATCCAAAGCTTTCAAAATCATTGGAATCTCCCGCGATGAAGCTATCTCTGAGGGCTTTTCACTCACTCACCGCAGGCAGGTAGGTGGCCTTTCTGTCTTCTACCGACTCCTCTCCGGCCTTGCTCCCCCAGCTCTCTCTGTGCTCTGTCCCCCAAATATTCCTACAGGTCGCACAAGATCTGCCAGCAACCCTCTGATGGTTAAACTGCCGAAATCTCGGCTCTCTGCTCACCTTCACTCTTTCATTCCTCTTTTCTCCCGCCTGTGGAACAAACTCACACACTCCCTTCAATCCCTCTCCTCCCTCCAGGTCTTTAAAACAGCTGTTCACCACCATCTCTTATCTTCCCCCATCCATAACCTTGATCTTTTCTACCCCCAATAATTCACCCCAGATCCACCTTGTTTGAAATTCCAACTTCTTTCCTGGAAATACTGGCAGTGTCCATATGTTTATACCTCTCCCACTCCCCCTCCCTTCACATGCCCCCCCCCCCCTTCACATGCCTCCCCCCCAAAGCCCTCTCCCTCCCACAGATCTCTCGATGTCTCCATGTCTCTCGGTCCCTGCTCTCAAATGTTGTGTTTGTGTCCTTCCCCCTCTCTCCCCATCTTGTCTACCGCTCCCGATGTTATTTGTTTTATGTGTCTGTCTTTCTGTGTGATTAATGTTCGCTCTTTCACGAGCCTCGATCTGGTATACAAAAAAATAAAAAAAATAAAAATAAATGGCAAGTAGCAATGGTGAGCTAAATGACCTCGGCCTGCAGGTTGAAATGATGGAATGGGCTATGGCCGTGCCACGTCTGTTTACAACTCTAGACTGTTTATCCTTCGGATCTAGCAATTTTTGCAAGAAACGCTTTAGTGAGTCAGGAATCAAGGTGTTACCATTCTCAGTGTCTTTCATTGTGGGGTATTCAGTGAGATCATAAATTGATAAGCGAATATCATCAAGAATAATTGATGCAGCCATTTCAATTATTCGATCATTTTCGTTATAATTCCCAGTTGTTCTGTCGGTCACCCACTTTTCAAGAAGGATCCGGTGCGCAGAGTCACGAAAACTGACAATGCTTGTCTTTCCAGGGATACTTGTGATGATGATGTCCTCACCATAACGTTCGTTCAGCTTCTGTTTGAAGTATTTGATGGAATACCCTTCTTCACCTTGAAGAAACGTTTCCATATGTTCCATGAGCACCAAAATAGAAAACTGACATTCATCATTCTCATCTATAAATGAACAGAGTGTATTGAAGGCATAATCTCTTACAGCATCAGCTGGTTTGCCAACGGATTGTGTTTTCTCAGTATTAGTAAAGAACTCAACACCACAGGCTCTATGGTGTTTGGCCTCAGCTGCTACCAAATCTATGACGGCATCTATTCTCTTGGCAACTTTGTTGCCCCACTCATCACATCTTTCTCTTGTGCGTTTCGAAACACTGTCCTTATATTCAATGGTCTGAACATTGCTGAAGGGTTTCCTTCGTTTGAGTGCGATTTTGCTACTGGTTTCTATCATAGCGGATATATCATATATTTCTTTTTTAGATTGTCCTTGGCACAAGCAACACAATTCAAGCAAGGTCAAGCGCATAACGTCTTAGCGGAGACACAATGTGCCAAAAATCATAAACTTACCAGTAGTATGTTCTTGAGTACTTTAGATACAGTTTGTTCATTTCTCTATCACAATCAAATATATTGATTTGTGATGATGATGCTAAAAGTGACAACACAGTGACGTGAGACTACTACTGAGAAGTCAGGTCATCTAGCGTGACATCATTCGCCTATGACATCATTCGCCTATGACGTCACAATACCATCGCGTCGCCCAGTGGGAATAAGACATATTATAAAATAAACCTAGTATCAACCTATAATAGAATAAACCTAGGTCCTAAGAGCCTAGATAATATGTTTCAGAGTTACGGCCGTTTTTGGCCAACAATGACCTTGATAAGTATCATTTGACCTTGAAAATGACACATATAAATCCTATAAACTCATAATGTAATCTTTAAAACAATCCTCGTGTTTGAAAACATGTATTTTGACACCCTGTTTGCATTTCTATCATGTTTTTAGGTGGTAATATGATAAAATGCCAAAATTGCCGCCATTTTGGACGCCATCTTGAATTTCCGCTGAAGCACAAGGGCGATGTCTGGGGACTTTTAGTATGTTATTCAGGACAGTTTTCTGAACATATCCTGAAATTTTCAGCTTTGTTTGAATTTGTTCCGGGTTTCACCTTATTTGGTGCTAATGCTCTTGGACTACATTCCAAAGCCTTAACTGTTTGGCTGTAAAAACGAATTGAAAGCCATGTAAGGAAACATAGTGAAGTAAAAAGCTTAATTCTATATTTAATTGTGAAGCAAACATTAATTAGATAAGTCAAAAGGCATAATTAAATGCATGATCTCAACATACGCACCTGAGTACGTTCATCCATTCACCTCCATTATGCACCACTCAAAAACACCTGCTTGAGAAACATCTATCATGAATCTGGATAGCTAATCTGTAAATAGTTTCTTTTAGTTGACATTTTAGTTCAGAAGGAACTACATTACGTCACTGTTCTGAAGTGCATGGAACAACTAGAAATATTACCCTGCACGGGCGAAGCAAAAGTGGGGTTAAGCAATTGGTTCACTTTGTCTGTCTGAGTGTCTGTCCACAAACGTCAGTTTATGATCGAGGAACAACTTAATTGAAATTGAATGTGAAACAAAATTGAAAATCATTCCAAACAGGAAACTTGCTGTTTTTAAGGATGTTATAAAGGACACAAACAACAGGCACGAATAACTCATATAATGTGTTAAAGAAGGTGAGTGTAAAAGACGCTGGTTAAAATGACGGTAAAATCCGGAATAATTTATTTACACACCTTTAAACCTCTTTAAACCTTTTCATATTGAATTATATACTTGAACACTGTGGAACACAAATCACCTTCATAATACTTAATGATATATATCCATGATATATATCGATTATATATAGCATGAGAGGGTGTAACATGTGAGAGGACGCATAACGGGAGTGAAGAGGAAAGCGCCGATATGGCTATGTATGATGTTGATTTACGCTGCGTTTATGGTGATCAATATAAAGTCTCCATCTCCGAAACTGCGACTCAACGTCATATTATTACAGTGTATAAAGGTGGTGTATAAGAGTTAGTAGCGTGAAACTTCAGATTTTTAAAAACGATCTTTATATACATGTATATATATTGTTGAGGATTTGGGAACTGTGTGTGTAATTTGCTGTAAATATTCCTTGTAAATACCTCCAATTGTAAAGGTCAAAGGTCGTCCTTAGTTAGGCCATCGCACACACGTAGCCAATCATAAGTTTCCCCTCAGTAGTTATGTCCTTAGTAAATGTCAGTATAAGGCTCTGTGGTCCACTAATTCATTGCGTTGCACCGAATCAAATAAGGATAGCTCCCCTTCAATAATTACCTTTCCCAGCCAAACTCTCCCTCTCTGGGTAACGCAACTTAACAAGCGTGGGGTGCGCGCCCCCTCAACTGGCCTGGCTTTGGAAGCAGCGTTCGCCGCTATAATGAATATGTGCTCCATGCTCTGTTTGGACAGGAGGGGCGGGGCTGTTCGGCCCCATGCCCAAATAAGGAGACAAGCCCGTGGCTCGCCACGAGGGGCGCGCCGTTCGGCGCCATGCCCAAATAAGGAGACAAGCCCGTGGCATTGCCATATAAGGTCACGAAACAGAGCACGGGGGAGGGCGGTATCAAAACAGACGAGGGCGTGTCACACCCGCGCTTGAGGTATGATAGATGCGTGCGAAAATCGCGCAAGAGATAATTGAGGGAGAGAGACACGTCAGACGATTTTGAGGGAAGAGAGGACCGCAGCAGATGACAAAAGAGCCCGAGGCGTGTCGAGGAAGGACGAGATACGTGCGCCGCCGCCGCCCTGCTCGCTCCCAGCCTGGAAAGGACCTGCTTGCTGTGCGCCCTGCCATACCTTCCATCCTTGTGGTCCTACCTTCCTCTCCCTCCAGCCAATCCACTCTGAAATTCCCCATTCGTGTACGTGAGTTTGTTTTGTGTGTCTTGTCCCTGGGTTTAAGTAAGACTGCATAGATAAGCTAGAAATTGCCCTGTGTCCTTCTGATTCTTCTATTTCCTTGTATATTACTTTGATTGCTTTTCTTCCTTTAGTTGTGTGTAAATAATAATAAATCCCTGTTCTTCCTACTTTGTCTTCTTCCTCACATTCGGTCGCTTTAGAGGTTTCCAAATTGAGTATACGTGGCGCGATTCGGCCGACGCATAGGAATCGGGTTTAGCCCCTTCGATAAACGGCTCACGCCGCAGTTCACTTCGCTCGGCGCAACCAATCTATTATGCTGCGGCCGTGAGCGGGAGTATTTCCTCGCGTACCGAGAGGCGCTGGTATTTAGGTCATAGGACGGTTGGGCCTAATACCCTACCCAGCGCCGACCGGGCGTGACGTCATACCCCCGGGACCACGTCGGTCAGTCATAGACGAGGGGATTAATCCCCCCTCGATAAGGGGAAAAGAGGCCGACGTTGGGTTCCGTAACAATATATATGTCCTGAGCTAACTCGTAGCATAACTGGCATCCTCCTCTTGCCACTCAAAAAGCTTGCAAGACAATCAGATTGCCCATCGTCTTTCTAATGTAGTCCTTATACCTCCGCAGCTGAAGCATGATGTTTTCGGGCTGTACGTCTGTGTGTGCATCCGTCCGTCCACTATCGGTTGTTTTTCATAACATGATAACTTGTGAACCGCTGAAGGAATGTGAACCGTAACCACACTTTGGCGCAAGTTTGTATTGTAATACAAAGATTAACTGATTAAATTTTGGGTTCAAAAGGTCTAAGGTCATGTGTCATGTGGTACGTGACAAGGACAAATTGATTAGACTTTGGTGAATATCTGGATCCGGAGGTATGCGCTCGACTGAGTGCCGTTCTAGTTTTTCATGTGACTTTTAATTGAGACCAAACATGACAGTGGGATGGCATGTAACGTGGGTGGAGGAATATCCATCAACACATTCACGTGAAATTTTTTGTATTTTAAATATATTTTAGTAATGTGCAGTAATAGGCAATTAACTGGGATAAGTTCACAACAAACCTTTTCCATGAAGTTGCTGTCATTGAACATCTGAGTAAATGGCCATAAAGTGTAGACAAGGTGGGCCATTTGAATGTTGTGTGAAATAATACAGCACTTGACCACATGACAATATTGTTGCGGATCTCTCTAAGCCCGTTGACGTACAGAGGGGGGGGTTAACCCCCTTTTCCCCCTCGGGTCTTCGTGTCCACGAGGCCGAGTCGCCGCTCCCGTAGCGAGCGTGGGAAAGGGTATCGGGTTGATTCCACACGTACCTTCGGTACCCACGCTGCCACGAAAACAGGGACTGGACCTCGCACCAGCCACGCTAATCGAATACGCCGAGCGGTTTGCGTATCACGTGACTCATGCCGTTACTTTTATTGAACCCGATTCGAGCAATTTTATTCGTGCGATGCTAGGCCAATAGATGGAACTGACGGGGACGATCAAATAGAAGGAAGAACAGGTTTATGTACAGTTATACAGGGCAAAGAGACACAGAGCAGACTTAAGCAGTCGTAACTTGTCGCCCAAACGCGCCTTGACGCCGGTCGCTCCGGGACAGCTCGCTGGGCGTGGCCCACCGATGTTCATGGCACGTATGCTGGGAGCGCAGGCAGGGAGACCGTGCGTCGGTGGCCCGGAATGGATCGTCCTCACGAGCGCGTTATTCACAGCAGCAGCAGAGCGCAGGGCACGGGGAGAGTTTGTGTACAGAGGGGAGGCTTATAACAAGCAAGGCACTTCATTCGTGCTGTGACAATGTCTCTTTCTCTCTGCTCAATCACCATGCTCTCAAACCACGAACTCGGGCACGAACCAACTCTCAAGCTCTGTCTCGTTCGCTGGGGCACTCCCTCTCCGACTGAGGCGAGGGGCCCGGGGCAGGGTTTTATGGCCCCACCCCAGAATCTTACCCGAATGTTCCAAGCCCCTCCTCTCGTTGCAGTTATGAGCCACTCCCCTTGAGCTCCGATTGGCTGCTCGCTGCTTACCAGCCACTCCCTGCAGCTCCTCCCTTCGGCCTTGCCAGACTTGTTCCAGGCCGAGCACGTGGCATTCCAGCCCAAAAGAACACCTAACTCACTGGCCTGCTCAACGCAAACTAACACAGGAAAGGAGACTACGCTTACATTTACGAAGAAATAACTGAACTAAAGCGAGGCTACATGTTGTGGTGCGACTACCTACGAGGGGGGTCATCCTTTATTCACAAAACCGCAACACTACACCTCTCTCTCACCAGACTCGGCCCGAGTCGACCCCAACAATGGAATGACCGGTAGAGCCTGGCATGCAAATTTAACCTTACTTTTAAATGTGACACATAGGTGTAATCCCTCTAGCATTTATTCTGACCCATGTGTGCGACATTTTTAACACTAAATATGTCCCCCCTATTGCGTTGAGCAGCTACTCTAACAGATTCACACCCACAACTACCCGAGTATTTCCGGAATTTTCAAACTAAACACATAGCCGGTGGGCAACATTCTTATATGTACAATGCACGGAACTTAAACTTTATTTACAATTCTATGACCCAGGACCTGTACTTTAGGAAGAAAGAATTGGAGGGGAGAAAAACACACTCAAATGGCACTTGCTGCTTGCACCTTGCATCTTGCGTCTTCTGTGTGCGGCTAACAAAACTGGCTGGCCCTGACCGGCATACAGGCCATTTGAAGCATCAGGGCCATCTAATCTTCCATATCTTCTTCATACCTGGCACACAATACACAATTGCACACAATTGCTTTTATTTTTCATTGCCAAGCAGGGCCACTCCCACGTGGTCCAACTGCGTGGCATCAGTGCCACTCAACAAGTGGTCCGAAGGTGCAAGACGATTTTGCAGCAAGATGCTGCACAGCAGAGGTGCGAGGCCACAAGGCTTGTGGTCCATAAGCGTGACAAGGGTGCAGCAAGGTGGGTTTGGCAGCAACGTGCTGCACAGGTGAGCTGCACAGTGCACATATGTAGCAAAGGTGCAGCATGGGGACTGGCAGCAAGGTACTGCATAGTTTGGCTGCACAGGTGTAGCAAGGGTGCAGCAAAAGTGGTTGGCAGCAAAGTGCTGCACAGTTAGGCTGCACAGGTGCAACATGGGTGCAGAATGGATGCTGCCCAGGTCGGCCTCCAAAATGGTCCTGGGGCGGGGAGGGAAGACGAGGCACAACAAGCAAAACAGAAAGGACACAGTGGCACACGAAAAACAAGGTGACCAGGCACCACCATGCCTGGTGTGGTGCGATGGACACGGTGGAGCGAGCAGAGCAAACTCGTCCCGAGCCGTCCGTACCCCCCACCGTTGGCTACACTACCCTAGCCCCCCTTGTATTTACAATCCGTCTCTACGTCTTGTCTCCCATATCCCCCTATATGCCAAATACGTCCCCGAATCCCTCCCAAGAAGGAAGGGATGGAACACAACAATGTCTCACTTAAGGTGGGTTTTCACGGGACACGCAAATGGTTCGCGAAGGATGCGAATGTCGAAAAAATGGCAAAGTCCAACATTCGTATTTTAGGCTCCAAAAGTTCACCAAACATGCGCGGGGGTTCGGAAGCGTCGTCAATTGTTCGTAGGAGTCGTTTTTTGTTCGGCGGGTATTTCAAACATTTTTGAATGGAGAGGCCGCCGAACAACCCGCCGAACAAAAAACGACTCCTGCGAACAATTGACGACGCTTCCGAACCCCCGCGCATGTTTGGCGAACTTTTGGAGCCTAAAATACGAATGTTGGACTTTGCCATTTTTTCGACATTCGCATCCTTCGCGAACCGTTTGCGTGTCCCGTGAAAACCCACCTTTACGTCATGATGCGTCTCACTTCCCAAACAGTCCACAGAGCCTCGGTGTGGACCTCGTCTTCCTTGGTGACTGGCTGTGTATGGTGCGAAGGGATCTCTCATCCGAACTACTCTAATAACATTAACTCATTTAAACTACCCGGGGTCGTACCCTGCCAATCGGCCTCCTTAAACTATGTGGTTCTAAGAACCCGAATTCCCATTGCCCACATTGTGGTGCCCTCTGAATTTGGGTCTCACTCCCACAAATTTTCTCGCTATGCCCTCGCACAATTTCGGGGCTGGGTTGTGTGGCCCTACCAGCAGGTCTACTTACCTGCGCACCTCCGCCACTGAAGCCACCTCCCGAGCTTGCCTGCTCCTGACGACTACCTAACTGGGGAAGGCCCTCCTCTGGCTGCTTATCCCCTCTATGCCCACCTTGGCATCGGGCAACCAGGGTCCTCTCCTGGGATCCTCGGGCCCCACTCACAACTACAACTAACAGGCTCCCAGAGCCTACCTGCGGCCTCACCTGGCCGACAAACTACCAGTGGCGGAGTGCCTCAATAACTACACACACCAATTAAGCCACACGCCCAGCCATTCCACAGTCTCATGCACCCGACAAAGCACTTCTTGCTACTACCCACACCACAGGTGTCAATATCCATTCAATTTGCCTATGCCCTCGACCTGGCTTTACACTACCCCCCCCCCGGGCCTTCGTGCATGGGTTCCACTCTCCCCCCCATTCAGTCCTTCGCACCATGCATTCCACACCTTTTACTTCCACACCACTACTTTCACACACCATTACACAATTCCATCCACACTACTACACAACTCCGATTATTCTCAACACAATTCCTCACACACAGCATCATCTATCTACCTAATTCCCCCTAAAACTCGTGCTTCCCTCGTCGTCCCTTTAAACTAAGCACACTCTTTTTCTTTAACGACCACCTAAACTCTCTACGTCCCCTCCATAGTTCAGATGTCACTACTTAAATCTCTGTCTCTACTGTCTTCTAAATCCCTATCAATTATCCTAACCCTCCCTCGGCTAGCTTCGGTGCCCCATGGATGCAACCATTGCTGGCCCCTCCATGGGCCTAAAACTGCCATCCCCCTAAACTAGTGTTCATGCCCCCCCCCCCCCCCCCTGTGTGAGGAATGGTGACACTACCATCCCCCCACGTGGGGTACATTACTTCCAGTCCTCTAGACTACGAGCCCCCATTCATGGAGGTACATTGTCACGGCTCGGCCTCCAAGGGCCGAGCGATCCATGCGGGTGGTTGGTCGCCTGTATGGGGTGTCTGTCCGGCATTTTCGATCCAAGGGGGGAGGGATTGATGGGGCCTCGCGGTCCCACGCGCGATGACCCAGCCGGCCACGGTCGGAGCACTGCACCCGACATGGTGCGTGGCCCCGAAAACTCCTACCTCCCCTTGAACCCGGCCGATCGGCTTTGCCGCCATACGACACCAACCATACAGTGCGGGGGCCCGAGGCATGAATCGTGCACGCCGGTCCTCGTGAGACCGACGCAGCACCGATCCCCTCCGGTCCCTGCAGCACACAACTCACCGGGGGCTCACATACGCTACCCGTCCCGCTACGCGCTACCCCGGTCTGCGTCGATGCTTGAGCCGCGTCCTCACACCTCGCGACCCACTCCACACTCGCACACCCAGGTGCACACGCGTCCTTCACACACTCCTTTACCGCACAACCAGGCGCACACGCGCCCTTCACACACTCCGTTGTGCACTCTTTACCAACACACACAGTTATCGCACACGCCGGTGCACACTCTTCCCGCACACACTCCGGTGTGCATTCCTCTCTTGCACACTCCGGTGCACACTCGGCCATCGCACACTCCGGTGCACACTCCTCTTTTGCACACTCAATCATCGCACACTCCGGTGCACACTCTTTTTCTGCACACTCCGGTGCACACTTTTCCCCTACACACTCGCCCATCGCACACTCTGGTGCACTCTCGTCTCTCACACACTCGGGTACACACTCTCTCTCATACTCCGTGCCACCCTCACTCATAAACCGCACAATGGGCCCATCGCGAACGCCCGGGTCTCGCCTCCCAAGCGCGCCAAACACATTCGCGCCATTATTACTCATCGCGGGGCCCTCCTCCGCCAGCACCTGCAAACTTTTTATTTCGTTAGCAAGCCCGGCATTACGGTGCAAACACGAACTTTGCGCGGATTCCATCACCTCCTCCCGTGATTTACTCTCTTTCTCCTCTGTCTCTTTAGCCCCAATTATTTCTTCTTTTTCTAATACGACAATCGTCGGCTCCCCTAGAATTTCCTTTTCCAACTCAGCCTTCGCCGGCGCCCCCAAAATTTGGTTTTCCAATGTGACGATCGCCGGCTCCTCTACACCCCGTGTCGCTACTCCCATAGCCCCGGTCAATTTGGCTGTCTTCTGCTCCAGCTCGCTCCCCATGCGTTCCCCGTATCGCTCCACCTCGTCGCATACCACCGCGACCTTCCCGCTCAACTTGCGCCCAATATCCTCCCCTGCCTTTTTCATGTCCTTTTTCGACTCTGCCCTCATCTTTTCCATGTCACACCTGGACTCCTCCCTCAATTTTTCCATTTGACCACCCATCTTGTTTTCCAACCCCTCCTTCATTTCTTTCATTTTCCGGGTGGATTTACCCCCCTGGGCATCCATTTTGTTTTCCAACCCAGTTAACCCATCTTTCAGTTCTTTCATGCTATCCCTTTGGGTGTCCATTTTGCCCCCCATTTCTTTCATTTGATTAGCCATTTGACCACCCATTTTGTCCATGTATGCCATCATTTGCGCCATGAGTAGCGGCATGTCCAAACCCGCTGGCACCGCGGGCTCGGCTTCCGCCGCCACGTGCGAGGCGCCGCCATTTTCCTCGCCAGCTGCCGCACCCTCATCAATTTCCTCCTCTTCTGCCCAACCCTTCCTGCTGGTCCTGGGCCATTAATTACTCTTCTACTACTCCCACCGGCATTTGACCGCCTTGGCCAGCCATCGTACGAATTTAATTTGGTTTTTAAAAACTTAATTTCGTCCACCCGTAATTTTTGAGTGCGTGAAGCGCACTCTAGGTCCAATTATCCCACTCCCGGACACCAATTTGTTGCATATCTCTCGAAGCCCGTCGACGTACAGAGGGGGGGTTAAACCCCTTTTCCCCCTCGGGTCTTCGTGTCCACGAGGCCGAGTCGCCACTCCCGTAGCGAGCGTGGGAAAGGTTATCGGGTCGATTCCACACGTACCTTCGGTTGCCACGAAAACGGGGACTGGACCTCGCACCAGCCACGCTAATCGAATACGCGAGCGGTTTGCGTATCACGTGACTCGTGCCGTTACTTTTATTGAACCCGATTTGCACGGTTTTATTCGTGCGATGCTAGGCCAATAGATGGAACTGACGGGGACGATCAAATAGAAGGAAGAACAGGTTTATTTACAGTTATACAGGGCGAAGAGACACAGAGCAGGCTTAAGCAGTCTTAACTTATCCCCCAGACATGGGCCCACTCACTCATGCAGGGAAAAGGAGGAAGGACAGTTCGCGCTCGAAACGCGCCTTGACGCCGGTCGCTCCGGGACAGCTCGCCGGGCATGGCCCTCCGATGTTCACGGCACGTATGCTGGGAGCGCAGGCAGGGAGACCGTGCGTCGGTGGCCCAGAATGGATCGTCCTCACGAACGTGTTAATCACAGCAGCAGCAGAGCGCAGGGCACGGGGAGAGTTTGTGTACAGAGGGGAGGCTTATAACAAGCAAGGCACTTCAATCGTGCTGCGACAATGTCTCTTTCTCACTGCTCAATCACCACGCTCTCAAACCACGAACTCGGGCACGAACCAACTCTCAAGCTCTGTCTCGTTCGCTGGGGCACTCCCTCTCCGACTGAGGCGGGGGGCCCAGGGCAGGGTTTTATGGCCCCGCCCCAGAGTCTTACCCGAATGTTCCAAGCCCCTCCTCTCGTTGCAGTTATGAGCCCCTCCCCTTGAGCTCCGATTGGCTGCTCGCTGCTTACCGGCCACTCCCTGCAGCTCCTCCCTTCGGCCTTGCCAGACTTGTTCCAGGCCGAGCATGTGGCATTTCAGCCCAAAAGAACACCGAACTCACTGGCCTGCTCAACGCAAACTAACACAGGAAAGGAGACTACGCTTACATTTACGAAGAAATAACTGAACTAAAGTGAGGCTCCATGTTGTGGTGCGACTACCTACGAGGGGGGTCATCCTTTATTCACAAAACTGCAACAATATCATTACATTACCTGGCTCCGCTTGGGCCGGCTGGGATCCCAAATGGTTTTACACAAGAGTAGAAGTGGGCACTTGTATCTCACCGAATTAAGTTTGCTTTCAGCCAGCACTTATTCTGAACTGTTTTCTCTCAATTTTGTTTTCTTGCTACGGTTGTCGGATTTGGACGAGTTTCCCAATCCCAATCCTGATGAATCAATATTACGGTCGAACAGGGGTGGACTCGAGGTCAAATCCTCCACCCTTACGATCACCAATTTAGTGATGGATCGTCGAAAGAGACTATACGCCGTCCGCCGGTAAAGCCAAATTGATCTTTACTTCAGTTTTCAGCATATATACACAAAGAATTAAGTTAAGCACCCCCCCCGTTTTTTTACAACCTCGCACATTACAAGTTTGTTGTCGTCAAAACAGTGTAATATACCCATGATATTGCTATATTTTCTGGAGAAGTGATATTATGGTCACATAAAAACATAACAATCATGCCGTTTTCAATATTTTATTCTGAATAATTTAAGGTGAAATTTTTTGGGAATTTTAGGCATATTTTCACCTCAATTTAAGTATGGAGCTATAGGTCCATCACGGACAGTGTGGATGACGTTTATGTTTTCTAACGTACAGTCATTGTTCTGAGAAGACCTCTAGCGATCTTTGCGTCAATAACGTGTGTAGGACCCACGTGATCGGATCACTGACTCAACCCTACGTCTCATAGACCCTGTAAGCCGTCGTATGCGTTGCTGTGGCAGGTTGAACCCCCTCGAGCACGTTTGGGACATGTTGGGACGACAAATTGCAAAGATGGTCCCTCCAATAGCCAATCTGGATGAATTGGAACGTGCATTACATCGGGAATGGAACAACCTGCCACAGCAACGCATACGACGGCTTACAGGGTCTATGAGACGTAGGGTTGAGTCAGTGATCCGATCACGTGGGTCCTACACACGTTATTGACGCAAAGATCGCTAGAGGTCTTCTCAGAACAATGACTGTACGTTAGAAAACATAAACGTCATCCACACTGTCCGTGATGGACCTATAGCTCCATACTTAAATTGAGGTGAAAATATGCCTAAAATTCCCAAAAAATTTCACCTTAAATTATTCAGAATAAAATATTGAAAACGGCATGATTGTTATGTTTTTATGTGACCATAATATCACTTCTCCAGAAAATATAGCAATATCATGGGTATATTACACTGTTTTGACGACAACAAACTTGTAATGTGCGAGGTTGTAAAAAAACGGGGGGGGGGTGCTTAACTTAATTCTTTGTGTATAGGTAGCTCTAATAAGAATATGATAAATGACTGTTTCCGGTTATCCTGAAGATTCACACGACAAGTATGTTGATGACATGACATTTTGTCAAACTTCTAGTGACACTGAACAAACTAGTCATATGCAGCAGCAACTTGACTGTCTCCAGGAATGGTCATTTAAAAACAATATGAATCTTAATACTAGTAAATGCCAAGTCATGATTACATGTTTTTGAAGACTCCCGGCTGAGGTGCCTAGTTTTCATATGGGTATTACTATTCTCAGCTCAGACTCAGCTATTAATCAAACAGATTGTGTTAAACTGTTGGGTGTCCATGTGCAAGAAAACTTGAAATGGGACACTCAAGTTCAGGCCATGTGTAAAACCTTCAACAGAAAACTCTACTTTTTGCGGCAACTGAAACGTTGTAATATAATACCGGTTTCTGACTTAATAACAGTATGTTAGACCCACTTTGGAATATGCCCACAGAATATCACCCACATTACGTTCATTACCCATGTCTCGCTCCCATAAATCATAACACTTCTCACACATGCAGCATACACCTTTCCCTTCAGCTTCAACGACACTCCCCTCCTCATCAGCACGCCACTCAGTTCCCGAAACTTCTTCCATGCACATCTCACTCTTGCAGCCGTTGCCGAGTCTGATCCACCTTCTCCATTCAGCATGTCTCCGAGGTAGCAAAATGTTTTCACACCTTCCAACTTCACGCCGTCTCCAAGATCCAACTCAACATTTCCTCCATCTGCAGCTCCCTCTGTGCACACGACACCTTACATTTGAATGTAGCTGTCACACTGGTAAATGACCCTCTCAGACCACTACATTTTTGATGAACCCACTCAGCGCACATTGTACATTGAATGGAGTTCACTCCGCCACCCTTCCTGCACACAGCACATGGCCACTTCCCAGTTCTTTCCACCTCACCACATGCTTTACCACTTGCCATCACCTTCGTCTTTCCTATATTCACCTTCAGAACTTTTGTCTCCATACATTCCTTCCACTTGTTCATCTTCTCCTTCAGTCCATCCATACTTTCTGCAATCAACACCAGATCATCTGCATACAACAACTCCCACGGTAAACCCGCCTTTACATTCCGAGCCAGCACCTCCATCACAGCTACAAATAGTAGTGGACTTAGTACCGACCACTGATGCACTCCCACCATCACCTCAAACTCACCACTGTTCCCGTCCTTCGTCCGTACAGCTGTGCGCACTCTTTTGTACATTGCCATCATTACTCTGATCAACCATTCCTCCACTCCTAACTTCCTCAATGCCCATGTCACTACTTCACTTGGAACCCTATCGAATGCTTTCTCCAGATCAACAAACCCAAGAAACAACTTCTTCCTCTTCTCCATGTACTTCTCCTACAACTGCCTCACAATAAAAAGCGCGTCTGTCGTTCCTCCTCCTGGCATAAATCCAAACTGCATTTCGTCAATCTTCACTTTCTTCCTTATCCTCCTCTCCAACACCCTTTCCAATACCTTCATTCCATGCTCCAATAACTTTATCGCTCGATACGAGCCACACTCCAGAGGGTCACCTTTCCCCTTGTATGGAGTGACGAGGGTACTCAGTTCCTAATCCACTGGAATGCGGCCTTCTTTCACCACCAGATTGCAGATCTCTGTCATTCTCTTCACACCCCAATTTCCCGCTGCCTTCAACATATCTCCCACAACTCCCGTCCGCCCTCCCGCTTTTGTACTCTTCATTGCTTTTATCGCTTCCTCAACTTCCTTCTCGGTTATCTTCTCTGCCGGTCCTAAAACTGGGTTACTCTCTATGTTGCCATCCCATTCATTCTCTGCATTCAACAGTATTTCCATATATCTCCTCCATCTTCTTTTAATTCCATCTGGGTCCACAACGATTTGTCCCACTTCATCCTTCAAGCAACTCACCCCCATCACATCACACCTCTCTTTCGCTATCTGCTTTGCAATCCTGAATACTGCTCTCTGACCCTCTTCCGAATCCAAGCTTTCTCCGAACATTTTCCTACATGCCTCCTGCGCCTTTGCTACCTCTTTCTTTGCAGCCTTCTTGGCTGCCTTATAACTTTCATGCTCTGCTTTTTCTGCTCCCGTACCCTTCGCCTTCTGCCACTCCTTGAACTTCTTCCTCTTCTCGTCAATCCTCTTTCCAACTTCCTCATCCCACCACCATGTTTCCGAGTGCCTCGGTGGTCCTTTTGTCCATCCACATACCTCACCAACGGCTCCCAACAGACTATCTTTCATTGACATCCAACCACGTTCAAGCTCAACCACATCATCCTCTGCCCTACTCAGCCTCTCTTTTAATGCCTCCCTACTGTCACCTCTTTCAACCTCCACACCTTCATTCTCGGTTGGTACTTCACCCGCCGAGCTCTCCTCGCACCTTTCACCCTTATGTCGCAGACAACCAGGTGGTGCTGTGAAACAGCCTCCTCCCCCGGGATCACCTTTGTGTCCCGGAGGTGCCCCCTATCTCGCCTACGCACCATCAGGTAGTCCACGGTTGTCGTCGACCCACCTGACGTGTATGTAACTAGCTTATTATCCTCTTTCTGGAACTGAGTATTACAAATCAACAAATCAGCTCCATCAGCAAACTCCAAAATCCTTTCGCCTTCTCCATTCCTCACACCATATCCGTAACCCCCATGAACTCCCTCAAAAAAGTCCATACTCCTTCCCACATGTCCATTTAGGTCTCCTCCTACCACAACATCTTCCTCATCTTTCACGTTTTCCATCACCTTCTCTATCGCACACCAGAACTTGTCCTTATATTCCTCGCTCCGACCAACCTGCGGAGCATATCCCGAGATGACGTTCTCAGGATACAAAGCATGCATGCATGCATACAAAAAACGATACAAAGCATGATATCTCAAAAAGCTATGGACGGATTTGGACGAAACTTGTTGGACAGGTTGTGTGTGTGACAAAAAGAATCGATTCTATTTCGGTGAAGATCCTGATCCGGATCCAGCTAGTAGAATTTTTCAGTGATTCTTCACCATTGAGTGATGTGGCCAACCAGGTGGAGGTATGCTCTCTCCTGAGTGCCGTTCTCGTTATTTTTTTGTTCTTATCCCTGCAATGTAATTCAGCCTATGACTGCAAAAGTCTTTTTGTAATAAACCAATTATTGATTGATTGATTGACTGATGCTCGATCGCCCTTCAAAACAGGATGGAAGCCCGAGCAGTGCCTGGGGTGTTCCAGTAGTTTAATTAAACCTCCTTTGAGGTCATGACACCGATTTCCCACAATTGGGATTATTAGCCAAATAATGAACTGTATACCAGCCTGTGAAGGGAAACTTCTGTGAAGAGAAACAGGTTGAGATGGTTTGGTCATGTGTTGAGGAAGGATGAAAGTGACTGGTTGAGAAGAGTGATGGAAATGAATGTAGAAGGAAGTAGAGGACGGGGAAGACCGAGAAAGACTTGGCTAAAGATGGTGGAAGAAGAAATGCGGGCAAGGGGGTTAACAAGAGGAGATGCAGAAAATAGGGCAAAATGGAGAAGATTGTCATGGGGACCGCAAGGCTAACCCCTGCTCTAGCAGGGAAAATGGCCTTAAAATGCCTGTTGTTGTTGTATACCAGCCGACACAAGTAATTGAAGTAATCAGATTTAATAAATGGTGGAGTGGAGATTCGAGGAGTGAAGAACATGTATCAAGAGCAATTACCGAATTGATGTACAGTACTGTACCATAACAAAGAGATACAGATTATACATACAGTTCTGATCAGTGGTGTAGTCTAGTTTTTTGTAGTGGGTATACTGTGATTTTTCCCTTCCAGCCTCATAGACACCCATCCTGAAGCGACACCCCATAAGCACCACCACACTCACTAATGCATACAGTATGCATCTACACGTAATTGAGAACATTCTGAAAGACTGGTTATGTGTTATCAACATCAATTTATTTTCAATTTTTTAGCAACAAGACTCAGCCAGTTAAGAGCTATTTAGCTTAGATGTTATGTGAATGTGTTAACAAATAAAGGTTGAAAAGGCACTTAACATCATCAAAGTATCCATACTGGGTTCACTGTGTTAGTCCACAAGCCCTGGAAAAAGGATGGAACACTAACAGGCAGCCCAGCTCCTGTTCCACCTGGTTTGCTGGCAGTGTGCTTGGGGTGGGGTAAGAAGGGGAGGGTGGGTAGCCTGGTAGTCTACAAAGCTTTCCAAATATGTTTGTTTTCTCCTTTATTGATTCACATTATTTTCGCGCCGAGAATGACCGCTAAGCAACTGTGTGGTTGTTCCTTGGTAGGTGACGTCAGATCTGGGTCACAGGTCACGGAAGCCCCAATGACATTAGTCAGTGCTTCTTAACACAGACGGGGTGAATTTTATCAAATCAAATCAAATTTTATTCATATAGTGCATTTTATGAATGAAAGTTATTTATATAGCGCATTTTATGAATGAAAGTGTGAAAGTTCTGTCACGAAACTATGTTGTTACGTATCCTCGCGCATTTTTAAGTGGGTATACGGAAATCCTGGACCTTTCCTAGTGGGTATACGGCGTATACCTGCGTATCACGTAGACTACACCACTGGTTCTGATTCTCTCTCGCCCACGATAATCCATTGTTCGGCTTAACTGTTCACCTTAACCATCCACTCGACAAACATTACACACTGGGGAAATACGCAACAGACGATCGGCAAACCCATCCGGGCAAAGTGTCTGGAGGCAGTTTCGTCCCAGTCCTGGCTGGAGGTGACTGCTCGTTCTGCACGTCGACCGAGGAAGGAACAAGAAACAAGGCTTCATCAGCGAGGTGCATCTTAGTAGCCCTCAACGCAAGCATGACGCATCCAGCAGCACGGAGGAGAAAACAAAACTCCTCTCTTAGGACTCAAGGGAGTAATTTGGTCCATATCTACCTACGGACATTAATCTGCATTTCACATCGAGCTGCTTTATTTCTTTCATTTTGTCCACTCATAAGTGCTTTTTATCTTGGTCTTTTAGCACTTTTTATCGTTTGTCAATCTTAAGGACTTTATCTCTGTCTGCTGATCTTGGTAACCATCAGTCGATCTTGATAACCGTCTGTCGATCCAGATAACCTTCCGCCGATCCTGATAACCGTCTGCCGATATTGATAACAGCGTGCAAACTATTTTCACATGCCTTTCGGGTTGCTTAAGCAGTCTTGAGACAGAGTATGACTTTGAAGAATTGAAGGAGCGTTTAACAGAGATAACGGTGGATTGAAGGGTCCAATTAAAAGTCTGTCTCGACATATTTCGACACGTAATCTTTGTGCACAGATGTCGTACTCCTATGTTACACATTTCACAATGAAATGCAGTATATATACCGTGTTACCCCCTTTAACCCATACCACATCTCCGCAACAATATTATCCCTATGCTTTAAAAAAAATCAGCTCCTGTCCATACATCTGACTGCCTGTCCGTCACGCTATCTCCTAAACGGTTGTGCAAAAATTCACCAAACCTGGTGGGATCACCACATGGCGATAAGGTGTGAGAGCAGTATATTTGGCCCTGCCCCCTGGGGCCCTGGGGTGGGATCAAAAGGTCAAATACCAAAAAATGCAATGCCAAGCATCTTTTTAAATGAAACTTTAGACATGCAATCACCATTGGGGGACGCATGAAATATGACATATGTTTGTATTTGTTCCTTGGTTCATGCCCCATGGGGTGGGGACCTCGGGTCACAGGGGTAAAAAGAGAATTTTTTTTACTCAAAATGGGTCATTCCTGGTCCCACAATCTTTTTCCACAAAAATAGACCATTTTGCATTTGCAGGAGAATGAGGAGCAAATGGAGGTGCTGCCTACTAGTGAGGGCCAACCCGGAAACCAAAAACGCATCACGACGCCGTACATGACAAAATACGAGCGTGCTCGGGTTCTGGGAACGCGGGCCCTGCAGATTGCGTAAGTACATTCTCACAGACACCTTGTGCATCTCATCTCTCTCCTTGCATGCAGTCATTCATCTCCGCCTATCTTTTTGTGTGAGCTGCCCTTTTTTAAGAATAAGTTTTTAAAATTTTGTGTTGCTAATATTTAGCTGCAGATTGGTTGTTCTTTGCTTTGTAAGTAAATGTTCATTTAACCTCTCCATAGCATAAAGGAAGGCTTATTGTCACAAAAAATGTGTCACAAAGGATTTTCCTATCACGCGAACCCGGGTTACACTCCCCCTAAAATAGATTAATTAATTATTTAAAATGATTAAAAAATCACGGGGCAACCCGGGTTACCGCGTGGTGGATCAAATGTCCGTTTCCCAATCAGCCTGTTGTCATATTTTTAAAGCCAATTCCGGCTCACTGATTGACATGAAATGGAATCTTGCCTCAATAATGGGAATACAAAATATGTGAGAGTGACATCATTATTTTGACTTTGGTCAAAAAAATTTCGGTCATGACCCAATTTAGACATTTTAACATTTTTCAATAAAACCTGACCAAAGCATGTCTATTCAGAAATAAATTGCCCTCCCAAGATAGCCTACAGTTAAGGCGCATTTACGCTTATTTTCCATCATGCCCCTCCGGGTTAAAAGTGAAGGTCAAATGACGGCCTGAAAAAATAGTGCTTTTTGGTCATCGCTCAATTCTGCCAATGTGGAATCTTAAAGACCGCTTGGCTTTCCAAGATGTTCTTGCAACATAATAGTGGATCTGCACTGATGTGCACCTGATATTGTGATTAGTGTCCTCGACATACTTTTTCGGATTGTGACGTAATTAACAAAAAAAAAACCACACCTTTTTGATCATAACTTGAATAATTTTCCTCCGATTTCCACGTTGAGTTTTAGGAATAGATTGCAGATGGGGACACGTTTTCTTAATTTACACTCCATCCCTACATGTTGTTTATCAAGGTGATATGGTGGTCCAAAAAATATATATGGCTGTCATTGTATCGCCATGGGTAAGCCTGCCATTGGTCACTTGGCCCGCTTGGCAGGAGGCTTTCCTTTGGCAATCACTTTGTGATCGTAGATATGTAATTGGAATTCTTGTTTTTTATTATATCCAGTGCTTATGGAATAAAATGGCTTTTTACCCTCGCCAGAGTAGAGGGCATTGCATTTGAGTCCGTTTGTTTGTTTGTTTGTCTGTCTGTTTGTCTGTCTGTCTGTTTGTTTGTCTGTCTGTTTGTTTGTTTGTCTGTCTGTTTGCTTATCCGCACAGAATAAATATGCTTTCCTCTGCAACCGTTGGTCCGATTGACAGGGAAATTTTCACCATAGGTGAAACTCCACCTGGATAATTTTTTAATGATAATTATAACGTCATAGGTCACGTGGTATGGGCGCCATCTTTGGAAAAAAACTGAACAATTTTGCACCTCTATGTCCCCTGAAAGTGCTGCGTAGAGAAAATTGAGACCTGGCTCATTGTAAAGAACTCTCCATGGGGAATAACATATATTAATGATGATGTCATAGGTGGCTCCATTATGATGTCATAATTCGACAAGTACAAAACTTCATCCGATCAAGATGAAATTTGTTGAGGGATAAATTGGTGTAGAAAAAAAAAATGTTGACGTCATTGGTCACGTGGTTCGGCCGCCATATTTGTTTTAACACAAAAGCCTTAAAAACCACAAAAAAAAAAACGTCCAGGCAAAGGTCTGCAATCTCTGACTGCTCTTTGTAGTTGAAGTTTGTGTTGTAGCTTTTAGGTACCGGCCTGTAGTGATCTTTAGTCGTTCCCCCTTGCTATGAGTGATCGTCTCTTTTCACCCTCCTCCGACCTCTTTTCTTTTTTCGTCCACATTCCCCACTCCCATTCCCTTCTCGACACCCCTTATGGTTTCCTTTCCGTTCCCTCCTCAGCATGTGTGCTCCAGTCATGGTAGAGCTCGAGGGAGAGACAGACCCATTGCAGATTGCCATGAAGGAACTCAAGTAAGTGTTGCTGTAACAAACGTTCCCAGCAGTGGAATGGATGTTTCGGTTCCTCAAGTAATGCATCCTCAAACTGTATTTGTTCATTGTGCTGATTGGCATAACGTGTGTGTGTGTGTGTGTGTGTGTGTGTGTGTGTGTGTGTGTGTGTGTGTGTGTGTGTGTGTGTGTGTGTGTGTGTGTGTGTGTGTGTGTCTGTGTGTGTGTGTCTCTGTGTGTGTGTGTCTCTGTGTGTGTGTGCCTCTGTGTGTGTGTGTGCCTGTGTGTGTGTGTGTGTGTGTGTGTGTGTGTGTGTGTGTGTGTGTGTGTGTGTGTGTGTGTGTGTCTCTCTGTGTATCTGTCTCTGTGTTTCTGTGCTCAGACACATTCCACCTTTGTCCATGTCTTCCCTTTTTTAACCCATGTTCGTATTATCTAAAAAAAAACCTTTTCCTCACTTCTACCATCCCTTTTCTTTTCTGCTCTATTCATTTCCCTTTCCTTTCCTTTCTGCTCAAATTTGATTTTCTCTTGTGTCCTCTTCTTCCTCCCTTCTTCCTGCATATGTAGACCTGAGAATCTGACTTGCAGATAATTTTGGAAATGTTACCTCTTGTAGAATCTCATCTATATTTTTCCTTGTCCACCTCACCAATTCTTCCATCCAATTCTTCTAGAGCAAGGAAAATCCCCATCATAATTCGCCGATATCTACCTGATGGAAGCTTTGAAGATTGGGGCGTCGATGAACTCATAATTACAGACTGAATAACTTCACGCAGGCAAAACACTTGGGGTCTACCACGACCGGTACCCAACCTGCTCCAGCTCGTATTCAGTATCGTTCCAACTTTCCGGGCTCTCTGTATCACTGTCACTTGCAGGATCTCGTGCGATTGCTATCTCGAGGCCTGGTACTCTGACAGGGTGGCTTGCAATGTGACACACCAAACTAGCACATGCTATTCCATTACGAAAGGAAACCCAATGCAATTGCGTATAATTTGAGATTTGGTCCCATTTACAAGATGCCAAAGTGAATATATACGTTTTTTCGAAAACTATTTTGGGGTAGGATGTCTCATTGTTTTATACAAATGTAAAAGTTGGAAACTAAGTTAGAAAATTAAGCGGAACAGTCAAAAATAGATTTCCATTGAAACATTAAGATCGATGAATACAAAAAATGGCATCATTTTGTTTAATTGAACACTGACGTATTTGTGCATTCTGCTGCTCTGAAGTGTCGTCACATTCTCGTGAGCATCTGGGTCAGTCAGAGTGCCTCGAATAGTCAAAAATAAATCTAATCCGCACCTTTTCATAACTTATATATTTTAGAGCAGTTTTGATGTTTTAACCGTTCCTATTTCTTTGTCTATACAGCTATGTTTTACTCATTTTACTGGTTCTGAATAAAAGATCAAAATCAACGGCAGTTTTTTTTTAATTGAATATTTTTTTATTTCGATGTTTGCATGTATTAGTGGGGCAACTTAGCATAACAATTGTGCATTTTGTGAGGAAAGCACCCAATTGGCACACGAGTAGACTATCATATTATGAAAAGATCTGGATATTGGGCCATCTCAGATTCAGAGATTTGATTTTTGCAAGATTTCGATTCGATTGGGATCGAAGAGAACACCTTCTTCGTCTTCTGTACAGTGAAGTTGCCAGCCCTGAATTCTCTGGCTACATCTGGGTGCTTCATTGGGAGTGCAACCATGTCCCTCAGGTGAACAGGGACCCACCTGGCATAGTGTGTGTGGTCTAAGGCATGGAACCATGGGACCAGATCCGTCGGGGCATCAAGGTACATCGTGAATGAAGCCTGCCGCAGAGAACGCACGTAGACCAGTACCAACATCTCTAGTTCCAGCACAGTTGCCCAGTACTGAAAGTTGGGAATGTCTTCTCCTCTCTGGTGACACAAGTCTTCGAACTCAGGCAGGTCTTTCTGCATCATCAGCATATGTCAAACAGTGGCGTTCATACGCACGGTGTTGCAGGATGTGCAGTGCCGCTGCAGTGATTTGATGAGCTCTTCTTGTGCGGGTGACGTGGGCAGCTCGCAGGAAGGAGTCGGCCGTCCCTGGCGTTGCAATCTCAGCTTACAAATCTGCAAAATCTGCAAATCTTGCAAAAATCAAATCTCTGAATCTGAGATGGCCCAATATCCAGATCTTTTCATAATATGATAGTCTACTAGTGTGCCAAATTTGGTGCTTTCCTCACAAAATGCACAATTGTTATGCTATATTTAGCTTAGCTGCCGGACTATATGAGGTTGGCGGTGACATTGATGGGTGTTGAAAATGTTCTCGGAACGGGATATATATTAGCACTTCTTCTTTGTTTGTATGCAACACAAAGCTGCGGGGCAGCATCATAAGCTGAGGGTGTGGCTGTGCCGCTGGAGCAGTGCCCCCCTACTGGTTAGAGCAGGAATTTGTAATTTGTTCATGGTGCCGGCGATGCCTCACCTACTCTTTGTGAAGGACACTGTGGGATCTTCAACATCCAGCAACAAATGCCGGCAGATGGGACTCCCGTTTAATGTCCATCCGAGGGACAGCGCACACATCGATGAACCACCCTGCCTGTGAAACACTGGGATGACAGTTTATCGCTAGATTGGGACTTCAACCCAGGCTAGAGAGCTTAGAAACGAGTGTGCATACCTCTAGGCCATCCTGTGAACCCATTCAAACCCAGGGTAGACAACTTGGAGGCGAGCATGTGTACCTCTAGGCTAGGTCTTAAGATTGCTATGTCATACAGTTATGGATCTTGCTGAAATGCAGTGTTGAGGTGTTGTCATTTTTATGCAAAGAAGGTTCCAACTATAAAGAAATATGTGACCCAATGGTAGCCATATATGGCGATTGTGCATCCTCGTATGGGAAGTTGACACTAGTCAACTGTGTCTCTGGAAGATAGACACTAGTCCCTGGAAGATGACCCCAGGATAGGATAGCTTTGGGGATGTGACATTGTGACAGACCCACAAACATTGCTCCGGTCCACCCTTCCCCTGCTTGTTCCGACAAAGGTACCCTGTTTTGCCCGGGATCTAACGTACATATTTTTGGTTTTTAAATAATTAGTGATTAGCGTATATACTAGCGTGGATCGGCTTGCGACGCTCACATCACCAGATCACCAGAGGACTGGACTTGTTTTAACTGAGGATAATGACGACTGAATTTGAGTTGCTGGTATGTTTTCATGATTTACATCAATCATAATAGACTTTTTTAAAACAAATTTATTTGTAACTCGTGCACTCGTTGCTCACGGGGGGCGGCAGGGTCATTTCTCTTTGGGGTATATAGATTACAGTAGGTCTACGGTTGGGCTTCAAGCATTCGAGAAAGCACTCCATTCAATACCGTTGATAAGGAACGGCTGGCCTGGCAAACGCTAGCTAGCTGCTTGGTAGCTGAACACACCCCCAGGCTTCCTCCCTCTCAGTTTCGTGTTAAACAGCAGGAGCGACTGTTTCAAAAAGGCCGCCACGAAAAACGCCACGTTAGCAGCAGGAAGGGTCACGTTATTAACCCTTGTGGGGTATATCGATTACAGTGGATCTTCAGTTCCATAAATAAAAGCCTCACAGATGTCGGGATTCCTCCAGATTTCTTACAGTTTAGTGTTAAACAGCATTAGCAACTGTTTAAAAAGGTAATCAAACGTGGTTAATTTGCTGGGTTTTGTCACATACAGTTTTGTGAGATGACAATAACAGATAAAGTGGAATCCCATCCAATCCAAGTTATACAGCGCAACAGCATGATCCGGATCCAGTGAAACCAAACTCATAACATTTCACCAATTCAGTCACCATTAATGCGAAATATTTTGATGGGTGACGCCAGTAGGCTGTGTTTAAGTTGATGTAGGCACAACAAACGAATCACAATACCATTGGAGATGAAGCAGTGCAGGGTATTTATTGCAGCAAAGACTGTACTGCACACGAGAAGCGCCAAAAACCACCGGAACTCCCGCAACCGGAAGTCCAGAACCCCCACCCACTGAGGGTCATTAATATGCAATGGAGTGACCTCTTTCCTTTTGTCTCCCTTTTACATAAATATTTATTATTGTGTTAATTAACCATGTTACAAAGGGATGAACAAAGATACCCAGACTAAAGAAATGCAAACCTCTTCCTCACTACAGGAGGTCTTAGGTAAATACAGGGGTGCAAACAATGCAATAACATTAATGTAAAGAATAACCATGTGTGTGCGAAGACAATCTAAACACGCATGGGCATCAACAACCCATATACAGACGAGGGCCTCAAATTTGGACATACTGGTACAAAAGCAGTTCACATGAGTGAATGACATTGGCATAAGAGAACAAGTACAAATTGTCCTTGTGGAAAATACATTGTTGGTGCAACAGATAACTGGTGTCATTACAGGGCCATTCTAAACCAGATCCTTGCAACGACAGACCAATCAGCCTGCTCCGGATCATCAGCAAGGTTATGGAATCCATCATTGCTTCCGATATTAAATCCTTCATCTTCTCCATTGGCTTGATCTCTGATCATCAATTTGGATTCAGACCAGGCCACTCTACTCTGGACATGCTGCTTTTGCTGTCTCAACAATGGATGGAGGTCATCAATGCCAAACAGGAAATCAGAGCCGTCTCCCTTGACATATCATGTGCTGTTGCTGTCTCAACAATGGATGGAGGTCCTCAATGCCAAACAGGAAATCAGAGCCGTCTCCCTTGACATATCACGTGCCTTCGATACGGTCTGGCACCCCGCTCTGCTCACCAAACTCTCATCCGATGGTATCCATGGAAATCTCCACGCTTGGCTTGCGGACTTCCTTTCCGGTCGAAGGCAACGTGTGGCCTTGAATAGATTTCTCTCATCTCCCCTTCCTGTTCAGGCTGTAGTTCCTCAAGGCAGTGTTCTGAGCTCTGTGCTTTTAAGGGTCTTCATTAATGATCTCTCAAACTCTCTGGAAAATCCTCTCTATCTCTTTGCTGATGACTCCACTATGTGCCGCTCCATTCCTCATCCCTCAGATCGGCAGTCTGCAGCCTCCTTACTCTCTGCAGACCTGGACAAAATCACAGACTGGGCAAACAAGTGGAACATGTCTTTCAATCCTGACAAATCTCACACTCTCAATATGTCTCTCCGAAAAGACCGTCTGGACAACCCTCCCATCCACTTTCTGAACAATCCTCTCCAAGAAGTTCTATCACTCAAGCTTTCGAGTCTCACTATCTGCCATGATCTTTCCTGGGAAAACCACATTTCAAATTTGGCCTCCGAAGCCAGTCGCCGACTGGGCATCCTCCGTCGTGCGAAGTCCTTCCTTGGCACACCTGAGCTCCTCACCACATATAAAGCTTTCATCCGCAGCTCAATGGAATACTGCTCTCCCCTCTGGGCTGGTGCTCCTGCCTCACACCTAGCTTGGCTTCACGATGTTGAAGCCAAATCTTTCAGTCATTGGAATTTCCCGGGATGAAGCTGATTCTGAGGGCCTTTCACTCGCTCACCACGGGCAGGTTGGTGGTCTTTCTGTCTTCTCCCCACTCCTCTCCGGCCTAGCACCCCCTGCTCTGTGATCTGTCCCTCAAATATTCCTGCAGGTCACACAAGATCTGCCAGCAACCCTCTTCTGGTGAAACTGCCAAAATCAAGACTCTCTCCTCAACTTCACTCTTTCATTCCTCTTTCTTCCCACCTCTGGAACAAACTGCCACACTCCATTCAATCCCTCTCCTCCCTCCAGGTCTTTAAAACAGCTGTTCACCACCATCTCTTGTCTTCCCCCATTCCCTGTTTTCTTTCCTGAAATCCCCTGTCGTGTCCGTCTTGTTTATCCCGTGTACCCTGCTTCAGCCCTCTCCCTTCCACAGATCTCCTGATGTCCCTGTTCTTTACTGTTGTTGTACTTCCCTTTCTCTCCCCGTCTTGTCACCAGTTCCCTTTATTATATAGTTCTATGTTTTAGCTCTTACACGAGCCTCCACTTGGTATCCAAATAAAAATCACTTTAAACAAACATCCATGTTGGCATCGGAATAATATTTGAACAAGCATTTCCTGGCACAACTACTTAACTACAGTCGGTAGGACTTCAAGTGAGAATAGACATGGCACCAGTTTACCTTCGCTCTCACAGACAAACTTCAAATATATATACTTTCCCCCATTTTAATTTTCTCACTCTTGGGATGTCCTTGGGCTTGTCACATTGCCTTATCCACATTGCCTTATCCACACTCCTCCCCTCATTCCACCAATCAAATTACGTCGTTTCATTCCAACGGATATAATTGGTCTGGTGTTAATGTGGCAAGGCAAGATGGTCCGAATGGCCTCGTCCTGCGTCGAGTGTCCTTGTGAATAAGTTAATCGTTACAGTAGCAAAGGAAATCAGGAGTGTTGTGATAAATGTTGCATTTTTAACGTTAGTTTGCAGCTCGACCTTACTTGTTATCGACCGTCCTCTTGCATTGTTGGCGACTGGCGTGAAAAGCTTCGCTCGTGTGGTGGTAGCCATGATAGTATAGTAAGCACGTGTGATTCTATATTTTTATTTAAGGATCGCTTCCTCAGCACCACAAGGTTTGGAAATTCCCTTAGGTGTACTAGCGAGGACTGCAACCTGACCTGTACATAAAATATTGGTCTCAATTTATCGGGATTTGTTTTGTTTTTGAGCGATGCTCGTGTGGTAAATGGCTCCACCTCGGAAGGTGGCCATGATGGAATAGTAAGCAGCAACTCTTTCGATGATGTTTTTTTTTTTCCTCTTCGAAGATTGTCAGTTTTGTTGACATAGTTTTTATAATATGAAGTTAAGTATGTCATGCCATAGACGGTAGGATCTATTAAAATTATTGATCTTATTACAACTTCTGGGCGGAAGTGAGGATTTTGTACATTTACAAAGTGGGTGTCATGGAGTTGTCTGAGCAGTTCTACAACAAAGCAGCTTTCATCGAGACGGTGAGAAAAAAATAATAAAAGAAAATGAGATTTTTTTCTCTGAAAACGGTAATGTGGATCGTGATATGAATTAGCAGGAACGTTTTCTCATATTTGCTGTGTGCAGGCTTCTGGTAACAAGGTTAGCCGACAGTCGGTGCTATGTGGCAGCCAGAACATCGTACTGAGTGGAAAGGTGAGACACTCGCACTCACTGGATGCAACTCTGACAATTACAGGTGGCATTCATTCTACACGACTTTGCTACACGATTCATTCTACAGTGAGCAACTTGAACAAACTTTCTTCTGGGATGAGGCTGCCTTCCTTGTTAATGTTATCCCTCAACAGTTTTAACTGCCCAGCCATCTTTTCTTGTCAATAAATTGCTGATAAGTTTGTTGATATCCAGTACCAGATGGCACATCAGAAAAATCAATAGCAACATGTTTTTCATATTGTTATTGACCTTTGGCAAGGTCACGCCATTCTCTGTCCAAATATATCCATTTTGCAAAACGCTCAAGGTATTTATCCCATAGATATTTGAGCTGATGCAGTGCCCCTGTTACCAGTCAGCTGGTACTCATTTTACCGACCTCGGAAGGATGCCAGGCTGAGTCGACCCACTTGGTGTTATTTCAATGGCACGGCTGGGGCTCAAACACAAGACCCTCAGATCGTAAGCCAGCCAGCTTAACCGTTAAGCCAACACCAGACTTTTTATCTATGGTGGTACATGCATGTAACACATAACAGCAATTTTCCAGTTGTTTCAGCTCCAGACATCTTGTTGACGCACCTACTTGGAGGCAGCCAATCAGCCATTACTGAACTGGAACGGCACTCAGTAGAGAGCAGACCTCTGCCTGGTTGGCCATGTCAGTCAATGGGGAAGAATCACTTAAAAAATTAAAAAAAATTCTCATATCCGAATCCATATTCAGATCCTCACCAAAATCGAATCGATTCTTGTCACAAACACAACCCGTCCAACAAGTTTCGTCCAAATCCGTCCACAACTTTTTGAGATATCCTGCTATGTATCGTTTTTGGCCCTATCTCCCAATGGTGAAGAATCGCTTTAAAAATTCTCGCAGCCGATTCCGGATCTTCACCAAAATCTAATCATTTCGTCTGCATCTGCATCACCATCAATCTACATCACTGCCAAATTTCGTCTGAATCCGTCCACAACTTTTTGAGATATTTTGTTCACAAACAAACAAACGGACAGACAAACAGACAGGGGTGAAAACATAACCTCCATCCACCTTTGGAGGCGGAGGTAACAAGTACAGCTTGTGTGCCATATTGCTGTGCTGATTCACTGCTGCCATATGCACTTAGCTGGCCAGGAATTATTGCTTAATATTATCAATGATTCCTCAGCCTTGGGCACTGATCACACGTTTTTGAATGTTTCCTGGAGCTGAACAAGTAGTACACCTTTGATGGAACGAAACTGAACGATAGCTCAAGCCTACTCATGGCCCAATTCAAATATTGCTGGCATGTTTTTTTCATTTATATTTTTCATCTGCAGACCATTGTGATGGAGGATTGCATCATCCGCGGAGATTTGGCCAACGTACGTGTTGGCCGACACTGTGTGCTCAAGAGTCGCAGTGTTATACGACCGCCGTTCAAGAAATTCAGCAAAGGGTGAGTACCCAGGTGATATTTAGCCCGCACGCCCGCACAACGGGAGATGGGGTTTTTGCAATCTCTTGTGTCTATCAATCCGTACAGGCCATAATGTTTTTACAATTTTAGGTTTTGGCATCCTATTTTCAACAAACCTTTATTATGAGAATATGGAAAAAATAATTTATAATTGGGTCAAAATGTCAAAGGGCAAGGTCGCAGTAAGTACAAATATGCTTTATTAGCCGGTCTGCCACTGCACAGTGTGAGAGGACGGGATTTTTAAGATCGCTTCTGTTTATTACCTCCACAGGCTGAGTGGATGCAGGTTATGTTTTCACCCCTGTCTGTCTGTTTCTTTGTGAACAAGATATCTCAAAAAGTTGCGGACGGATCCGGACTAAATTTGCAGAGGTAGCTTATGTGACAATGACGAAATGATTCCTTTTTGGTGAAGATCCGGATTCAGATCCGGCTTCGAGAATTTTTAAAGTCATTCTTCACCATTGGGAGATAGGGCCAAAAACGACATATAGCAGGATATTTCAAAAAGTTGTGGACAGATTTGGACGAAACTTGGTGGACCAGTTGAGGGTCTGACAAGGACGAATCGATTCGATTTTGGTGAAGATCTGAATATGGATTCGGATATGAGGATTATTAATAAATTTTAAAAGTGATTCTTCACCATTGAGTGATAGGGCTAAAACCAACATATAGTAGGATATCTCAAAAAGTCATGGACGGATTTGGATGTAACTTGGTGGACGTGTGTGTGACGAGGAAGAAACTATTCAATTTTGGTGCATATCCGGATTCGGATCCGGTTAGTATAATTTTTCAAGTGATTCCTCACGATTGGTAGATAGGGTCTAAAACGATACGTAGCGGGATATCTCAAAAAGTTGTGGACCGATGATTTTGATTAAATTATGATTCTGTGTTGTGATTTTCTGGTCTACCCTGGTATACAAAACGTAAACTGTTCACCTGGCAGAGGTATGCTCTCTACTGAGTGCCGTTCTAGTTTATTTATTTACCGCTGAGCTTCAGTATGTCTGTCGAGGCCATACATTTTTTTTACCATTTGATCTTTTGTCATCAAAATTTCAGCAAACCTTTATTCTGAGAATATGGAGAACACAAAATAATAAATTTTACAAATACACACCCATATATATATATATATATATATATATATAACTGTAAGAAATAGTAGAAACTCCAAAGTACGAGCAGGGCGTCTCATTTGAATTGAATATATAATCGTTAGATTAAATAAGACGCGGACGTAGCTTCAGGACGTCGATCTTTAATTGTCGACCAAGCTTTCGACCAACAAAGGTCTTCTTCTGAGTCTACAAAAACAGCAGGCATGTATATCAGTCAAGCGTGTATGGTGATATCTGTGTGAGATGTGTGACGTGTGTAGAAAATGCATACAGAAGGAAGAGCCACACCAAAGCTCACTCACCAGCCCCAAGTTCAACGGAAGTGACCGTTTCCGTTACGGTCACTTCCGTTAGAGTGCACGTGCATATACAAATATAGAGATATACATACATAAACACACAAGCATATATTCATATCCCATTTATATTCATATAATATATTTATATATTTATATAAATGACATATAAAGGTAGAATGAATGAATGAATGAATGAATGATGAATGAATGAATGAATGGGTTACGGTTAACAATTTGATTGGGTTGATGTGGGAACATGCTTTAGTCATCAAAATTTATGCCATGAGGGACTTTTGTCCGAAGTTTGTGTATCCAAAAGGACTCACGTTTCAGAATCGTGGTGTGTGATCGATTTGTGATTGATTCAATGGCAGAGATCTGAATGTCATTTATAGAGTGATCCGGTTGATTAAAGTGTGTCGTGTAAGGTAGAGATTTGCCCTGACTGGTGTGGAAGTTATTGATTTCTGACCGGGTGTTATTAAATCGTGTTAATAACACCCGGTCAGAAATCAATAACTTCCACACCAGTCAGGGCAAATCTCTACCTTACACGACACACTTTAATCAACCGGATCACTCTATAAATGACATTCAGATCTCTGCCATTGAATCAATCACAAATCGATCACACACCACGATTCTGAAACGTGAGTCCTTTTGGATACACAAACTTCGGACAAAAGTCCCTCATGGCATAAATTTTGATGACTAAAGCATGTTCCCACATCAACCCAATCAAATTGTTAACCGTAACCCATTCATTCATTCATTCATCATTCATTCATTCATTCATTCATTCTACCTTTATATGTCATTTATATAAATATATAAATATATTATATGAATATAAATGGGATATGAATATATGCTTGTGTGTTTATGTATGTATATCTCTATATTTGTATATGCACGTGCACTCTAACGGAAGTGACCGTAACGGAAACGGTCACTTCCGTTGAACTTGGGGCTGGTGAGTGAGCTTTGGTGTGGCTCTTCCTTCTGTATGCATTTTCTACACACGTCACACATCTCACACAGATATCACCATACACGCTTGACTGATATACATGCCTGCTGTTTTTGTAGACTCAGAAGAAGACCTTTGTTGGTCGAAAGCTTGGTCGACAATTAAAGATCGACGTCCTGAAGCTACGTCCGCGTCTTATTTAATCTAACGATTATATATATATATATATATATATATATACAGTGGAACCTTGACTTACGAGTTTAATTCGTTCTGTGACCGAGCTCGTAACTCAAATTGCTCGTATCTCAAATCAAATTTCCCCATTGAAATGCTATTAATCCGTTCCAGCCCGCCAAAAACCACACCAATTTTTTTTAAAATATACAGTATATATAAAAATATCTCGCGCTTTATATTTCACCTGTATGCAGCATACAAGTTGGCAGGATGGCCTGGACTGGAGGTACGCACACTTGACTCTAAACTGTCCAGCCTGGGTTTGAATCCCGACCCAGCTATAACCTGTCATGTCGGTGTTTCACAGGCAGGGTGATTCATCAATGTGTGTACCGCTAAACTGGGCGCCCCGTTTGCGTCCCATTAGTTGTTGGATGTTAAGGATCTCACCGTGTTTTCCACAAAGAGAAGGCGAGCTATCGCCGGCACTCTGAACAAGTTGTGGCCTGGCATGGCATGAACATGAAAACATGAACATGAAATGTTCGACATGAACATGAAATTTTCCAAAATAACCAAAATGCGAAAACAAAAATGCAGCGCTATACGACAGAGATACTGTACGTGCACGGCAAGATAACCACGTGACCGGAACCCACCTGGCGGCGTAAACTCAAAATAACCAACATGCGAAAACAAAAATGCAGCGCTATACGACAGAGATACGTACTGTACTTGCACGGCAAGATAACCACGTGACCAGAACCCACCTGGCGGCGTAAACTCGAAATAACCAACATGCGAAAACAAAAATGCAGCGCTATACGACAGAGATACTGTACTTGCACGGCAAGATAACCACGTGACCGGGTGGCGAAAGCTCGTAACTCGGATCTCGGCTCGCATCTCAAAGCAATAAACCGCCCGAGCGACGGCTCGTATCTCGAAAAACTCGTAAGTTGGGGCACTCGTAAGTCAAGGTTCCACTGTATATACAGTATATATATATATATATATATATATATATATATATATATATATATATATATATACATACATACATATACATACATACATATATATATATATATATATATATATATATATATATATATATATATATATATATATATATATATATATATATATATATATACATACATATACATACATACATACATACATACATACATATATATATATATATATATATATATATATATTGTTGCGGATCTCTGCGCCGGCCCTTAACCAAGGGTGGATTAGTCCCCTTGTCCTTGACTGACCGACGGGACCCGAGGCCTATGACGTCCTTTCCGGGCAGCGTTAAATAGGCTTGTAGGACCAGATTCGCTATTACCTAAGTACTAACGCCACCCTGAAACGAGGAGATAAGCCTCGCCCGAATCACGGGTGTTGGTGGATACGCCGAGCGGTAGCGAACCCGTGACCCGAGCCGTTATCAATGACTAGACCCTGATTCAAGCGGTTCTTAATTGTGCCACACTTACCCAATGAGGGAAATCACAGAAACGGTCGAATTCAGAAGAAAAGGAAAAACAAGATTTATTTACATGATGTACAAGGATCAGCAGAAGAAGACAGTGCAGTCCTTAAACAGTCTTATACTTATTCCCTGGACAAACGGGCCCGTTCACACTCAGACACACTCACACGGGGTTTGCAGACGAACAGGTCAGCACGTCCAGGGATGGCGTCCGGGCAGCTCTTCCTCCGGTCCCCAGCTCGCACCGCGAAGTAGATGACTCGAGACGGCAGGAGCTCTCCACGTGTCGTTGGCGCGCACAGGATAATTACGGGGCGAACGGTAGGGCTGGGCTCTGGCGGTTAATCACTCGCAGGCTGCGTATGTAATAAGCGAATAGGCGCTAACAATGCGCTTCTCAATTCCTTCAAGTCATCCGACAAATCCTTTCATACGAGTGCTCCGAGTCCTCTCCCTTGTCAACTCAATTCAACACCGCGCATCCCTTCTCATCTCTCCGGTGGGGGCGTCGCGCAAAGGGTTTTATTGCCACGCCCTTGGAACCCTCTGGAACTCACCAGACGCGCCCTTACCATGCCCTATCATGCCATGCCTTCTGAGCCCTGGTTGGCTGGTAGCCCTTACCGTCACCGCCTCTGACGTGCTCCTCGACTCTGCCACACCCCGACCCCGCGCTCCTCCCTCTTTTCAGGCCTACCTCGTGTCACTGGACTAGTTTCGAGCAAACCAAGGGCAGCGAATGCTGCTGGCAGCCAAAGCGTACCACACGGAGGGATCAGCCAAATGGGGCGGGGGATCGAGTTTGCCCATCGGTGGAATTAGAGGGTGGCCGCAAAATGAAAAGGACCTAAGCTAATTTCTTTACACAACACAGATGTTACTAGGGAAATGGCCTACTCTTACACATACTATGACATGACTAATACTCTAAGTGGGCCTACGTGTTGCTTGTGGACTAACTATGGGGGGCAAACCTTTAACCTTTAATGATGTCATTTGTACAAATCTCAGAACCGTAGCAATATATATATATATATATATATATATATATATATATATATATATATATATATATATATATATATTGTTGCGGATGCGGTTAAAGATGTTATTTACCGAGCGGTTGGTATTACCGCGACCGAACAGTTCCCCCGATTCTTCCCCAACTCACCCGATTCACCCAGACGTTGGCCAAATCGCGCTATGCCAAATCAATGATAGAAAGGACACGACGACTGGGAAAGAGGAAACGACGCAAGGGGTACAGTTCTCAAGACCTCCGGAGGAGGGTATAATTACAGTGGTGGAGAAAAGGGGTAGATTACAAGGCAGTGAGGTAAAGACACAGAAGAGATGGGCACTTAATTACCGTCTTATCTTATCCCAGACAGACCACAGACAAACGGAACAAGGCTGACTTACACAGGGATTGATGGCAGGAAGGGACAGGTAGGTCGATAGCACAAGGTGCACCTTGGCTCGGGGACAGGATAAAGCACGGTCCAGAAGATGCGGGGAGGCCTCACAGCGCTCGGAGGGGACGTCTTTCTTGCTTCAAGCTCAGCGCGCATCTGACGTCACCTCCCCCTCACTGCGCATGCTCAGCGGGGAGTGACACGCCCTCGGCTGGTTGGTTCCGCCCCACTGGGGCCGGTCCGCCGCTTCCATTGGGTGCGGGGGTTACCGGGCTCCGCCCTTGACAAGGAGCTGACGGGGAGCCCCTATTTGGTAACCCCGTCGAGCACATGTTTGATGGCGGCTCGTTGGGAAGGTCTGGTGCCCTCCCAACACCCCCTACCAACCAAGCCAGAGTGAGGACGCGCACTTCCTGCGCTCGTTGTTGTTGTTGTTGTTGTTGTTGTTGAACTGTGAGGAAGAGCTGCGGGGAGGTATTGGGAGGTCCTAAACTTCCTAACAGTGCCATACAATCACATTCTGGTGCAACGAAGGGTCAGAATTAATGGAAACGAGTCCTTAACTGACATAGACTAAGAATAACTAGCAAGATGTCCTATAGTTGTCTTACATGAGATGCGGTGAACTTGGGCATGACATTTAATGGGGGAAATAGGGGGAGGTCGGGTCTACAGAGTGTTGTTTACAGATAATGGGACTAGGGAATGGGGGATTGGGGATAGTTGGGAAGTATTGAGGAAATAGGGGAATATTTACAAGCGGATATGGATGGATAAATCACATATCCGCAACAATATATATTGTTACAGTCCGCGGATAAGGATGTTGTTTGCCGAGCGAAGGCACCGCGGCCGAACAGTTGTTCCCCGACTCAACCCGATTCACCCAAACGTTGGCCGTATCGCGCCACAGATATTCAATGGGGAAAAGACTAAGACGACGAATGCAAAGAGGAAGAAGAAGAAGACGTACAGAAGAGTAACGGGGTTTATTATTATTTACACACACATAAGCAAAAAAAAGCAGTCACGGGTATTTACAGCGGACATGAAAAAGCAGGTAACACAGTGCAAATTACTAGCTTATACTGACTTAGTTTACTACCCAGGACAGCACGAACAGAACAAACTCACGTACGCAAATGGATGGAAGGGTAGGAATCGTTTGGAGGGATGAGCAGGTGGGATCACAGGGCACAGCGAGCAGGTCCACTCCGGGCGGGAGGCGAGGAGCCGGCAGCTCCTTGTATTCGGCTTTACAGCGCACGCCGGCAGCTCCTTGTATTCGGCTTTACAGCGCACGCCGGCAGCTCCTTGTATTCGGCTTTACAGCGCACGCCGGCAGGGTCACTCGCTGGTTGAAACGGGGCTGGTTGAAGCGGCTCTTTGTCAAAGGCTTTTCGTATCTCTCACGCAACTCCGGTGCAACTCTGAACTCTCTCCCGGTGGACTGCCAACCCTCTTACGCACCTGGACTCATCTGCCGTATCTCTCGTGTAGCTTGTCCCAGCGATCGTCGCACCCTTCTCTCATACCTTCAGTGCGGGTCTGACACGCCCTTTTCGGTTTCGGTACCGCCCTCCCCCCCGTGCTCTGTTTCGTGACCTTGTATGGTAATCCCACGTGCTTGTCTCCTTATTTGGGCATGGCGCCGACGGCACGCCCCTCGTGGCGAGCCACGGGCTTGTTTCCTTATTTGGGCATGGGACTGAACAGCCCCGCCCTTCGTGGCGCGCCCTGGGCTTGCCTCTCCCTGGCGACCCCGCCCCTCCTGTTCAAACAGAGCACGGAGCACATATTCACTATAGCAGCGAAATGAGAGGGCGTGCACCCCACGCTTGTGAACTGCTTTACCCACAGATGGAGAGTTTGGCTGGGAAATGGAAGTATTGAAGGGGAGCTATTCTTAATTGATTCGGTGCAATGGAGTATTATTCTAATGGAAGACAAGGCCTTACTCTAAAACACATAATAAGATATAAGCTACTGAACAAGGGTTTTATCGGGTCCTTCAATGTGGTGTTTCCTGGAATTAACTACCGGGACGCCCTTTTTACCTTTACACAACTCTGGAGGCAGGAGGGGCCATATTCAAACAATGTTCATCACCATTTCCAATATAATACAACACAATCAAAAAAATGCAAGCTTCATATCCTGTAACAATATATATATATATATATATATATATATATATATATAAATTCAACATCAAAATAAACTTATCAAATCTTTAGAAGGACACTCATTGAAATCCTCCACGCAAAAATGAAAAATATTTGAACACAGGTAAAGTTCAGCTTTTTTTTTTTTTTTTTTTTTTTTGTTGTATACAAGATCGAGGCTCGTGAAAGAGCTAACATTAATCACACAAAAAGACAAACTGACACACAAAACACAAAAAACAAGGGGAGCGGCAGACAAGATGGGGAGAGAGGGGGAAGGACACAAAAGAGAGGGGGAAGAGGGGGAAGGACACAAACACAACATTTGAGAGCAGGGACATCGGGAGGACTTGGGGGGAGGTGGGAGAGGAATAAAACATATGAACACTGCAAGCACTCGGGTGAATTACCGGGGGTAGAAAAGATCAAGGTTTTCGATGGGGGAAGATAAGAGATGGTGGTGAACAGCTGTTTTAAAGACCTGGAGGGAGGAGTGGGATTGAAGGGAGTGGGGGAGTTTGTTCCAGAGGCGGGAGAAAAGGGGAATGAAAGAGTGAAGGTGAGCAGAGAGCCTAGACTTTGGCAGTTTAACCATAAGAGGGTTGCAGGCAGATCTTGTGCGACCTGAAGGAATATTGGGGGGACAGAGCACAGAGAGAGCTGGGGGAGCAAGGCCGGAGAGGAGTCGGTAGAAGACAGAAAGACCACCAACCTGCCTGCGGTGAGTGAGTGAAAGGCCCTCGGTGTTGACTACATCGCAGGAGATTCCAATGATTCTGAAAGCTTTGGCCTCAACAGCGTGAAGCCGAGCAAGGTGTGAGGCAGGAGCACCAGCCCAGAGGGGGGAACAGTATTCCATTGAGCTGCGGATGAAAGCCTTGTATGTGGTGAGGAGCTCAGGTGTGCCAAGGAAGGACTTCGCACGACGGAGGATGCCCAGTCGGCGACTGGCTTTGGAGGCCAGCTTGGAAATGTGGTTTTCCCAAGAAAGATCATGGCATATAGTGAGACCCAAAAGCTTGAGCGACAGAACTTCTTGGAGAGGATTGTTGAGAAAGTAGATGGGAGGGTTGTCCAGTCGGTCCTTTCGGAGAGACATTGTAAGAGTGTGAGATTTGTCAGGATTGAAAGACATGTTCCACTTGTTTGACCAGTCTGTGATTTTGTCCAGGTCTGCAGAGAGTGAGGAGGCTGCAGACTGCCGATCTGAGGGATGAGGAATGGAGCGACAGAGAGTAGAGTCGTCAGCAAAGAGATAGAGAGGATTTTCAAGAGAGTCAGAGAGATCATTGACGAAGACCAGAAAAAGCACAGGGCCCAGAACATTACCTTGGGGAACTCCAGCCTGAACAGGAAGAGGAGATGAGAGAAACCCATTCAGGGCCACACGTTGACTACGACCAGAGAGGAAGTCCGCCAGCCATGCGTGGAGATTTCCATGGATACCAAAGGAGGAGAGTTTGGTGAGCAGAGCAGGGTGCCAGACCGTATCGAAGGCACGTGAAATGTCAAGGGAGACAGCTCTAATTTCCTGTTTGGCGTTGAGGACCTCCATCCATTGTTGAGAAAGCAGAAGCAGCATGTCCAGAGTAGAGTGACCAGGTCTGAAACCAAATTGATGATCAGAGATCAAGCCATTGGAGAAGAGGAAAGATTTAATATCTGAAGCAATGATGGATTCCATGACTTTGCTGATAATTGGGAGAAGGCTGATTGGTCTGTAGTTGCTGGGATCTGTTTTTTGCACCTTTTTTGTGCAAAGCGGTGATGTTGGCTGATTTCCAAGCAGATGGCAGATGACCTTGAGCAAAAGAGAGGGTGAAGAGAACAGAAAGAGGGAGTGAAAGAGCAGAAGAACATGATTTTAGGACCCGTGGGCTGACCCGTGAGCTATCTTTACTAACTCAACACATGTCAATAAACAAGAGGTTGCCTCAAGTACAGAAAAGCATGAACATCACAAGGGGTGATGCAACAAAAGTCACAGCACTGCAACAAAAAGGCACGCACCTGAATACAGTCAAAACAAAATGACACAGGAATGGACACAACACTCCTCACAGTGAAGGACAGAATGACAGCAGTCCTCAATATCGTGTGTGTCCTCCCTGAGCTGTGATGCAGGCTGTGCACCTCCGACGCATGCTCTGTACCAGGCGTCTGATGCGGTCCTGGGGAAGTCTGGCCCACTCCTCCTGCAAGCCTTGAATGAGCATTTGCCAATTGACAGCCGTTGATCTCCTCGATGCAAGGCATCGACCAAGCTCATCCCATAAATGCTCAATGGGAATGAGGTCAGGGGAATAAGGCATCCAAGGCATCACTTCAACACTCTGTTCCTGGAGGAAGTTGGTGGTCAGTCGAGCAGCATGGAGTCGAGCGTTGTCCTGCTGGAAAACTGCGATGTCAGGATGAGCCTGGACAAATGGCAGCAGATGAGGTCTCAAAACTTCATTGACATAACGCTGACTAGTGAGATTGCCTTCGATGACGACCAGAGGTGTCCTGAAACGGGTGGAAAAAAACTGCTCTTCTATGTGAGGATTGATAAATAAAAGCAATGAGAACCAGTAAATTTAGTTTTATATGGCATTTTGCCTCTCTATTAGAAAGTGTGAGAAAATTATATATCTTCACCATAGGTTGACCTTTGACCCCCACTGTAACCATGTTAACCCCTTAATTATATATTAAATAACATTGACCCAACGGGTCATGGGTCGTCTAGTAGCTGATAGTTTCTTGCTGTGTAAATTTAAATTCACTAAGGCTGCGAATAATACTAATGCTACACTCGTAAATGATTTCTTCTGGAAAATGTTTGATAGTGTCCGCCTGTATATTGGAACACAAGAGGTTGAAGTGGTTGATTATGTCTCTGCTATATCTGAAATGATGAAATTTACATTATATTCGTTTAGTGATAGAATGGGTAAGGGAGCTGTTGAAGGTTTTATTCCTGATATGTCAACGGGAACAAATGCTGACCCTGGTTATAGTCAAAGGAAGTCAATGTATAATGATGATACAAAAGCAGAGAATAGTTTTACCGTAGCAGTACCTCTGAAAGGTATATTTGGATTTTGTGATTATGATAAAGTTTTGTATGGTCTTAAAATTAGATTTCAACTACAAAGGAATGATAATGTAAATAGATTGCTTTTTGGGGCTGAAAATGCTTTTGGCGACAATAATAAATTTGTTATTAATGATTTGTGTTGGTATATTAGTGAATATACTCCTAATCTTAAAACGGAAGAGATGTTAAATAGAAGACTTAACTCAAAGAAACCGCTAAATGTATCATACCTTAAAAGAAGATGTCAACACGTTAAACTGGAACACACTACCTACACTTGGAATTTGGGTGTTCTTGAAGGAAAGCCACGATACCTATGGCTCATTTTTAAGAAACCAGATGGAGAGGAGGGTACTGATAATAATGCGCTGAGTGATAATGCTAAGGTGAAACAACTTCGGGTTTCTCTTGATGGAACATTTTATCCGCGAGATAGATTGGAAATTGATTGGGAAAAAAATGATTATGCGGAAGCCTACAAGTCTTACCAAAAGGTGTGTGAAAGCAACGGTAATAATGAACCTATTTTGGATATGGTTGCGTTTCAAAAACTTCATACAATCTACGCAATTGACCTGAGTTCTCAAAAGGAAACTATAAAGTCTAATAGAGTGGATACTTCTCTATACATTGAAAGAGGAGAGAATGAAGAAGTTGATGCTTATTGTTTGCTTTTGGAGGAAACAGAATTACAGATTAATACAGATAATGGTGTTATGATTAATATCACATAGGTTTTTTCTCATAAATAAATGAGTAGGAAAGAACTGGTATATGTTAATCAAATCAATCTTAATAAATTAACATCTTGTATTCAAAATCAAAAGCCTTGTATTATTAACGTTAATACAATTCAAAGAAAAGGAGCAGTAAGAATTGATGTTTTACTCACAAGAGAGCAGGTAAAAACACTAAATGATGCTGGTTCACTTAAAATTAAAATGACAAAACCTATGTTAAAGAAATATTCAATACAAGAGGGAGAATTTCTCCCGTTTCTAATTCCTTTATTTGCTGGTTTAAGTGCGGCGGTAGCATTGACTGGTGGTATTTCAGCAGCGGTAAAAACTGCTAACGAAAGGAAGGCACAACTAAAAGCTAAAAAATAATTGGAAAGACATAACAAGGAGTTGGAGAAACAAATTAGTGGAAGTGGTGTAATTGTGCATTTTGCTCAAAAACTTGAAAGTCTACCTGATAAAGCTAGATTGTTAGTTGGAGATATGCTTTCCTCTATCGCTCAAGCGGGTGTTAAACTAACTAAAAGGGGTAATGGGTTATATCTTTCTCATAAATAAATGGATAAATGGTTTAAACCCCTCCTCCATTAATAGGTAGAGGAAGTCATTATATCATTAATAGGGTGTCAAAGAAATATCCCTATTGATTCTTGTCTTTGCGCCATTGTGTTATGTTTCGCACACTGTCAAAGCGTCTTTAGGGCTTCCTGGAAAGCGCTATACGAAACAAATCCATTATCAGTAGTACAGGTCAGTCGGTCCATCCGTAGAGGTCAGTGTGGCGAATTACCCTGCCAGCACAGGTTCGGAAACTACCGGGTACGACGTCCCCAAATCCGGAGTCCCCTGCTTCGGAGTAGCCGCTGGAGGCAGGTGTCGGAGGGGCACCTCAGTGCCCTCACCGCTTCAGGCAGGGGTGTATCAGGCGAAGGGAGGGACGGCAGATGTTCTCTAGGCGCACTCATAGCCTGGTTAGCAAACATGTCCGATACTGGCAGACGATGAGCCTGTGGGTCACAATAGGCTAGTCTCACAGGCCTATGTGCTGGATAAGGTGTACCTTTGCGATATGCAACTCATTACATAAGGTGTGCCTTGTCGAAGAGCGAATGTCCCTTCGTCGCAATGCAACGCATTTCAGGCAGATGTGTCGATGTGGAAGATGTGTAAACCAGTAAGCCATGTCTATTCGTCGCAAGGCAACACATTACAGGAAGATGTGTCGATGTGGAAGATGTGTAAATCAGTAAGCCTCTTTACAGTAAGCTGTAACAGTAAGTAAGATTACATGACAGGAGGCCATGACAGTGTAAGTCAATTACAGTAAGTCTGTACCTGCCTTGGCTCCCAAGGGTACATGGTCGATCCATGTTAGGTCCATGTCATGGAATTGCCGAGGGAGAGAATTGATGAGAGCCATAACGAGAGTTACTCGACACCGGCAGCGGCCCTGTTGAATCACGAGACTCGAGCGTCCTCTGACGGCAGCTCATACGCATTGCAAACTCTTGTTTCGGCACGCGAATCTACCGTTGGCAGCGATCCTTCGCACGAGACACGAGCGGCCTCTGAAGGCTGCCTGGACGACCGGCATGGCTGATTACGACGACGCACAAAACGACCGGAACGCGCCTCCCCAGCGGAGCGTGCAGAACCTCCGCGATGCATACGGCAATCCCGTCCTGCAGTACAGCGCTCGGAGGATCGGAGAAGACCGGCTTTACCGGCTGCCGAGAGAGCGTCCCAGATGGACGACAAAAACGACCGAAACGCGCCTCTCCAGCGAAGCGCGCAGAACCTCCGGGATGCATATGGCAATCCTGTCCCGCTGTACAGCGCGCGGAGGATCGGAGAAGATCGGCAAACCGAGAGAGAGTCCCGGCTGGACAAACCTTGTTTGTCCCAGCGTTGTCCCGGATGGATTGTCTAGATGTCGAGATGATTGTCATGCTAGATGTCCCGGATGGATTGGCCATCCACGGATGTCCGACCGATCCATCCATTCAACGCCTTCATTGCATGGCACGGATCCAGCCGGACCGCGGATGGATCGACCATCCATGGACGCAAACACTCAGAGACCCAAAGACAGCCATCGCCCCGGATGGACTGTCCATCCACGGATGTCCGACCAATCCATCCATTCAACACCTTCATTGAATGGCTCGGATCGACCATCCATGGACTCAAAGACTCACTCAAAGACACAAAGACTCACTCAAAGACACAAAGACATCCATGGACGTCATCCTGGGTCCCCACAAGGGGCGAGGTGGGAGTCGTTATACCGGACGGCATCCGGGCGAGCAACAATAACCTCCTGGGATCCCACCCCCCCCCCCCCCCCCACCGAGGTTGCAGCAGCGCGCTCCATACCGAAGTCAGACGACCTTCACAGTCTGGGTCAGCCTGAGTCACAGACAGTCTGGGGCAGAGGGAAAATGGAATCAGACGAGGCGTCTCGCAGTCTCGAAATGTGCGTGGATACGAGTCAAGAGCTCTGTCCGATAAACAACAAGCCCAGAGTCAAGGGCGAGCAGGCAGTACGGTGCCCCCGTTACTTGCGCAGGTGACAAGGGAGTCGGGCGCGACGCTCAATGTCACCATTTCACGAGGTCACCGTGTACTCCCTAAATGGCGTGGGCGCGCGACCTTGAGGTAGCGCCGCGTTACGTAGTTTACATCGTTTACGTAAAGGACATTTGGTACGTAGTTTACCAAGGTACATGGAAATGTAAACGAATCCCCGATGAGATCGCGTGAAGCACGCAATTACGTTAATGACGCCGTAGAGCAAACGCGTGATTAGTCGGTGACGTCATCAATTGGTTCGGGCACGTGCGGTTCGTTGGCGAAATCCAGCCAGCGTGGCACGCTGAGACGAGACGCACGCACGAGACGCACGAGAGGCCTGAAGTAGCGTCTTGTTCGATGGCTTTCGGGCAGGGTTTGTCCGGGGTTGAAGCGGGGGAATAGCGGCCGCAGTGCGGTAGTTATCAACGGTATCTAGCATGATACGATACATCACGCCAACACAAATCACATTTCACAAATCACATTACACAAATCCCCGAGTGCCGTGAACCCCTTAGAACCCTTTAAGATTGTTTATTAAGGTTATGACAGCGGAAGATGATGAAAGTTTAGGAAGACCATGCTCGGCGAGTCCCCGAGTGGAGCCAAACGAGCCTCACGCGTTGAGGCGAATCCGGGAGCCAAACGAGCCTCACGCGTTGAGGCGAGTCCGGGCAGCGGTGTTCGCCGGCCTCGCTGAGAAGCCATGCGTAGGTGGGATTCCGACCAGCAGCAACGGGGCCACAGAGTAGTGCCAGCAAGGGGAATCGCATGCGCTTCGTGTGAAGAAGGGGTCCATCCAGCGAAGATGCGGCGCGCGCGACTGGCGCGTCGTGCCTAGTGAGGATGCCATCCAGCGATGGTGCAGCGCGTGATTTGTGCGTGAGGAGGTGATTCCGGCGAGCAGCGATAGGAATCGCCGACCTCGCCGAGTAGGGCCCGCGAAGGGAGCAACGTGCGGCTTCGCGGCGAGGAGGTGATTCCGAGCAGCGATCGGAATCGTGGGCCTCCCAGAGTATTAGCACGCGATGGGTGCAGTGCACGACGATTCGCGCGGAGGAGGTGGTTCCACCGAGAAGCGAGTGGTCAGGGTGAGCCGGCCGTGTGAGGCACGGCGTGATTCCGACGAGCAGTGCGCGATTCGCGCGGAGGAGGTGGTTCCACCGAGAAGCGAGTGGTCAGGGTGAGCCGGCCGTGTGAGGCACGGCGTGATCCCGACGAGCAGGGCGCGATCCGCGCGGAGGAGGCGATTCCACCGAGTAGCGAGTGGTCGGAGTGTGCCGGCCGTGTGGAGGCATGGCCGACATGGGAGTCGTGATCACTCGCGTGGGAATCTCATCTCGGGCCGAGGCACGCAAATCTTGGATGATTCTCTCGGACGGAGCCGTTCGCGTTTCGAGCAACCGAGGCTAGACTCGTACCTTCGGCGCCAAGCGGGTCCGTCGTTCCGACGGGGTTGCGGCCCAGGACATTTCCCAGTGGCCTCCTTCCGCAGGCGCCTTGCCGGAGTCCGTCATGCCTGCTCCGGCGTCCGGGCCCCAGGAGAGCAGTTTGCGCTTTGACGGCGCGGTTCCGCAAAATGCTTGCGCTTCCAGTCCCGTCGAGGTAGACCGGCGGCGAGAGTAGTCGGAGCTCCGTAGCTGGAGCTAGCTCGACGGGTCCTCCGCCGGTCATTCTTCTCCGAGGTGGGCCTCGCAGGAGCGCGGAGAATGTCGGGAACGCTCGTCTGTGATCTGCGTTTATCCAGCCATCGCAAGACTCGTGTCCCGCCATTTCCGAAGATCATAATTGAAATTAAGTGTTGTGAAAATCAACCAAATCCACAACTCGTCCCATAGATAGGTTTAATTTAAATTAGATCGTAACATCATCCTGTAAAATACACCATGCAACATATATGTCAGGATCAAGGCATCATATGAGAAAGATTGGATATATCAGTCAATGCAAGCAAGCCTAGAATATAAGTGGGTACGTACCATTCAATTCTACATGTCATTGTATAAAGTCGCAGGAGTGGGCTCGAGTCGCGGACGTCCCGAGGTCTTATAGACACCACCCAGTGGTTTAAGTGAGCGTCACACCTGGGTTCAACTTACATTTTCACCACAAGGGAGTTCATGGGGATTACGGATATGGTGTGAGAAATGGAGAAGGTGAAAGGATTTTGTAGTTTGTTGATGGAGCTGGTTTGTTGATTTGTAATACTCAGTTCCAGAAAGCTGATAATAAGCTTGTTACATACACGTCAGGTGGGTCGACGACAACCGTTGACTACCTGATGGTGCGTAGGTGAGATCGGGGGCACCTCCGGGACACAAAGGCGATCCCGGGGGAGAAGGCTGTTTCGCAGCACCACTTGGTTGTCTGTGACATAAGGGTGAAAGGTGCGAGGAGAGCTCGGCGGGTGTCGTACCAACCGAGGATGAAGGGGTGGAGGTTGAAAGCGGTGACAGTGAGGGAGGCATTAAAAGAGAGGCTGAGTATGGCAGAGGATGATGTGGTTGAGCTTGAAAGTGGTTGGATGTCAATGAAAGATAGTCTGTTGGGAGCTGTTGGTGAGTTATGTGGATGGACTAAAGGACCACTGAGGCACTCGGAAACATGGTGGTGGGATGATGAAGTTGGAAAGAGGATTGACGAGAAGAGGTAGAAGTTCAAGGAATGGCAGAAGGCGAAGGGGACGGGGTCAGAAGAGGCAGAGCATGAAAGTTATAAGGCAGCCAAGAAGGCTGCAAAGAAACAGGTAGCAAAGGTGCAGGAGGCATGTAGGAAAATATTCGGAGAACGCTTGGATTCGGAAGAGGGTCAGAGAGCGATATTCAGGATTGCAAAGCAGATAGCGAAAGAGAGGTGTGATGTTATGGGGGTGAGTTGCTTGAAGGATGAAGTGGGACAAATTGTTGTGGATCCAGATGGAATTAAAGGAAGATTGAAGAGATATATGGAAATGCTGTTGAATACAGAGAATGAATGGGATGGCAACATCGAGAGTAACCCAGTTTTAGGACCGGCAGAGAAGATAACTGAGAAGGAAGTTGAGGAAGCGATAAAAGCAATGAAGAGAAGAAAAGCGGGAGGGCCGACGGGAGTTGTGGGAGATATGTTGAACGCAGCAGGAAGTTGGGATGTGAAGAGAATGACAGAGATCTGTAATCTGGCGGTGAAAGAAGGTCGCATTCCAGTGAATTTGGAACTGAGTACCCTCGTCCCTCTATACGAGGGGAAAGGTGACCCTCTGGACTGTGGCTCGTATCGAGCGATAAAGTTATTGGAGCATGGAATGAAGGTATTGGAAAGGGTGTTGGAGAGGAGGATAAGGAAGAATGTGAAGATCGACGAAATGCAGTTTGGATTCATGCCAGGAGGAGGAACGACAGACATGCTTTTTATTGTGAGGCAGTTGCAGGAGAAGTACATGGAGAAGAGGAAGAAGTTGTTGGGTTTGTTGATCTGGCGAAAGCATTCGATAGGGTTCCACGTGAAGTGATGACATGGGCATTGAGGAAGTTAGGAGTGGAGGAATGGTTGATCAGAATAGTGATGGCAATGTACAAAAGAGCGCGCACAGCTGTAAGGACAAAGGACGGGAACAGTGGTGAGTTTGAGGTGAAGGTGGGAGTGCATCAGGGGTCGGTACTAAGTCAACTACTATTTGTCGCTGTGATGGAGGTGCTGGCTCGAACGTAAAGGGGGGTTTACCGTGGGAGTTGTTGTGTGCAGATGATCTGGTGTTTATTTCTGAGAGTATGGATGGACTGAAGGAGAAGATGAACAAGTGGAAGGAATGTATGGAGGCAAAAGGTCTGAAGGTGAATATCGAAAAGACGAAGGTGATGGCAAGTGGTAAAGCATGTGGTGACGTGGAAAGAACTGGGAAGTGGCCGTGTTGTGTGCAGGAAGGATATCGGAGAAGCAAAGGGTGGAAATGCGAATGTTTCGGTTGATGTGTGGATTATCGTTGAGAGAGAGGAAGACAAATGATGAATTGTGAAATATGATGGGAATAGAGCCTGTGATGGATGCTGTGAAGAGAAACAGGTTGAGATGGTTTGGTCATGTGTTGAGGAAGGATGAAAGTGACTGGTTGAGAAGAGTGATGGAAATTAATGTCGAAGGAAGTAGAGGACCGAGAAAGACTTGGCTAAAGGTGTTGGAAGAAGAAATGCGGGCAAGGGGGTTAACAAGGGGAGATGTAGAAAATAGGGCAAAATGCAGAAGATTGTCATGGGGCCCACAAGGCTAACCCCCGCTCTAGCAGGGAAAATTGCCTTAAAATGCCTGTTGTTGTTGTTGTTGTTGATGATGCATACAGTCCACATTTGAACCAAGTATTTGTGTGTACTGTTGTTCTTTCAGTGTTGCCTTCTTCCCCCTGCACATTGGAGATCACGTGTTCATTGAAGAGGACTGTGTGGTGAACGCCGCACAGATCGGCTCGTTTGTGCACATTGGCCGTGGCTGTGTCATTGTGAGCTGTTCTGCCATGTCTTTGTTTTATTATCTTGTGAATTGGTTTTGCTCATCATCATCATTTCTCCCTCTTGTCTGTTGTGCAATTTCAAGACTAGTGTTCGTTATAAATATGTGAAACTCCACATGACCCCACCTACCCCACCGAACTTAGTACAATAAACCCATACAGTGCCCTCCTTAGGTATTGGAACAGTGAAGTCAAATTTGTTATTATTGCTATATACTGAAGAAATTTGGATTTGAGATCAAAGATGAACAAGTACAGATACATTCAAAGTACACCGCTCCCATGCCAAATAAATGAATATCCTCCAGCGCGGCATTGCCGGGGTGCCTTAGGCTACCTTAGTATCTTACTACCACTCACCCTTTTCCTTACCCGCTGCCCCATGGTCACAAGCACACATACCCTCCTTAGTAAGTCGACAACCCCAGGCACTGAGTCAACCTCGACAGTGTCCGTCCCGAGCACCCCGGGAACACACTCGACTACCGCAGATTCCAGCTCACCCACGGTGACCGACGTAGCCTTGCTCCCCAGCGCAGGCTCGGACACGCACACCAGCTTGCCCCTTCATGTTGGGCAGGCTCGCCCGCCACTCAGTATGTTGCAGGCTCGCGTACATGTTTCTCCAGGCCAGGCTCAGCTGCCTGCGCGCATCTCAGAGCTGGCGTCAGTTTGCACACCGTTGGTCTTGGGCTAGTCAGAATAACTCCCGCTGGGTCCAACCGCGTCATGTACCCAACAAACATCTCCCCACCTGTGCCCCCAAAATGTCATTGTTTTTATTCAATTATATTTTGTCAGTTTCTTTGCCTCTTTCAATTCCATTTTATCATGACTTTCTCTCAATTCCATGTCCATTTTATGAATCATTTGTTCACACATTTTATTCATATCTCTCCTCATTTGTTCATTCATTTTATTCAAATCTCCCCTCATTTGTTCCATAAATTTTTCAAAAATGGCCTGGATGGACATCACACCTGCTTCCTGGCTCATCTGCTCAGGAATGGTGGAGGTTAGCCTTCTCACTAGCCTCCAGCCCCGGCTCACTTCCTTCCTCCTTGCTGATTCCTCATCCCGCCATCTCCTTCACGTCGGACATTTTGTGCAGGGTCTTTCTTCCCGCATGTGTATAATTATTTAAAGGAAAAAAATGCTGTTAAATTTGCAGCGTGCTCCCGTGCACTCGCCCGACACCAATTAACTTTCAATTTAGAAGTCCTTGTGTCCAAAGATCCCTCTCCTGATCAACAAATGTAGTGTTGGTCAGGAGTGACCGTTTTAAATTTTGAAGTCGAAAATTCCAAATGTTGTTCAGTGGGGTTAAAAATCCACACTCCTGACAACAATTGTCACGTCCAGGCCAACTAACACCGATGCTCGACGGATGGACCAAACTGGCTCTAACTCCCTCAGACTGTGTTCAATTATGGCGGACTTACGCATGTGCATGGCTATGAGGAGACACACGAGAACCTCAAAACTCTTGCAAAACAAATGGCTTTATTCCCGAACACAAACAAAACAGGGAAGATTCAATCAGATGGTGGGGAATTCAATGGCGGAATTTAAGGGAAGATAAATTTACGATATAACTATATACGAGATAAAATAAATCCAAAGAAATGTAAGGTGCCTCACACTGGATATGATCACAGACGGATAAAGGGAATGAGAACGGGATGGGCTTATCTCTTTCTGGTGGTAATGGAGAAGGATGTGATAGGATGAGCAGGCAATGAAGAGACTGTGAGAAGGCGATGAGGTCGGTGAGGCAGGACAAGGAACAGATGAACAGGCCACCAAGCACACAGGCAGGTGCTCGATGGCACGATGCTCTCCCTCTCTGGCACGATGCTCTCCCTCTCTGGCATGATGCTCTCCCTCTCTGGCACGATGCTCTCCCTCTCTGGCACGATGCTTTCCCTCTCTGGCACGATGCTCTCCCTCTCTGGCACGATGCTCTCCCTCTCTGGCACGATGCTCTCCCTCTCTGGCACGATGCTCTCCCTCTCTGGCACGATGCTGTCCCTCTCTGGCACGATGCTGTCCCTCTCTGGCACGATGCTGTCCCTCTCTGGCACGATGCTCTCCCTCTCTGGCACGATGCTCTCCCTCTCTGGCACGATGCTCTCCCTCTCTGGCACGATGCTCTCCCTCTCTGGCACGATGCTCTCCCTCTCTGGCACGATGCTCTCCCTCTCTGGCACGATGCTCTCCCTCTCTGGCACGATGCTCTCCCTCTCTGGCGCGATGCTCTCCCTCTCTGGCGCGATGCTCTCCCTCTCTGGCGCGATGCTCTCCGTCTCTGGCGCGATGCTCTCCGTCACTGGCGCGATGCTCTCCCTCTCTGGCGCGATGGTCTCCCTCTCTGGCGCGATGGTCTCCCTCTCTGGCGCGATGCTCTCCCTCTCTGGCGCGATGCTCTCCCTCTCTGGCGCGATGCTCTCCCTCTCTGGCGCGATGCTCTCCCTCTCTGGCGCGATGCTCTCCCTCTCTGGCGCGATGCTCTCCCTCTCTGGCGCGATGCTCTCCCTCTCGGGCGCGATGCTCTCCCTCTCTGGCGCGATGCTCTCCCTCTCTGGCGCGATGCTCTCCCTCTCTGGCGCGATGCTCTCCCTCTCTGGCGCGATGCTCTCCCTCTCTGGCGCGATGCTCTCCCTCTCTGGCGCGATGCTCTCCCTCTCTGGCGCGATGCTCTCCCTCTCTGGCGCGATGCTCTCCCTCTCTGGCGCGATGCTCTCCCTCTCTGGCGCGATGCTCTCCCTCTCTGGCGCGATGCTCTCCCTCTCTGGCGCGATGCTCTCCCTCTCTGGCGCGATGCTCTCCCTCTCTGGCGCGATGCTCTCCCTCTCTGGCGCGATGCTCTCCCTCTCTGGCGCGATGCTCTCCCTCTCTGGCGCGATGCTCTCCCTCTCTGGCGCGATGCTCTCCCTCTCTGGCGCGATGCTCTCCCTCTCTGGCGCGATCCTCTCCCTCTCTGGCTTGATGCTCTCCCTCTGGCACACTGCCAATTCTCCTCAGCCAGCGCGATCCTCCAGCGCCCCTAACCCATGCGACACAAGCTCCTCCTCTTGCTCCCCCCCCTTACAAATGTAACAATATTGTGCTATATTGTACACCGCCCCTTTCCTGTGCCATCTCCAGGTGCTGCATAACGTCATTGCCGGGCGCCGAAGGAGGCCCGGCAATGACACACGCTGAAAGGGAGTACCATACTAAGATTTCACTCCTGTTTCTTGTTTGTTTGTTTGGGTGATATCTCAGCCATGCTTTGAGCTGGGAAGCTGAAATGTCGGCACAATAGTGCGCACGTGCTTTGGCAACAACAGTATTTGATTTGTTTTTTGATTAATTAATTAATTAATTAGTTAGTTAATTATTATTGATGAATTAAGTGCTTATTTATTTCCTTTCTCATCTGGCCAATATCTCAGGCACCTTTTGAGCTTGGAAGCTGATATTTGGACACGACAGTGAACAAGCAATGTGGCTACAAGTATAAAGGATCTTTTTGATTAATCAATTAATTATTTTAAAAATTTGATTAATGCCTTATTTAATTAATGCTCAAAAAGCTACAGCTTTGGATGAAGCACTGGTGGTTTAGGTATGTATGCTATTAGCCAATTGATTAAGAAAATCTATTACGATCATTATTTATTGATTTGAATTATGCAATTAATCAATCAATTATTGTACACCTCTCCCACCCAATACAGTCTCTATGAGCTGCACCGCGGTATTGCCGGGTCCCTAAGGCACCCCGACAATGCCGCGCTGGAGGATATTTAATTTTTTGGCATGGGGACGATTTACTTTGAATGTTTCTGCACTTGTTTCATTTTTGGCCCAATCACTCAATGGTGGAGAATCGCTTAAAATATGTTGGATCTTGATCCGGATCCTCACCAAAATCGAATCAATTCGTCCTTGTCACACAACCAACCTGTTCACCAAATGTAGTCCGAATCCATCCATAACTTTTTGAGCTATCCTGCTCACTGACAAACAGACTGACAGACACCCTGTGGTGAAAACATAACCTTTGGTGGTGGAGGTAATGATTGGTTACAGTGCACTGCCCTGTGGAACACCAGCCTTCATGGCAATAGTAAGAAAAATAATGTTACCAAAAGCAACATATTGCTTGTGCCATGAGGAAATCTGTCATTCATTCAAGGATAAGGCCCTGATTGCCACTGGTGGAAGGTTTTGAGCACAAAGCTTTAGTACTCGATGGTATCAAAGACTCAGGAGATGTTTAGTAACTGTAATTGACATTCAGAGTACCCATTACTGAGATCATGAGAAGATCATAGAAGATCACATTATTGAGAACTAGCAAAGGTACTCGCCCTATGGGCGGGGCTTCAATTGGGAAGCCCAAATGAAAAGGAAAAATATCAGAAATTGAAGGCTTTTTTTTATTTTAAACGATTCATATAAACATCCGTTGAATCATATCACACGCAAATCATCAAAATCTAAACAGTACATGGCGCCCATTTTGAAAAAAGATTGAATTCTGCAAAACGGAAGCGGCCGCTACACGTCTTTCTCAGTCGCACGTTTATGTGTGAAGAGTGCGCGCCGAATCTAACATGGAAGCGACCGCTACACCTGTTTCTCAGTCGCTTTGCACACGCTGCCATGTTACTTCGGAGCGGCACGTTTACATAGGAAGAATTCGTCAGGAGTCGATCTACTCTCTCCTGGTACATAGAATAAACAGTATTTGTAGAATTTCAACAAAAGCCACATCACTGTTCATATCGGTAAATATAATTCCAGTGTTTGGAAAAACTGGAAAATTGTAAAAATTGGAAAAAAAATATACCCTATTTTACTCCAGGGGATTCCAGAATTACCCACCCAAAATATCGTTGCAATCGCTTCAGCCGTTTTTGCGGTACCTTCGAACGGACAGACGGACATTTGGTGAATTATTACAGAGAATGAAGTGGCTAGGATGGGGGGGGGGGGGGGGAGGTTTGGTAAAGCCCCGTGATGATGTGGTGAAGACAGAAACAAGACTAGTGATCAGAGATAAAAGAAGAACCATTCCTTTCACATCTTCAGATGCACATGGCTGCTGAGGCAGTTTCTCCTTGGTTAAGAGACACACGATCCCGGAACGGTCACCACTCCATGCAGGATACTCAAATAGCTCATTCTTCCCAGTAAGCTGGCGCTCATTGTGCCGGCCTCGGAAAGATGACAGGCTGAGCGAACCCACTTGGTGTTATTTTATCAGCATGACAGGGACTCAAACTCAGGATCCTAAGATCTTAAGCCAGCCACCTTGACTGTTAAGCCAACGCCAGGCTTCGATCGGAGATAGAGTTAACAAAATATGACTTGGGGTATAATCTAGATTGGCTTACAATTGTTGGCTGGCCTGGTGATGGTGGCAAGCACAGGGTAATCATTCTTTAGTTGACAGTCGCACAAGGATACACAAGAGATTTGGATCTGGGAGATTTGGTCCCATCACGCTTGTGCTAATCGACACCATATCAATTAATTCCAACAATTTCCCACCTTGAATTGATATCAACTCCAAGTTGTATCGTCACCTACTTTTCTCATTTTTGATAATTATTTCAATATTTTAATTGATAATGATGAATGAGTTCATTTAATGTACATGTTTGAAATTACATTATTTAGTCATTCTGGTGTTATCGTATTTTAATGAAAAAAAAGTGGACTGTCCTCTCGCATTTTGTGGATAACATTTGGGATCTTCAACATTGAAGTTAAGGCCATCTGGCAAGACAGCAAGTTTGACTTATCTGGGAGAGCAAATTCTTCAAATTCAGGACCTTTAGCTGAACAATTTATTTTATACTGCCCCGCATTTCGTTGTCCTATCTTGAGCTTTTTGTTGTCCTCCAGGGGCGCCGTTGTGTCCTCAAAGACTGCTGTCGTGTTCTTGATGGCACCGTGCTTCCTCCAGAGACTGTCGTTCCTCCATTTACCATCTTCTCCGGCTCCCCTGGTAAAAACAACAATATAAAATGTGACTGCCTCTGTCACTGCACCTGCTGTTCCTGAGATTGTGTTATCAACCATTATCGACATTTTTACCTTCCCTCCTTCACAGGGGATGTAAAACTGTCCCAACTGCAAATGTGAGGTTGTTTATATCACTGATGGTATGAAATCGCATAGTAACTGGTGTATATATATATACATAAACATATATATATATATATACAGACTTGGCATTTAAAATGGAATTTTTTTTTTTCCTTGACTTGGGTTTACTTTCTTAACTCAGTGTATAAATCTGGTGAGTTTCTTTTACACTTTGGTGATTTATTTGTTAAAAGAACCATGTCACTGATTGTCTGTCGCAGCAAGAAGTCAACAACAGGATTATATCACAGGTGGCGTGGCAAAATGTACGGACAGGTGCATTTGATGATTGGCTTCACAGTCGGGTATACAAGGGTTGTTGCGTTCTGTATTAGTGGAAAACAACTGTTGCACGTCTCCAAAAGTTATTGCCGCTTCCTCTGGAGATGGTCCGTCAACTCGACAATGCTGTTGGTCATGGAGTGGTGGCTTTACGAAATTACGGCATGAAACAGCGTGCTATTGCTCGGCAGTATGGCATCACTCAAGGTCAGGTGTCAAAGATCCTGAAACGAAATGCTCAGAGGGGTGTCCCTACTCCAATACCGAGGCCAGGACGTCCCCGCAGAACCACAAGGAGGGATGATCGCCAGCTGCACCGGTTAGCCCGCAATGGCCATACCAAGTCAGCTAATCGGCTTAGGGCTGAGTGGCAGCAACTGACAAATGTGCCTCTATCCAGAAGGCTCGTCAACCAACGACTGGTTCAAGCAGGCTATCGTGCCAGGCGTCCCCTGAGAAAGCCACGCCTGACCAGACAATACCGCCAGCGCCGATTGCAGTCGGCCAGAGAGCACCGTCAATGGCAGCCAGGACACTGGAATCACGTGATCTTCAGTGACGAGTCTTGATTTCTGGTCTATCGTCAAGATGGCCGCGTCCGAGTGCGCAGACAAGTGCATGAAGCCTACAACAAAGATTGTATAGTGCCAAGAGTCCAAGCTGGAGGTGGTGGGGTGACCGTTTGGGCTGCTTTTCATGCAGGCGGCAAAACTGACCTGGTTGTTCTGAATGGAAACCTGAACCAGTTCAAGTACAGGGCCATTCTGGAAGAAACATTGCTTCCATTTGCTCGTGCAGCCTTTTGAGGAAACTTTGTCTTCCAAGATGACAATGCACGGCCTCATCGTGCTCGCATGATCCAACACTTTCTTGCTGACCGTGGTGTAGAGCACATTGAGTGGCCTGCCATGTCCCCGGATATGAATCCGATAGAGAACTTGTGGGCAGAATTAACGCGTCAAATCGACCACTTGGTCCAGCAGCCGACCTCTGTGTGTGAATTGCAGCAGGCTATTGTCACTGCATGGCGAGCGATTCCTGTCCAAACCTTGGCAAATCTCGTGAACAGCATGCCTCAACGTGTACGTGCTCTCCTGAATGCTCGTGGGGGTTACACGAAGTACTGAACTGTAATTTTACTGTCCGTAATCCCAGTCGCAATTTAACTTTTGTTTTTGTTAAAAAAAAATTTGGCTAATGTGCAAAATAAAGAGATACTTCTGGAAAACGTACAGAAGTTTAACACAGTACTGTCCATGAATTGAGTTCGATATCAGTTTACATCACTTTCAAGGATCAATTTATTTGTTTCGAAATGTCAAATGTGGTTTTTGTTTCTTTAAAGGTCACATTAACAAAATCTAGAACAATTTCAACATAATTCCAATGAACTTTTGGTTCAAAGACATCTTGAAAAGTAAGTTCACCCCCACAAAAAAAATATTCCATATTAAATGCCAAGTCTGTGTATATATACTGTATATATATATATATATTGTTACTGATCGCGGTTTAGATGTTATGATGGGCCGAGCGGATGGTCCAACCGCGACCGTTACAGGATCCCCAATTGGCCCGATTCCACCCGACGTTGACCAGATCGCACCGCAGCTATTCAATAGGGAAAAGACAAAGGCGACACGGTTGTGAAGAAGAAGAAGACAAAAAGGTTGGAAATACTACTAAATTTATTCCTACTATTTACATGCTCAAAGTAACCAAGGAGAAGGAAAGATAATAAAATAATATACAGAAGAATCAGAGACACAGTGCAATTATTAACTTATACAAGCTTAATTAACCCAGGACAGAACAAACAGAACAAACTCACGTACACAAGAAGGATGGAATGGAATGAATGTTGGAAGGAGGAATGGGAAGGTTCGGCTGGGGCAGATGGTTCGGCCTTGATCCCGCACAGGACGTCGGCTGGACCTCGACGGCCACCGATGCCACCGCTATCTGGTCCCCGCGGGGTAACGGGTTGAAGCTGCCTGGTGGAGTCAACGCTGCTTCTCTGGCTCAGCTCAGGGCGTGTCTGCCGTCTCTGGCGCAACTGCTGGTAATTGCCCTTGAACCTTCTCTCTCTTGGCCCTGGTGTCTCCTCACCACCGACAACTCAACGCAACCAACGCAACCACTGACCCTCCTCTGACGACCAACTCACCACTCACTCGCCACTTGCGCGCGCGCCTTTATAGCGCCTCTAGCGATCAAGCCGCCGGCCTTCAGGACACGCCCATCGGTGTGCTCACCTCGGCCCTGGTTGGTCATGCGACCCTCTGGCTCACTCCTCCCCTCTATGACGAGGTGGAGACACGCCTTTCTTCTCCGACCCTGCCTCGTGGTCAATGGCGGTTTTGGAGGGGAGGTAATTGGCAATCGAGGGTTGGCAATCACGAGAGGGGATGTAAAAGAAATGGGGATTTTGGGGATGGGAATGAAAGGGGATCTATTCTTTTTCACTGGTGCAATGGAGTACTTCAATTAATGGGAGACACAGCCTTACCCTAAAACACAGAATAAGAGATAACTATCAAACAGGGGTATTCTATTATTTGGCTGACGTGTATGCTTGTGGACTAATTATGGGATGCCCTTTCACCTTTACACAGCTCCGGAGGTAGGGGGGCGCAGAATAAACAATAATAATAATAATACAGCACACAATCAAAAAAATACAGTCCTCATCTCCGCAACACTGCACCCTCCTCCTCTTAGGCACGTCCCGGGCCTACAACTTTTATTTAGTGTGACACGTAGGTGTAGTTCCCTCTACTTTTAACCTGACCCTGAGTGCGACAGTTTTAAAACATAAATAAATGTGTCCCGCTGCTCCATTGCACCCTGCCTAACAGACTTACGCCCACAGTTAACCGAATTGCGGAATGGTCTTCAAACTACACACTGACGGTGGGAAGCATTATTTACAATGACACTATTTTTATTTACAAAACTAACCCAGGACCTGTGATTGTTCTTTCTGGGGGGGGGGAGACAGTCTGCTCTGCATCAATGCACCATGAAAGCACCCAAAAACGCACCAATACACACCCAAGCACCAATCGGTGCAGTCACCATTGTTCATCAATGTTCAACAATAAAAAAATAAATCAACAACCCCTAACCCTGCAGGTGATCTCTTGCTCTTCGGCTCCCTCTGCTGGTTATTATATTTGGTCTTCCAGATGTTGTCATTCTTTTGCTTTGCTTACTGGCGGCCTATTTGTATTAAAACTTGCACCCAATGTGTCCATTTTAATTTATTTTATTTATGGCCCACAGGGCCGACTAGTGTGGTTCACCTGTGGGGCATCGGTGCCCTGTGGCCAAGGTCCGCCAGCAAGATTTCGGGCCCTCATGGCCGGTTCCAGCAGAGGGGCCATGCCCCAACCCATGGGGTCCATAAGTGGTGCTCGGCCACAGGCATGTGGTCCATAATGTGGTGTATCGATGCAGACAGCTGGTTCTGGGAATTTCGGGCGCACAATGGCCGACCCACGCACGCTCCCCTCGGCACCCAATGGCGCACAGGTCATGTGGGAGACAAAAGGGGAAAGACAAATGAGCGAGGGGTAAGGTCACAAGGGTACACATCAATAAGGCAATGCAAGGCGAAATGCGTACGGAGGGCGAAGTGAGAAAGCTCGTCCCTACCGTACGTCACCCCCCTGTCACCTACACTACCCTTGCCCTTACCCCATATTTACAAAATCTACCCATTTACTACCCAAATTCGTCACTACTGTCACGTCTTCCCCATATTTCTCCTATACCAAATTCGTCTTCACTCCCCCACTATCCAAAATTTGCCATCACCCAATTCGTCATCAATCCTCATAAGGAGGGAGAGATGTAATTACGCACAATGTCACACCCACGTCATGATGCGTCTCACAATCCAAACATTTGCATCAATGAAAAATAATAAAACATGGCATGGTGTGGAGTTCCTGTCACCTCAGGTGAGTGGATGCAGATGGTGCGAGGAGACTTCATCCTAACTACTTTCTAAATGACATTAACACACTTTACACTACCCGGGGTCTCTCCCTGCCAATCCATTGGCCAACTTACACTATGGGTTCTAAAAACCAATTCCCATTGACCAAACTGTGGTGCTTCTCAATTTGGGGTCTCACTCCCCCGATTCATCTCCCGGTGCCCTCGCACAATTTCTGGGCTGCGACGTGTAGCTCTCCCAGCAGGTCTACCCACCTGCACACCTCCACCACTGCAGTTGCCACCCGAGCTTACCTAGCTCCTCACCCTAACCTAACTAACTGGGGAAGGCCCTCTCCTGGCTCTGTCACCCCTTGGTGCCCTCTGGCACTGGGCTACCCGGGTCCGTCCTCCGGATCCTCGGGCCCCATCCACAACTACCGGCTCCCAGAGCCCACCTGCGGCCTCACCTGGCCGACATCCTCACAGTGATGGAGTGCCCAAACCAACTACACACACTAACAGGCTACACGCCCAGCCATTTCCACAACACTAATGCACCCATCCAAAGACCATTCTTTCACTCGCACCACAGATGCCAATATCCAACCACAATTTACCTGTACCCTCTACCTAACACTTACACTACCCGCCCCGGGTATCCGTGATGGGGGTCCACTCTTCCCCCATTCACACCTTCGCACCATCCACTCCACTCCACAATTTCCACCATACTCACTCCACGACCATCCATTCCTATACTCCATACCATTTATTCCATACACCTGTCCTCCATTCACCTGTCGTTGCACACCTGTGCAATCATACCTGGTGCCACCTGCACCCTCCTCCTCTTCCTGGACCATTGGGTCAGCACAATACACAATCACCTTCACTCACTCATACACTGCTCCACACACCTGTTCAGTTGCACACCTGTGCAATCACACCTGTTCAATCACACCTGTTCAATCCTCAAACACACGGCATCATCTCAGCTAACTACTCCCCTCTGAAACTTGCGCTTCCCAGTCGTCCCTTTAAACTATTGCGCTCCCACGTCATTATCATCCACGCTAAGCTACCTGCGTCCCCACTACAGGTATCCTTGTCACTAATTAACCTTAACGTCACCTAATGTCATCTTCGCTAGATCCCTACACACGATATATCCTAACCCACCCGGGCTAGTTTTCACTGCCATCAACCCCATAAACTATCGCGCATTTGCCCCACGTTTGTGAGGGATGACAGAGTTGCCATCCCACCACATCGGGCATCTCCCACTACCAATTTTGCACATCAAATTTCAACAAATCAAAAATTTGCCAATCACTACCCATCATCTGCCAATCATTACTGCCAATCCTTTGCCAATCATCAAATTTTGTTTTTCTAATTTCGGGGCCAAAACACTATCCTCGTCATTACAGTCTACTTACTAATGCCTCTCGGTGCGCCAATTCCCTTCTAAAGCTCGGCTTCGTACAGCCGAGCAATGAACGCGGGTTCTTTGGTGCCGGCGGCTGGATGCGTCCGGCATTCGGGGCAGGGACGGGGGCTTACCCGGGCCGAGATCCCATGCACCACCTCGGCGTGGAGCCATCCAATGTCCTGATCTCGACCTGCCGGCACGTCTCAATAGAAAGTGGTCGCCATGACGACCCTTCCTATCGGGCTGCCCGCTCCGCCTAGTGGAGCCCGGACGCGGCCGTTCCAAGCGAGGCCCAGCGTGGATCGCGTACGGCGGTTCTTTCGAAACCGCCGTGGTTCGGATCCCCGCTGGTCCTCGCGGCACGCGAAGCTGCCCGACGCGCACCGAGGGCCCGATTCGGCTATAAGTCGTTCTAACCTCTAACCCGGTCACCGTCGATGCTTCACCTGCATGCTTACATGCATACGCTACCCCTTTCTTGCTCATACCTCCAGCTGTTCCCAGGCTCCTCGTACCTTTCCTTACACACCTCGGTACACTCATTCCGCTCACCGACTTGGTCACACACCTGACCACCGAAACACCTTGGCACACATTCGTCGCTCGCACACCTCACCAACACACCTCTTCGCGCCCCCTCCTCGGTCACCTCCTCTGTGACAACCACAGGTGTGCTCTCACCCGCACACCCAACCACGTGCCTCACGACCAACTCAAGTGTGCATTCCCACACACGCTCTACCATTCCAGGTGTGCATCCTTCCATTCCAGGTGTACATCCTCGCTCACCTGTCACAACCAACTCACGCTCCGTGTCACTCTCACTACTTTCACCTCCACTCTTGACAGCACACTCACCCTTACTCTCGACAGCGCACTCTTTCCTCATGCACCTGTCCGTTACACACCTTTCTCGCGCACACTCTTGCGCACACTCTTTCGTTACTTCCTCCGTAACACTTGCCACACCGCGCTTCCATGTACCCCCTCGCACACGCGCTACTACCGACTCACTCTCGACAGCACACTCACTAGTCGGCGCGCACTTTTTCCTCACACACCCCATGGTCAGACATTCTCGCACACCTCTTTTTTCGCACACCAGACCTGTCGCACACTTCACCAACGGCCTTTCACGAACACCCGGATCCATAGCAACCCCCAAGCCGACTGAAGCTTTCCTCACATCATATACATTGCCACTCACCTCCGTACCTCGTCTCCGCACCTCCTTTGCCACCTGCAAACTCTTTATTTGGTTAGTGAGCATCACATTATGAGTTGAGCACCGACCTTGCACATATTCCATCACCTCCTCCTGGATTTCTCTTTTAGTTTCTGTCTGTCCCTTCTTAATTTCACTCACCTCTTCTTCCACTTCCTCTAATTTTCGCTTCACCTCTTTTATTCCCCGGTGCGTCTCCTCAAGTTCGTCCTCTAAGGCTACCGTGACCGTCTCTATGTGCATCCTCACCTCTCGGTCCTTCGTCTCCATTATCTCTGTCACCTCGTCCGCCCTCATTGTCAGTTCCTCACGTACCATCTGACATTGCCTCTGTGTCGCTATCAAGTCATTTTTAATTTCTTTTTGTGTCGCCTTTAACCCTCCGAGTACTGCAGTGTTCCTTTGAACCTGCTCCACTAACTCCGTTTGTCCCTCTGTCAGCTGTTCCACCTCCTCCGTCAGATCTTCTATTCCCCCTTGTAACCTAGCCATATTATTCCTCACCTCTTTCTCCATACGCTTCTCACCTCGCTTTACCTCCTCGCGTAGCCCCGAGACCTCCTCACTCACACCTCGTCGTATCTCCTCTTTCATCTCCTCCCTTTCTTTTGTAGATGCCACCCTCATCTGTCCCAATTCATCCCTCTGAGCATCCAATTTGGTTTCTACCCCGATTTTTACCTCCTCTATCTGCTCTCCCATTTGTTTAATTTCTCGGGCGGATTGCTCCCCTATTTCCCGCAATTTGTCCTCCATCCTATTTTCTAACCCCATTAACCCATTTTTCACCTCTTTTATCCCGTTGTCTAACCCCTCAAAATTATTGTCTAACTTCTCACCGGTACCCCTCGCTTCGTCCCTCATTACCCCCATTTGCTCACCCTGAGCATCCATCCGGTTCCCCATTACCCCCATCTGGCCCTCCAATCGCTCACCCTGAGCATCCATCCGGTTCCCCATTACCCCCATTTGGCCCTCCAATCGCTCACTCTGAGCATCCATAAGGGCCTTCATTTGGATCATAAAAAGATTCCAATCCACCAGTGGCGCTGCTACGGTCGCGGGCGCGGCAAAATTTGGTGCCGCTACACCCACGTGCGCGAGGACGCCATTTTGTGCGCCTGATACCCCCTCAACCACATCGCCAATGTTCTCCTCCTCTCCTTCCTCCACATACATTTCCCCGAGGTCCTGGGTCGATTCTACCCCGTCTATCTCTCCCACCGGCATCCCGTCGCCTTGACCAGCCATGGCGCGATTTCAAAGTTCAGGTTTTGTAAAACAAAACAAATTTCGGCCGCTCCAAATTTTGACCAAATTTTTTTTTTCGATGTTTTTAAAATTTGGTTCGGGCCCCGAATCTCACTCCCAGACACCAATTGTTACTGATCGCGGTTTAGATGTTATGATGGGCCGAGCGGATGGTCCAACCGCGACCGTTACAGGATCCCCAATTGGCCCGATTCCACCCGACGTTGACCAGATCGCACCGCAGCTATTCAATAGGGAAAAGACAAAGGCGACACGGATGTGAAGAAGAAGAAGAAGAAGAAGAAGACAAAAAGGTTGGAAATACTACTAAATTTATTCCTACTATTTACATGCTCAAAGTAACCAAGGAGAAGGAAAGATAATAAAATAATATACAGAAGAATCAGAGACACAGTGCAATTATTAACTTATACAAGCTTAATTAACCCAGGACAGAACAAACAGAACAAACTCACGTACACAAGAAGGATGGAATGGAATGAATGTTGGAAGGAGGAATGGGAAGGTTCGGCTGGGGCAGATGGTTCGGCCTTGATCCCGCACGGGACGTCGGCTGGACCTCGACGGCCACCGATGCCACCGCTATCTGGTCCCCGCGGGGTAACGGGTTGAAGCTGCCTGGTGGAGTCAACGCTGCTGCTCTGGCTCAGCTCAGGGCGCGTCTGCCGTCTCTGGCGCAACTGCTGGTAATTGCCCTTGAACCTTCTCTCTCTTGGCCCTGGTGTCTCCTCACCACCGACAACTCAACGCAACCAACGCAACCACTGACCCTCCTCTGACGACCAACTCACCACTCACTCGCCACTTGCACGCGCGCCTTTATAGCGCCTCTAGCGATCAAGCCGCCGGCCTTCAGGACACGCCCATCGGTGTGCTCACCTCGGCCCTGGTTGGTCATGCGACCCTCTGGCTCACTCCTCCCCTCTATGACGAGGTGGAGACACGCCTTTCTTCTCCGACCCTGCCTCATGGTCAATGGCGGTTTTGGAGGGGAGGTAATTGGCAATCGAGGGTTGGCAATCACGAGAGGGGATGTAAAAGAAATGGGGATTTTGGGGATGGGAATGAAAGGGGATCTATTCTTTTTCACTGGTGCAATGGAGTACTTCAATTAATGGGAGACACAGCCTTACCCTAAAACACAGAATAAGAGATAACTATCAAACAGGGGTATTCTATTATTTGGCTGACGTGTATGCTTGTGGACTAATTATGGGATGCCCTTTCACCTTTACACAGCTCCGGAGGTAGGGGGGCGCAGAATAAACAATAATAATAATAATACAGCACACAATCAAAAAAATACAGTCCTCATCTCCGCAACAATATATATATATATATATATATATATATATATATATATATATATATATATATATATATATATATATATATATATATATATATATATATATATATATATATATATATTGTTACAGATCGCGGATTAAGATGTTAGTTACCGAGCGGTTTGGTATTGCCGCGACCGTTACAGGATCCCTGACTCACCCGATTCACCCAGAACTTTGGCCGTATCGCACCACAGCTGCTCAATGAGGGAAAAGACAAAAACGACGCAATGCAAGAGGAAAAGGAATAAAACGAGAAGACGTACAGACGAGTAATGGGGTTTATTATTTACACACACAAGCAAAAAGGAGCAATCAAGTTTTATTTACAACACATAAGACGCAGGTGACACAGTGCAAATTTTAGCTTACCTACAGACTTAATTAAATACCCAGGGACAGAACAAACAAAACAAACTCACGTATACCAGAAGGATGGAATGGAATGAATGTTGGAAGGAGGAATGGGAAGGTTCAGCTGGGGCAGATGGTTCGGGCTTGATCCCGCACGGACGTCGGCTGGACCTCGACGGCCACCGATGCCACCGCTATTTGGTCCCTGCGGGGTAACGGGTTGAAGCTGCCTGGTGGAGTCAACGCTGCCTCTCTGGCTCAGCTCAGGGCGCGTCTGCCGTCTCTGGCGCAACTGCTGGTAATGGCCCTTGGCACCTTCTCTCTCTTGGCCCTGGTGTCTCCTCACCATCGACAACTCAACGCAACCAACGCAACCACTGACCCCTCGACGCCACCACTTCTCACCACCGACTTCTTACCACCGCAACCAACGCAACCACTGACCCTCCTCTGGCAACCGACTCAGACCAACTCGCTACTCACTTCCGTTTGCGCCTTTTATAGCGCCTCCAGCGATTACGCCGCCGGCGTTTTTGACACGCCCATCGGGGTGCTCACCTCGGCCCTGGTTGGTCGCGCGACCCTCGGGCTCCGCCCTCGATGACGACGGGCGGGTACGCCCCTCCTCCCCTCTCTGACGAGGTGGAGACACGCCTTTCTTCTCCGACTCAAGCACATGGTCAATGGCGGTTATTGGAGGCGAGGTGATTGGGAATCGAGGGCTCAGCAATGACGAGAGGGGATGTAATATGGAAATGGAGGTTTTGGGGATGGGAAGGAAAGGGAGATTTTGGGGATGGGAAGGAAAGGGGATCTATTCTCTTTCACTGGTGCAATGGAGTACTTCAATTAATGGGAGACACAGCCTTACCCTAAAACACAGAATAAGAGATAACTATCAACAGGGGTATTCTATTACTTGGCTGATGTGTATGCTCGTGGACTAATTATGGGATGCCCTTTCACCTTTACACAGCTCCGGAGGTAGGGGCGCGCAGAATAACCAATAATAATAATAATACAGCACACAATCAAAAAAATACAGGCCTCATGTCCGCAACAATATATATATATATATATATATATATGTATGTATGTATGTATGTATGTATGTATGTATATATGTATATATATATATATATATATATATATATATATATATATATATATATATATATATATGTATATATATACATACATATATATATATACAGTGGAACCTTGACTTACGAGTGCACCAACTTACGAGTTTTCCGAGATACGAGCCGTCGCTCGGGCGGTTTATTGCTTTGAGATGCGAGCCGAGATCTGAGTTACGAGCTTACGCCACCCGCCACCAGGTGGGTTCCGGTCACGTGGTTATCTTGCCGTGCAAGTATCTCTGCCGTATATCGCTGCTGTTTTGTTTTCGCATTTTGGTTATTTTGGAGCTTACGCCACCAGGTGGGTTCTGGTCACGTGGTTATCTTGCCGTGCAAGTATCTCTGCCGTATATCGCTGCTGTTTTGTTGTCGCATTTTGGTTATTTTGGAGCTTACGCCACCAGGTGGGTTCTGGTCACGTGGTTATCTTGCCGTGCAAGTATCTCTGCCGTATATCGCTGCTGTTTTGTTTTCGCATTTTGGTTATTTTGGAAAATTTTCTTAGTTTTAACCATGGGTCCTAAGAAATTGAGTGCCAAGGGCAGTACTGAGAAGAAGAAGAGGATGATGTGCTTGGATATAAAACACGCAATCGTCGAAAAACATGAGCGAGGTGTGCGTGTTGTCGACTTGGTGAGGCGGATGTGAAGGCAGCTGAAGATTTTATTATAACTTTTGCCGAACTGATAGAAGCCGAACGATACATCCCCCAGCAAATCTTCAACTGTGACGAGACAGGGCTCTTCTGGAAAAAGATGCCGAGGAGGACGTATATAACGGCAGAGGAGAAGAGCATGCCAGGCCACAACTTGTTCAGAGTGCCGGCGATAGCTCGCCTTCTCTTTGTGGAAGACACGGTGAGATCCTCAACATCCAACAACTAATGGGACGCAAACGGGGCGCCCAGTTTAGCGGTACACACATTGATGAATCACCCTGCCTGTGAAACACCGACATGACAGGTTATAGCTGGGTCGGGATTCAAACCCAGGCTGGACAGTTTAGAGTCAAGTGTGCGTACCTCCAGTCCAGGCCATCCTGCCAACTTGTATGCTGCATACAGGTGAAATATAAAGCGCGAGATATTTTTTATATATACTGTATATTTAAAAAAAAATTGGTGTGGTTTTTGGCGGGCTGGAACGGATTAATAGCATTTCAATGCATTTTAATGGGGAAATTTGATTTGAGAAACGAGCAAATTGAGTTACGAGCTCGGTCACAGAACGAATTAAACTCGTAAGTCAAGGTTCCACTGTATATATATATATATATACAGTGGTACCTTGACTTACGAGTTTAATTCGTTCTGTGACCGAGCTCGTAACTCAATTTGCTCGTTTCTCAAATTAAATTTCCCCATTAAAATGCATTGAAATGCTATTAATCCGTTCCAGCCCGCCAAAAACCACACCAATTTTTTTTTAAATATACAGTATATATAAAAATATCTCGCGCTTTATATTTCACCTGTATGCAGCATACAAGTTGGCAGGATGGCCTGGACTGGAGGTACGCACACTTGACTCTAAACTGTCCAGCCTGGGTTTGAATCCCGACCCAGCTATAACCTGTCATGGGTGAATCACAGGCAGGGTGATTCATCAATGTGTGTACCGCTAAACTGGGCGCCCCGTTTGCGTCCCATTGGATGTTAAGGATCTCACCGTGTTTTCCACAAAGAGAAGGCGAGCTATCGCCGGCACTCTGAACAAGTTGTGGCCTGGCATGCTCTTCTCCTCTGCCGTTATATACATCCTCCTCGGCATCTTTTTCCAGAAGAGCCCTGTCTCGTCACAGTTGAAGATTTGCTGGGGGATGTATCGTTCGGCTTCTATCAGTTCGGCAAAAGTTATAATAAAATCTTCAGCTGCCTTCACATCCGCCTCACCAAGTCGACAACACGCACACCTCGCTCATGTTTTTCGACGATTGCGTGTTTTATATCCAAGCACATCATCCTCTTCTTCTTCTCAGTTATAATAAAATCTTCAGCTGCCTTCACATCCGCCTCACCAAGTCGACAACACGCACACCTCGCTCATGTTTTTCGACGATTGCGTGTTTTATATCCAAGCACATCATCCTCTTCTTCTTCTCAGTACCGTGTTTTCCACAAAGAGAAGGCGAGCTTTCGCCGGCACTCTGAACAAGTTGTGGCCTGGCATGCTCTTCTCCTCTGCCGTTATATACGTCCTCCTCGGCATCTTTTTCCAGAAGAGCCCTGTCTCGTCACAGTTGAAGATTTGCTGGGGGATGTATCGTTCGGCTTCTATCAGTTCGGCAAAAGTTATAATAAAATCTTCAGCTGCCTTCACATCCGCCTCACCAAGTCGACAACACGCACACCTCGCTCATGTTTTTCGACGATTGCGTGTTTTATATCCAAGCACATCATCCTCTTCTTCTTCTCAGTTATAATAAAATCTTCAGCTGCCTTCACATCCGCCTCACCAAGTCGACAACACGCACACCTCGCTCATGTTTTTCGACGATTGCGTGTTTTATATCCAAGCACATCATCCTCTCTTCCCTTGGCACTCAATTTCTTAGGACCCATGGTTAAAACTAAGAAATTTTCCAAAATAACCAAAATGCGAAAACAAAGCAGCAGCGATATACGGCAGAGATACTTGCACGGCAAGATAACCACGTGACCGGAACCCACCTGGTGGTGGGTAGCGTAAGCTCGTAACTCAGATGTCGGCTTGCATCTCAAAGCAATAAACCGCCCGAGCGACGGCTCGTATCTCGGAAAACTCGTAAGTTGGTGCACTCGTAAGTCAAGGTTCCACTGTATATATATATATATATATATATATATATATATATATATATATATATATATATATATATATATATATATATATATATATATATATATATATATACATACATACATACAGTATATATATATATATATATATATATATATATATATATATATATATATATATATATATATATACAGTGAAACCTTGACTTACGAGTTTAATTCGTTCTGTGACCGAGCTCGTAACTCAATTTGCTCGTTTCTCAAATTAAATTTCCCCATTAAAATGCATTGAAATGCTATTAATCCGTGCCAGCCCCCAAAAACCACACCAATTTTTTTTGTTACGTGTTTTGAAATAAGAAATATGTACTTTATAAATAACAAATAATGTATAAACAAGCACGACCTCGTATATACTGTACATAATAAGCGGCGTTACGCGCGCTGCTTGTAAACAAGGAGGAAGCGGACAACGCGGTAATTTGTAAGAGTCTTTATTCAAGAGCTCACTGTAACACTGGCGCGCTCCGGGCTGCGCGCCCGGTGTATATCCTGAGGCCACGCCTACCCCTCGGCGTGGCCCCCGCCCACTCGGTGCGCGGAATGATGTCACCACGCCAGTGAGCTTCCGTGTCCGCCACAATGTAAAGAAATAAACTGGTTTTATTAAGTGTATTTAACTTGAAGATCAGACGAAGATGCTCACTCAATTTCTTAGGACCCATGGTTAAAACGAAGAAATTTTCAAAAATAACCAACATGCGAAAACAAAGCAGCAGCGATATACGGCAGAGATGCTTGCACGGCAAGATAACCACGTGACCGGAACCCACCTGGTGGCGGGTGGCGTAAGCTCCAAAATAACCAAAATGCGAAAACAAAGCAGCAGCGATATACGGCAGAGATGCTTGCACGGCAAGATAACCACGTGACCGGAACCCACCTCGTGGCGGGTGGCGTAAGCTCGTAACTCAGATCTCGGCTCGCATCTCAAAGCAATAAACCGCCCGAGCGACGGCTCGTATCTCGGAAAACTCGTAAGTTGGTGCACTCGTAAGTCAAGGTTTCACTGTATATATACATACATATATACATGTGGTTATTTGGTTAGGTGGTTATTTTTTATTTATTTATCCAGCTATGCTGTACCTTAATGGGAGCGATAAGTACAGTCTGCCACATGGCACATTATCTCTGGTATCCACTCATTATATTGAATCGCCTGGATGCATCCGGGAGCAACCAATCAAAATATATCTTCAGTTCTCCAGCTTTCAATGAGCGCACGCAATGACGTCACTGCCATGTACATACGCTCTGCCTGTCAATGATGAGCAGCCTGCCTGATGAGCCCCAAAAGGAAGAAAACCAGGTCGGTAACTGTGAGTTTTACATACACTTATGACAGTATCTGAACTAAGATCAAAAATTCTGCTCTGTCGGACGGTTCAGCTCCCGGCTGCATTCTCAAACGTGTGCGTGCAAATCCGCCATATTTGACGCAGTCTGAGGGAGTTAAAAGCAGTTCGGTCCATCCGTTCAGTGGACTGTTTTAACGAACCGCTTGAATTCGACAATATGTTGATGACAGCTTCCACAGCTCCCTCTACCCCACCCATCCCAACATGATTAATAGTAAATAGCATTTTGAACTTGCTCTGTGCATTCACAAGCTCCAGATCCTTTCCATCAGCGTTCATAAAAGCACCTAATCCAGATACACAGTCCATTCACTGGTCGTGATCCGTCGGGAGATTATGCAGCACATGCCGATTCACTCGGGAAATGCACCAACCCACCTGCTTGGGAGTTGTCAGTACGAGCAGGTGCCCATTCGGCGAGCTGAGAAAGTTATCCAAATATTTAGTTGTGTGGAGGCATAGCACTTTCTCTCAGGTACTTTTCCAAGTACTTGCTGATGTTTTTCGGAAGCTTTTGGAAAAATGTTTGGTGAGCCATTTCAGGTAACAATCCTTATCCTGGCACAATGCATTTTATTTCACCCCAACCTCTTGAGCTTCCTGGAGTTTCTGCGCATGTACTCCGAGCATTTTGGGGTGGATTACGTCTTTTCAAAAGTCGCACGTTGGCCAACCCTATCCCTCCTCCTTTCCATTTACCAGCAGTGACACTATCTTGAAATACTTTCAGCTCACATTAATTATTTGTTATACTCTTGCCTTGGCTCACTTCTAATCTTTGGGGGCATTTACTGCAATCTTTTTAGCTGGCTTTGGGTTTGTCCACAAACCACCAATCATGGTGTGGCATTAAAATCCCATGTTAAACTGTTCACATGAACATTTTTGTGATCCTCTGACAGAGCTTAGGTGGCTCGTCCTGTCACAGAGTCACAGAGTCACAGAGAAGGACAGTGAAGCGTTGCAAGAGTTTGAAATGGCTGGCATCAAAATTGACTGGAGTAAAGGTCAGTGACAACGGTGAATGTGTCGATTACCTCCGGATAGCATTTCCACACCTGCCATGCAGCTTTTTTCCTTTTCCATAGAAAGTTGATGTTGTGTCAGTTTGTGAAACTGTGAAAAACGTGCAATGCCAGCGGTTTGTCTTTCCCCTAAGCAGGAGATGTCGCATTGATGCAGAGGTTAGTGAAATTCTTTCCTGTGCCAAAAACTACTCATGTGACTTCAGCAGGGCACATGGTTAGCAGAGGGTAGAACTTGCCAATCAGAATCATGACGACATCAGTATCCACAGAGTGAAAAAGGTATTTGGGAGATTTGTTCTTCAAGGCATCTTGCAGGAGAACCAGTACCCCACCAGTATTCTGTCAGCGTCCTTGTGGTCACATGTCATGTCACATGGTCAGATCCTCTGACAATCACTTGTTGACCAGCTGTTATCGTAACCTGTTTGTCAGGGGGGAAATCTGTTTCGCTAATCTTGTCAGAGAGAAATGCAAAGATTTCCTGCTCGTTTGAGGGGTCATGGAGAAGAAGCACTTCGCAGTTTCAAGAGATTTTGTTCTGATCAGCAACTTTCCTCCGAATGCCCTTTCCTCCTTTTTTATTTATTCTTATTTTTTTCTCCAACAGACTCTTTAATGCTGCTGGTGACATAAGTATCCCACATGATGTCAACTCTTAGACTTCTCAAATTCCTTCATTTTCCTTCAAATTCCTCCTGGCTGTCTTTCCGATCAATCATCCTTTGTATCGTACCTCAATGAGATTGACACATTCAATTGATGGTGTGGGGACTTCTGTCTCACTCTGTATGTGTGCAAAACTAAAGAGATGATTTTGGATTTTCGAAAAGTTCACAATCACGAGCCTGTAAGCATAAATGGTGATAAGGTGGAAATTGTTAACAAATTCTAACACCTGGACACTATTATTGATAACAAGCTAACTTACCGAATAAGTTATGATAAGCTAATGTTGACCAATTCCTTACTGATCAGTGTTTTGTCATTAAATTTGATTTCCTGGTACAGTTATTTATCCCTGGTGTTGGCTTAGCGGTTCGGGTGCCGGCTTGGGATCCTAGGATCCTGGGTTCGAATCCCGGTCGATCGCTGAATTAACGCCAGGGGGGTTGACTCAGCCTGTCATCCTTCCGAGGTCGGCAAATTGAGTACCAGCTTGCTGGGATGAATGATCACGGTGTGTACCCCGATTTAGAATAGGTACCTACGCATCGTAAGAGCGTGACCAAGACCAAGGGTTGGCGTCAGGAAGGGCATCCGGCCATAAAAATATTGCCTCAAACAGGGAACCATGATTGCCATGGGGCCTTCAAGGCTAACCCCCGCTCTAGCGGGGAAAATGGCATTAAAAACGGTCATTCATATTCATATTCAGTTATCTAAATGTGCGGAACAAGTCACGAGTGAGAAAAGTCATTACATTGACATTTAAAGTGGGTGAGCCTTCAGCCAGTATGGAGTCTCTATACATGCGAGCATTGGAAAGGACGTCGGTGCAGGTGTGTACCGATGAAAGTCACTTATTGAACGGACTTTTTGAAAAACTGCCATCAGGGAGATGCTTTCGTGTTAGGCGAATGAAGAAGAGCATTTTCCAAAAGTCATTTGTACCATGTGCAATAATTCAATTCTCCCCGCCCCCCATTCCCAGGAGTCTTCACAACCGAACTCCCAGATTGCACACAAGAATTGATGACAGATGTCACAAAGAGCTTCTACCAACAGTTCCTGCCCATAACACAGGTCAACTGAAGACTGAACATCTGCTGACACAGGTGTGTGAATTGACAGCTCTGAAATGCTGAATCTTACCGGGCAATCTCTCAACACCATTCTTATTTCTCATCCGTTTAAAAAAAATAATTTTCACTTGCTTTCTCATATTCCAAATTTTTTGCCGCGTCGCAGACGCTGGTCATAGAGTGCCCTCTGCTGTTGTTGTTGTTCTTCTTGTTCTTGTTCTTGCAGAGAAGACAAAACCTCAAAGCTCCACCCATTCTGGGAACCATAGCTCCACCCATTCTGGGAGAGGCTTCATATAAACAAATATCCACCATTTTATTAACTCGCATAGCTTTGAGGCCTGTTTTGTAGGCCTGTGGTGTCTTCCTCTCTCACACAGTTTTATTTCAAATCAAATTCGATATATCATTTCATTTTTCACAGTCGCTAACATAGTTTTAGACTCGGTTGAAAAAAAACAGGAAGAAAATCCGATGAAAGTTGCCCTTTATAGAACGAAATGAATTCTTAAAGGCCTGTAACTTCAAGTCCATTGAGATAGATATTTTTTAAATCGCGGCATGGTCAGTCATACACCGCCCGAAATAACAGACGGGAAAATGCCGAGATATATTAAAAATTCGTCCATTTGATGACAATCGTCACGATGAAATATTTAATTTATACGCCGTCACAATAATGTGGAGAGAGGAGCATAGCTTCGTTCACGTGTTGCCACATACGGGAAATTGCCGAGATATATATTTTTTAAATCGCGGCATGGTCAGTCATACACCGCCTGAAATAACAGACGGGAAAATGCCGAGATATATTAAAAATTCGTCGCCACACACGGGAAATTGCCGAGATATATTTTCACTTTGCACAAAAATAACATCAAGTAATCGAATCAATAGGAATGTCCTGTGCCTATAACATCGACGTTATAGGCACAGCTGCATCTGGGCATTGTGTAACATCGACGCGGCTTTTGTTTTAATTAAAACTTTTTGTACTTGTTAATTAAAGGTTCCACCAACTAGTATCGCTGCCCAGCATGCAAGGTGTACTTCAGCCTTGCTGGTTGGGATGCTATACAAGTTGGTGATGCCTTCATTTTTGAATGTGGATGGATCATCCCATATTCCATCACTTATCTTCCAGATGAGTATTTTCTGAATGTCTGAGAAATTTCTAAGATTTGTGCAGGCAAATGTGAAACACGAGTGTTCTAAAAGTGTATTTATACTTGTATATGCTGTCAAATGGTTATAGATGCTTACCCCTCTGCACAGCAATTGTATGATGCAATTATTACCTCCGCCACTGAAGGTGGATGGAGGTTATGTTTTCACCCCTGTTTGTCTGTCTGTGAACAAGATGTCTCAAAAAGTTGTGGACGGATTTGGACAAAACTTGGTTGCGTATGTGACAAGATCATACAATCGATCACTTAACCCCACTTTTCGCTTCGCTCGTGCAGGGTAAAGAGTGGTGGTGAGCAGTGGTTCTGGATTTATCAGTTTCACTAGGTGGGGGTTGCTGGCGGACCGCATGCATCCTTCAGATCCATGAAGGGAACAGAGCATGGATAGGGTAGAGGATGCAAGACCAGAAATGAGGCGGAAGAAGACGGAGACCACCAACTCTGCTTCATCGCGAGAGATACCAATGCTTTTGAAAGATTAGTCAGACAGAACAGTCACTTATAACGATCACAAGATTCAGGACATGCTTTAGTCGATGCATGTTTATCCAGTTATGACATAACGATACACATTGCTGGATGACCTGGATATAATGATTGCTTTGTCCCGGCAAGTTGAATGAAAAAATCCTTGAAACACAGATGAGATTGCCAAAAATATTCCAGATTAAAAACCTTAAAAGATACAATCATTTTATTATTCCCTGCGTTTCTGCGTCACCTTGGTGGTGAAATACACTGCCAAGGGGCTCCGCTGAGGAAGAGGTACGGGTACACTCATTTGGTGTGGTGTGCTTCGACCCGCCCTATTGGAAGAGACTGGGGAAGAGGCCTGGAGACGACAAGAAACAGAATTTCTTTTCGGAAATGGAATATAGGAAAAGTCAAATCAGTGGCTATACAATTTGCAGTGTTTTAACAGCTCGTTGCATGGTATGGTCAATTTATGCTCCCCAGCAGCATTTTACCCACCCTGGAAGACCTGCTTTCATCATTACATCTGTTAAAACCATGCAAAATGATTTATACTCTACTGGGCTGTGAATAAATAGAGCTCGTACTGCTCACTCGTTCTTCATTTTAATCGATTTATTTATCCACTTGTAGTCTGAAAGCATGCCCCCCCATCATCTGCTTGCAGTCTGAAAGCATGCCCCCCCATCATCTGCTTGCAGTCTGAAAGCATGCCCCCATTGCAAGCACACCCCACTAGTATATAACAGCCAAGAACCTGTCCTTACAGATGGGGTAATAATGTCCATAGAATTTCGGACGGGGTAATAAAAACCACAGAATTATGGACGGGGTAATAATGCATAATTTGGAATTGGCATAATTGTGTTAGACTTGTAATAACCCTTCCTAATGGGAGCAACACTGTGCCTTACATATTTACATAGAGAAAATTGGGGTCCTCTCCCCTTCCTGACCCTCCGGGACTATGATTTTTTTTGTTTTACCTCCTAAAACCTTCATATGCACACCCCGAGTGCAATCACCAGTTTTTAACTCATCCTATCCAGTAGTTCAGAAATGCATAGAAGTCGAACAAACAAACTCCTCTTGAGCAAGCACAGGGCGCACAACTTCGGGGGAGGAATAAATCGATTTGGAAAACAAACTGGTAGAGAAAATATGAGAATTTGGAGAACAAATGCAGGAGGAAACTCACCGAAACAGTTAGGGTTTTGGGGCTGCAGATTAAATTAATATTATGCAAGGACGAATTGGAATCAAAATGTAATAAGACCGATTAGTTGGAGCATGGGATGGGAACATTGGGAAATAAATTAGGAGACATTGAGGGGAAAATGGTAAAGTTGGAAAGCAAGATGTAGGGAAGAATGGAGGATAAAGGGAATTCATTAGAATCAAAACTGGAGGATAGGTGAGGAGAGATAGAGGATAGAATTACCACGGAAATAGTGTTGAAGCAGGAGGTAACAAGAATGGCACTGGGTAGGACGCACACCTCTGCCAGGCTGAAGGGATTACGCTTTGTATCCCACTGATAGGCCAGATCTGGATCCGGACGGAAACCAAAATTGAATCGGCTTGTTCTTGTCCCCTATCCAACTCGTCCACCTAATTTTGTCATAATCCGTCCATACATTTTTGAGATATCGTGACAAATATCGTTTTTTGCCAATCACTCAATGGTAAAGAATTCCCTAACAAAATTTTTTTTAAAATCCCATATCCAGATCCGTATTCGGATCTTCACCAAAATTGAATCAATTCTTCCTTTTCACACACCCAACCTGTTCACCAAGTTTCGTCCGAACCGGTCCATAAAGTTTTGAGATATCGTGATTTGTATCGTTTTTGGCGTTATCTCTCAATGGTGAAGAATCACAATTTCTTTGTAATCGATGCAGAAAGTGCATCGACGTCTCCTGACATCCTTGTTCGAGATTTGATCATATGGTAGATCTTTTTGATCTGCACCACAGGCCTGAGATCTTAATATAATTAAACACTGCAGTCGCAACACTGCAATTTCATCATTTATTGCATGGTATCTCTGGCTATGGACCACATTGAGATCGACTTATTTAATTTCTGCTTGTAATTGTCAAAATGTCTGCTCTGGGTCTGGACACCAGTTTAACTTGTTCTCGATGAATCATCGATTTGATTAAACCTCGATTGTTGTTATGAGAAACGCAATTTATTTCATCTTTGTCTCCCTTCCAGCTGTTTGACAAGGATGGCTCGCACTTTTTAATTTCCTTTTTACGATGGTCAGATGCAGCCTTTGGCCGAGAGGAGAATGCACCCGTACAAGCCGAATGGTACAAGAGAAAATCTATTTTGTCGCATTAAAATGTTTTCACTATCGCCAACATTAGCATTGTGACATGGGCCTGTGTGGTGCATCAAGCAGGTGTGTGGTTGTGCACATACGTACTCAGATGGTTGTCCATTTGCTTTTTCTTCTAAAGTAACAATTAGTCGACAGTTTAATTCCACTCGATAGGCCCAGCTAGGTGTCCATTTGTTTACCTGTAAGGAAAAGAGTGCGTGGAACACAAGCTTCCCTTTTTTATTTTTTTATTTTTGCTTGAAGGAGACTCAGAAACGTATTTCTAAACGAGTCATCATTTGGTCCAACTCTTGTAGCAACTTGACGCTTTAAAAGCCTTTTGATCATTGTATATCGAGTTCTGACGGTCCTTTTTAAAAATAAATCTATCCGAACTTGGCACAGGTATTCGCTGTAATACATATTGATACTGTTTCAAATGGGGGTTCAACAGGTCAAAGATCAAAGGTCACATGACCTTTGAAGATCATTTTGCAGAGCATGACGAGTTGGAAGCATCTAATCCTAATGTGTCTCTTTTCTCTCTCACGTGACTTAATATTTCATGTGACGTTTACTTGAGATCAGACTTAACGATACATTGACATTTAATGCAGGCGGAGGTATATCCGAAGACTCATTCGCCTGAAAATGTATTTTCTCATTCCTTTTTGCTTTCCTGCAAAATGAGCTTTTTGCCCTTGGTCTTTCACATCCAGCTGGGCTCACTTCCTGCTTCACACCACTCAGCAGCTTCATATCTCTATCACACGCTGCTGTTGTCACTTTGCTAGCTATCCCAGGACTCGAAAATCCCCCAAGTTTCACAAACTGGCTGTTTTTTTCCTCTGCCTTCTGTTTGTGGTTTGAACATTTATTTACACGTTTTGGTTGAATATCTGAACAAAGTCTCAATAAAGTGCAGTTTGCAGATGATGTAAAACTTTTTTTTTAATGCATTCATTGAAGGCTCAGGAAAGATCATGAACGAGTACACACAAATCCTATTTTTAAAACATTTATGACCTCGTTTTTATATTAGGATCTGATATTTTCTTCAAATCTCATGAGAAATGCATCAGGAGATTTGTTTGGGATATCCCAAGCAGAATGAGGATATAGCTGCTCTTCATTATAAGAGGGTTATCACTGCTCTTGCTCTGACGCATTCATACCTGAAATGTCGGCTTCACACCAAAGGGTTTGGAGGTGGGAGTTAACAGGGTTGAGAAAAGATCTTGGTTTTGGATTGGGATGATCTGGGATGGTGGTGAACAACTGTCTTGAAGACCTGGAGGGAAGAATTAGATTGAAGAGGATGTGAAGTTTGTTCTACAGGTGGGGAAAAAGAGGAACAAATGAGTGAAGGTGAGCAGTGATCCTGGATTTAGGTAGTTTCACCAGAAGGGGGTTGATGGTGGACTGTGTGTGGCCTGCAGAAACCTGGGGGAGACAAACCATGGAAAGAGCAGAAAGAGCAGTTTGTGTACCTTACCTATGTGTACCAAATGAGTGGAGGTGAGCAGTGATCCTGGATTTAGGTAGTTTCACCAGAAGGAGGTTGATGGTGGACTGTGTGTGGCCTGCAGAAACCTGGGGGAGACAAACCATGGAAACAGCAGATATGGTGCAAGACCTTAAAGGAGGCAGGAGAAGACAGAGAGACCACCGACCTTTCTGTGATGGGAAAGTGATAGGCCCATTGACTCATGGTGTTTAGCATACCTCAATCAACATCCTGTTGATTTCATCCATCCTCATTCCCTATACCTCTGTGTACCTTATTTTCTAATCTAAAATGCACGTGCTGTGCTCGGGAATCTCAGAATTTGTTTGGTAGTTCCACAAAAATCCAGCTCAAGGGAGGGCCAATTGACAATCCATCGTCTACTTCATGAACAATGAAACAAGCTCCTAGAACACAAATGAACATAATAAGAAAAGGAAAGACCATTTGTCCCAAATACCTTCCCAAATTTACAAAAAGACAAAATTTTGCGATAACTTACCCTTCTGAAGCTTTTGCAGAAACAGTATAGTTTAGCATGCTTTTGTTTTGACATAGTAAAAACATTTTAAACTATACAGTGTAAGTAAAAGAAAAATTAATAATTAATTACTTTTAAAAATTATATAATAGAATTATTATGATGAAAATAATGTTTTATTATTAAATTATATATTTAATAAATTATATATTTATAAATTATATAATTAATAAATTAATTTAATTATTTATAAATTAATTATTTTAATCTAATTAATTAAATTAATAAATTATCTAATTATATTGTCGCGTGACTACCGTTGGTTCCTAATTTGGAGCGCTCCCACAACCACTCGTATACAGACAATGGGATAAAATAACCTGAAAACGTGTAATTTATGTAGGGGACTCAACTCAAATCGGCAATAATTAACATACCCCACTCCTCATAATGGGGTCGAAGATACGCTTAATCCGAACACACGGTCTACCGGATCCCTCTTATAGTACATCGAGGTGGTTCTTCTTCTTCGCGGCATTGGAGCACACTAATCCATACACTCTACCTGGCCTATGGTATCCCTACCCCCTACAAACGTAACAATATATTTAATAGAATTTATATTTGTTTAATTATAAATGTATTTAATATAAATTATTAAATAAATGTAATTATTATAATTTATATATTGTTAATTAATTTAAAATTTATAACGTCTTTGTCCAGGTATCAGAATAAAGTTTTGTTTCTTTGGACAGGTCAATTAAAGCATGTACGTGGTTACTCACCATTACTCACTGCAAACACATAACCCTGGTGTTGGGCTAGCGGCTAGGGTGCCGGCTTAGGATCCTAGGATCCTGGGTTCGAATCCCGGTCGATCGCTGAATTAACGCCAGGGGGGTTGACTCAGCCTGTCATACCTTCCGAGGTCGGCTAATTGAGTACCAGCTCACTGGTAATTCCCTGTTTGTCGTTAAAGGCGACAAAAAGGGTTGGCGTCAGGAAGGGCATCCGGCCGTAAAACATTGCTTCAAAAAGGGGACCGAAAAACAACAACAACCACGGCTCCCGAAAAAGGCCAACCCCCGCTTTGCGGGGAAAAATGGCCTCTAAAGGTGGTTATATTTTTACTCACTGCAAACAACCAAAATGTTTGTTTTTAATGTTTTGTTCAATGAGCCTTTATTACTGTTATTAACGAATCGTGCTTTAATTGTTGTCTGCAAACCCGAATATTGACTTCTGTTGTTGCATGGACGGCAACCTTCTGACGGTACTCGATCCCACCTATGCCGTTCCCATTCACGCTGAAGCCGAGGCTTTGAGGACAGCTGAACGTATCACTGTTTTGCACGAACCAATGCTGAGGGGTTAACAGTCTGTGATCCAGCTGGATCTACTACTGTGTCACTTATACAACAGGATTACCACAAATTTCGCCCTCCCGACATCCTAAACTAGGCCAACAACACTGCAATACCCAAACATGATGCAGAAACCAATTCTAAGCAAAGCCATTGAAGCCATCATCTTAATTGATATCAAATCCCCCTGTCAATGCGTTGTGATCCTCATCTTCACTGATGATCCTTCTAATTCCCTGGAAAATCTTGCTTATCTCTGACGATTCCACCATTTGCCTTATCTCTCATCCTTCAGATAGGCAGACAACAGCCTCTTCTTTCTCTGCAGACCTTGATGGAATCAGGAACTGCTCCTTCATTTGGAATGTCTTTCAACGCAAAAAAAGAATCGGTCCATCTCTTCAAAAGACGGGAAGACTTTGGTTGGTCCTGGGATGTCGGAGGAGCTCAATATGAACGTCGGTTAAGGTAGGGAAGCGCTCTCAGCCCACTCCTGTTTAGCTGGTAAGCAGGAAGGTAACATGAACGATATTCTGGGAAGGACATTGTATGTGGACGATCTGGCTGTTGTGGTGGAGAGTGGGTGGGAGATGCAGGAAGTACTAGAGGAGTGGAAGGAGGCATTTGAGAAACATGAAAATGAGCATGGAGAAGACTGAGGTGATGTTGGTCGGGCAGCAGAGAAAATAAATGAATATCAAGTTAGAGGGGAAGGAGATCAAACAGGGAAATTGGTTTGATTATAATTATCTGAGGGGACAGAGACTGGGTTGGTAAGTCAGAGGCAGAGGTGCGGCGGAGGATTCAGGTGGGTGTGAATGTGTGGACGAGGGTGGAGGGTGCAATGGCAGACAGAAAGATTTCAAGGAGATTGAAAGGGAAGGTTCTTACACTTTTGTCGTGTGTAATTCCGGCCTACCATTATTGTCTGGAGACGGTGGCACTGACAGAGAGACAACAACAGAGGCTGCAGGTTTGTCAAAACAACTGTCAGGAGGATTGTAGGAGTGAAGAGGGTGGATAGAAGGAGAATGGATTAACTGAGGGAGGAGATTGATGTGCAGATGAGTTTGCCGGGGAGATTGGTGAAATGCCGGCTGACATGGGCTGGACATTGGGTGCGGATGGGGGAAGAGAGAATGCCAGGGAGTGGATAGGTTGAGGGAATAAGGTAGGAGGAAAAGAGGTAGATGGGAGGATTCTGTGAAGAGGGATATAAGTAAGATGGGGTGGGTGGAGAAAGTTGGCTGAGGACAGAGGGGAGTGGAGGAGTATCATGGGCAGGGCAAAAGCTTGGTGCCATTGGACCTCACCACTTATCAAGGGAAGAGGAGGAGAACGCAGTGTCTTGCGAACCCTCCATCTCCTTCCTCAGCAAACTTCAAGAGGTTCAGTTACTGAAATGTTTGGGCTGTGCTGGAAGGATGGCCTAACGCTGGAAAGATGGTCCGCACCTTGGCCAAATTCCAAACTCCTGCCTTAACTAGCAGAGGGCACAGCAACACTCTCAGCCAATGATGCTACCAGCACTGATGTACTGCATATGAACAGGGGAAAAAAAATCTTACTTGAAAAGTAGGTCAAGATCTAATAATCTTTTCCCAAAGTTGCAGCACAAACACAGGTGGAGGATCATAGGGGACATATTCCGAATGACATCGAGGAAATTTATCTTTCCATCTTGTGAACGAAACATCTGCTCATGGATGTCAAGATCAGACATTAACTGCCTCGTGAACAGCGATATTGAATATCCCAATGTATTCCATTCTTACCTCCGTCACCGAAGTTGGATGGAGGTCATGTTTTCGTCCGACTGTTACTTGCAAAATCAAACATTTTTCAGGTACTCGTATATTGGTCTGCCGACTGTTATTCTATGTCTGTTTGTTTGTCACTTGCATACAGGTAACAATTCTAAACCGATCGTCATGAAACTTCACCAAGTTGTGGAGGGAGTCTCAACTGAGAAGCCTATTGATTTTGAGGTCAAAGGTCATCTTGCGGTGGAATTTCTAAAGTCGTCATTTTTAATCCGATTGACTTGAAAGTTGAGCAGGATTTGTATATTGGGTCACTGAATTGGGAAAGCAACTTTTTTTTGAAGTCAAAAGCTCAAAGGTCAACTCAAGGTCAAACTTCTAAAATCATCAAATATTAACCTGGAAATTAAACAGCAATTATATGCATCACATCCCTGATTCAGTTCATTACTGAATTTAGAAATCAACGATATTTGAGGTCAAAGGTCAACTCAAGGTCAAACTTCTAAAATCATGAATTTTCATCTGAAAATTTGTCAATTTTCATTCGATTAACTTGGAACTTAAACAGCAATTGCAAAGTGCCTCAATAAATTGGGAAACCAACTATTTTTGAGATAAAAAAGTAGACTCAAGGTCAAACACATAAAATCATCAAATATTAACCTGGAAATTAAACAGCAATTTTATAGTATATCGCTGAATTTGGAAACCACTTATTTGTGAGGTCAAAAGGTTAAAGGTCAACTCAACGTCAAACTTCTAAAATCATCAAATATTAACCTGGAAATTAAACAGCAATTATATGCATCACATCCCTGATTCAGTTCATCACTGAATTTAGAAATCAACGATATTTGAGGTCAAAGGTCAACTCAAGGTCAAACTTCTAAAATCATGAATTTTCATCTGAAAATTTGTCAATTTTCATTCCATTAACTTGGAAATTAAACAGCAATTGCAAAGTGCCTCAATAAATTGGGAAACCAACTATTTTTGAGATAAAAAAGTTAACTCAAGGTCAAACACATAAAATCATCAAATATTAACCTGGAAATTAAACAGCAATTATATGCATCACATCCCTGATTCAGTTCATCACTGAATTTGGAAACCAACTATTTTTGAGGTCAAAGGTCAACTCAAGGTCAAACTTCTAAATTCATCTATTTTCATCTGACTAATCAATTTTCATCAGATTGACCAGTGCTTTGATTAAGATCATGTGCATCAGAATCTTAATGAAATGGACAATTTGATGCATCCATGGCACCTTTTTTCTGTGGAGTGGGAGCGGATTTTGCAAGTTTCTTGCTCTGCACAAGGACTTTCTTGTTACTTGCCGGAAAAAATTCCGCCAAGTATGTTAGTTGGTTGGTTTATTACTTGCCGGAAATTTTTTTCCGGCAAGTATGTTGATCTGTTCGTTTGTTACTTGCCGGAAAAGATTCCGGCAAGTATGTTGATCTGTTCGTTTGTTACTTGCCGGAAAAATTTTCCGGCAAGTATGTTGATCTGTTCGTTTGTTTGTCTGTCTGTCTGTCTGTCTGTCTGTCTGTCTGTTTGTCTGTTTGCAGCACTACGTCTACACCGTTGCATGTAGAATCGCCAAACTTGGCACACATATTGGTCTTGCCCTCTAATATACTGTGCCCAAATGATGACGTCATCGGTGACGTGGTTCGGCCGCCATCTTGGAAAAACCGAAAAACTTTGCACCTCCATATCTCCGAAAGTGCTGAACAGAAAAAATTGAGACATGGCTCATTGTAAAGAACTCTCCATGGGGAATAAAATATGTTAATGATGACGTCATCAGTCACGTGGTCGGCCGCCATCTTGGAAAAACGGCAAAACTTTGCACCACGATATCTCCAAAAGTGCTGAACAGAAAAAATTGAGACATGGCTCATTGTAAAGAACTCTCCATGGCGAATAAAATATGTTAATGATGACGTCATATGTCACGTGGTCGGCCGCCATCTTGGAAAAACCGAAAAACTTTGCACCTCCATATCTCCGGAAGTGCTGAACAGAAAAAATTGAGACATGGCTCATTGGTAAGAACTCTCCATGGGGAATAAAATATGTTAATGATGACGTCATATGTCACGTGGTCGGCCGCCATCTTGGAAAAACCGAAAAACTTTGCACCTCCATATCTCCGAAAGTGCTGAATAGAAAAAATTGAGACATGGCTCATTGTAAAGAACTCTCCATGGGGAATAAAATATGTTAATGATGATATCATCGGTCACGTGGTTCGGCCGCCATCTTGGAAAAACCGAAAAACTCTGCACCTCCACATCTCCAAAAGTCCTGAATAGAAAAAATTGAGGTATGGCTCATTGTAAAGAACTCTCCATGGGGAATAAAATATGTTAATGATGACGTCATCGGTCACGTGGTTCGGCCGCCCTATTTGTCCTAAATGGCCGATAAAAAAGTACATTCCGGCAAGTCCTCGGTCTCTGACCGATTTTTCATCTGTCTGTTTGTTACTTGCCGGAAAAGATTCCGGCAAGTATGTTGATCTGTTCGTTTGTTTGTTACTTGCCGGAAAAGATTCCGGCAAGTATGTTGATCTGTTCGTTTGTCTGTTTGTCTGTTTGTCTGTTTGTCTGTTTGTCTGTTTGTCTGTCTGTTTGCAGCACTGCGTCTACACCGTTGCACGGAGAATCGCCAAACTTTGCACACATATTGGTCTTGCCCTGGAATAGAATGTGCCCAATTGATGACGTCATCGGTGACGTGGTTCGGCCGCCATCTTGGAAAAACCGAAAAACTTGGCACCTCTATATCTCCGAAAGTACTGTACAGAAAAAATTGAGACATGGCTCATTGTAAAGAACTCTCCATGGGGAATAAAATATGTTACTGATGACGTCATATGTCACGTGGTCGGCCGCCATCTTGGAAAAACGGCAAAAATTTGCACCACTATAGCTCCAAAAGTGCTGAACAGAAAAAATTGAGACATGGCTCATTGTAAAGAACTCTCCATGGGGAATAAAATATGTTACTGATGACGTCATATGTCACGTGGTTCTGCCGCCATCTTGGAAAATCCGAAAAACTTTGCACCTCCATATCTCCGAAGGTGCTGAACAGAAAAAATTGAGACATGGCTCATTGGAAAGAACTCTCCATGGGGAATAAAATATGTTAATGATGACGTCATCGGTCACGTGGTTCGGCCGCCATCTTGGAAAATCCGAAAAACGTTGCACCTCTATCTCCAAAAGTGCTGAACAGAAAAAATTGAGACATGGCTCATTGTAAAGAACTCTCCGTGGGGAATAAAATATGTTAATGATGACGTCATCGGTCAGGTGGTTCAGCCGCCATATTTGTCCTAAATGGCCGATAAAAAAGTAAATTCCGGCAAGTCCTCGGTCTCTGACCGATTTTTCATCTGTTTGTCTGTCTGTTTGTCTGTCTGTCTGTTTGCAGCACTGCGTCTACACCGTTGCACGTAGAATCGCCAAACTTTGCACACATATTGGTCTTGCCCTGGAATAGACTGTGCCCAATTGATGATGTCATCGGTGACGTGGTTCGGCCGCCATCTTGGAAAAACCGAAAAACTTTGTACTTCTATATCTCCGAAAGTACTGAACAGAAAAAATTGAGACATGGCTCATTGTAAAGAACTCTAGATGGGGAATAAAATATGTTAATGATGACGTCATTGGTCACGTGGTTCGGCCGCCATCTTGGAAAAACCCGAAAACTTTCTATATGTAGAATCTTTCTATACGTAGAATAGCCAAACTTTGCACACTTATTTGTCTTGCCCTCTAATATACTGTGCCCAAATGATGACGTCATCGGTCACGTGGTTCGGCCGCCATCTTGGAAAAAATTTGCACCTCCATATCTCCGAAAGTGCTGAATAGAGAAAATTGAGACATGGCTCATTGTAAAGAACTGTCCATGGGGAATAAAATATGTTAATGATGACGTCATCAGTCACGTGGTTCGGCGGCCATCTTGGAAAAACCGAAAAAATTTTGCACCTCTATATCTCCGAAAGTACTGAACAGAAAAAATTGAGACATGGCTCATTGTAAAGAACTCTCCATGGGGAATAAAATATGTTAATGATGATGTCATATGTCACGTGGTCGGCCGCCATCTTGGAAAAACGGCAAAACTTTGCACCACTATATCTCCAAAAGTGCTGAACAGAAAAAATTGAGACATGGCTCATTGTAAAGAACTCTCCATGGGGAATAAAATTTGTTAATGATGACGTCATATGTAACGTGGTTCGGCCGCCATCTTGGAAAAACCGAAAAACTTAGCACCTCTATGTGTCCAAAAGTGCTGAATAGAAAAAATTGAGACATGCCTCATTGTAAAGAACTCTCCATGGGGAATAAAATATGTTAATGATGACGTCATCGGTCACGTGGTTCGGCCGCCATATTTGTCCTAAATGGCGGATAAAAAAGTACATTCCGGCAAGTCCTCGGTCTCTGACCGATTTTTCATCTGTCTGTTTGTCTGTTTGCAGCACTACGTCTACACCGTTGCACGTAGAATCGCCAAACTTGGCACACATATTGGTCTTGCCCTCTAATATACTGTGCCCAAATGATGACGTCATCGGTGACGTGGTTCGGCCGCCATCTTGGAAAAACCGAAAAACTTTACACCTCCATATCTCCGAAAGTGCTGAACAGAAAAAATTGAGACATGGCTCATTGTAAATAACTCTCCATGGGGAATAAAATATGTTACTGATGAAGTCATCAGTCACGTGGTTCGGCCGCCATCTTGGAAAAACCGAAAAACTTTGCACCTCCATATCTCCGAAAGTGCTGAACAGAAAAAATTGAGACATGGCTCATTGTAAAGAACTCTCCATGGGGAATAAAATATGTTAATGATGACGTCATCAGTCACGTGGTCGGCCGCCATCTTGGAAAAACGGCAAAACTTTGCACCACGATATCTCCAAAAGTGCTGAACAGAAAAAATTGAGACATGGCTCATTGTAAAGAACTCTCCATGGCGAATAAAATATGTTAATGATGACGTCATATGTCACGTGGTCGGCCGCCATCTTGGAAAAACCGAAAAACTTTGCACCTCTATATCTCCGAAAGTACTGAACAGAAAAAATTGAGACATGGCTCATTGTAAAGAACTCTCCATGGGGAATAAAATATGTAAATGATGACATCATCAGTCACGTGGTTCGGTCGCCATCTTGGAAAAACGGCAAAACGTTGCGCCACTATATCTCCAAAAGTGCTGAACAGAAAAAATTGAGACATGGCTCATTGTAAAGAACTCTCCATGGGGAATAAAATATGTTAATGATGACGTCATATGTCACGTGGTCGGCCGCCATCTTGGAAAAAGGGCAAAACTTTGCACCACTATATCTCCAAAAGTGCTGAACAGAAAAAATTGAGACATGGCTCATTGTAAAGAACTCTCCATGGGGAATAAAATATGTTAATGATGACGTCATCAGTCACGTGGTCGGCCGCCATCTTGGAAAAACGGCAAAACTTTGCACCACGAAATCTCCAAAAGTGCTGAACAGAAAAAATTGAGACATGGCTCATTGTAAAGAACTCTCCATGGGGAATAAAATATGTTAATGATGATGTCATATGTCACGTGGTCGGCCGCCATCTTGGAAAAATGGCAAAACTTTGCACCACTATATCTCCAAAAGTGCTGAACAGAAAAAATTGAGACATGGCTCATTGTAAAGAACTCTCCATGGGGAATAAAATTTGTTAATGATGACGTCATATGTTACGTGGTTCGGCCGCCATCTTGGAAAAACCGAAAAACTTAGCACCTCTATGTGTCCAAAAGTGCTGAATAGAAAAAATTGAGAAATGCCTCATTGTAAAGAACTCTCCATGGGGAATAAAATATGTTAATGATGACGTCATCGGTCACGTGGTTCGGCCGCCATATTTGTCCTAAATGGCGGATAAAAAAGTACATTCCGGCAAGTCCTCGGTCTCTGACCGATTTTTCATTTGTCTGTTTGTTACTTGCCGGAAAAATTTTCCGGCAAGTATGTTGATCTGTTCGTTTGTTACTTGCCGGAAAAATTTTCCGGCAAGTATGTTGATCTGTTCGTTTGTTACTTGCCGGAAAAGATTCCGGCAAGTATGTTGATCTGTTCGTTTGTTTGTCTGTTTGTCTGTTTGTCTGTTTGTCTGTTTGTCTGTTTGCAGCACTGCGTCTACACCGTTGCACGTAGAATCGCCAAACTTAGCACACATATTGGTCTTGCCCTCTAATATACTGTGCCCAAATGATGACGTCATCGGTCACGTGGTTCGGCCGCCATCTTGGAAAAACCGAAAAAATTTGCACCTCGATATCTCAAAGTGCTGAACAGAAAAAATTGAGACATGGCTCATTGTGAAGAACTCTCCATGGGGAATAAAAGATGTTAATGATGACGTCATCAGTCGCGTGGTTCGGCCGCCATCTTGGAAAAACCGAAAAAATTTGCACCTCCATATCTCCAAAAGTACTGAACCAAAAAAATTGAGACATGGCTCATTGTAAAGAACTCTCCATGGGGAATCAAATATGTTAATGATGACGTCATCAGTCACGTGGTTCGGCCGCCATCTTGGAAAAACTTTGCACCTCTATATCTCCGAAAGTGCTGAACAGAAAAAATTGAGACATGGCTCATTGTAAAGAACTCTCCATGGGGAATAAAATATGTAAATGATGATGTCATATGTCACGTGGTCGGCCGCCATCTTGGAAAAACGGCAAAAAATTTGCACCACTATATCTCCAAAAGTGCTGAACAGAAAAAATTGAGACATGGCTCATTGTAAAGAACTCTCCATGGGGAATAAAATTTGTTAATGATGACGTCATATGTCACGTGGTTCGGCCGCCATCTTGGAAAAACCGAAAAACCTAACACCTCCATATCTCTGAAAGTGCTGAATAGAAAAAATTGAGACATGACTCATTGTAAAGAACTCTCCATGGGGAATACAATATGTTAATAATGACGTCATCGGTCACGTGGTTTAGCCGCCATCTTGGAAAAACCTAGCACCTCCATATCTCCGAAAGTGCTGAATAGAAAAAATTGAGACATGGCTCATTGTAATGAACTCTCCATGGGGAATAAAATATGTTAATAATGACGTCATCGGTCACGTGGGTTAGCCGCCATCTTGGAAAAACCTAGCACCTCCATATCTCCGAAAGTGCTGAATAGAAAAAATTGAGACATGACTCATTGTAAAGAACTCTCCATGGGGAATAATATATGTTAATGATGACGTCATCGGTCACATGGTTCGGCCGCCATATTTGGCCTAAATGGCCGATAAAAAAGTACATTCCGGCAAGTCCTCGGTCTCTGACCGATTTTTCATTTGTTACTTGCCGGAAAAGATTCCGGCAAGTATGTTGATCTGTTCGTTTGTTACTTGCCGGAAAAATTTTTCCGGCAAGTATGTTGATCTGTTCGTTTGTCTGTCTGTTTGTCTGTCTGTCTGTCTGTCTGTCTGTCTGTCTGTCTGTTTGCAGCACTGCGTCTACACCGTTGCACGGCGAATCGCCAAACTTTGCACACATATTGGTCTTGCCCTGGAATAGACTGTGCCCAATTGATGACGTCATCGGTGACGTGGTTCGGCCGCCATCTTGGAAAAACTGAAAAACCTTGCACCTCTATATCTCCGAAAGTACTGAACAGAAAAAATTGAGACATGGCTCATTGTAAAGAACTCTCCATGGGGAATAAAATATGTAAATGATGACGTCATCAGTCACGTGGTTCGGTCGCCATCTTGGAAAAACGGCAAAACGTTGCGCCACTATATCTCCAAAAGTGCTGAACAGAAAAAATTGAGACATGGCTCATTGTAAAGAACTCTCCATGGGGAATAAAATATGTTAATGATGACGTCATATGTCACGTGGTCGGCCGCCATCTTGGAAAAACGGCAAAACTTTGCACCACTATATCTCCAAAAGTGCTGAACAGAAAAAATTGAGACATGGCTCATTGTAAAGAACTCTCCATGGGGAATAAAATATGTTAATGATGACGTCATCAGTCGCGTGGTCGGCCGCCATCTTGGAAAAACCGAAAAACCTAGCACCTCCATATCTCCGAAAGTGCTGAATAGAAAAAATTGAGACATGGCTCATTGTCAAGAACTCTCCATGTGGAATAAAATATGTTAATGATGACGTCATCGGTCACGTGGTGCGGCCGCCATCTTGGAAAAACGGGAAAAAAATACACCTCCATATCTCCGAAAGTGCTGAATAGAAAAAATTGAGACATGGCTCATTGGAAAGAACTCTCCAGGGGGAATAAAATAAGTTAATGATGACGTCATCGGTCACGTGGTTCGGCCGCCATCTTGGAAAATCCGAAAAACGTTGCACCTCTATCTCCAAAAGTGCTGAACAGAAAAAATTGAGACATGGCTCATTGGAAAGAACTCTCCAGGGGGAATAAAATATGTTAATGATGTCGTCATCGGTCACGTGGTTCGGCCGCCATCTTGGAAAATCCGAAAAACGTTGCACCTCTATCTCCAAAAGTGCTGAACAGAAAAAATTGAGACATGGCTCATTGTAAAGAACTCTCCATGGGGAATAAAATATGTTAATGATGACGTCATCAGTCACGTGGTTCGGCCGCCATCTTGGAAAAACCGAAATTTTTTGCACCTCGATATCTCAAAGTGCTGACAGAAAAAATTGAGACATGGCTCATTGTAAAGAACTCTTCATGGGGAATAAAATATGTTAATGATGACGTCATCAGTCACGTGGTTCGGCCGCCATCTTGGAAAAACCGAAAATTTTTGCACCTCCATATCTCCGAAAGTCCTGAACAGAAAAAATTGAGACATGGCTCATTGTAAAGAACTCTACATGGGGAATAAAATATGTTAATGATGACGTCATCAGTCACGTGGTTCGGCCGCCATCTTGGGAAAACCGAAAAACTTTGCACCACTATATCTCCAAAAGTGCTGAGCAGAAAAAATGGAGACATGGCTCATTGTGAAGAACTCTCCATGTGGAATAAAATATGTTAATGATGACGTCATCAATCACGTGGTTCGGCCGCCATCTTGGAAAAACCGAAAAACTTTGCACATCCATATCTCTGAATGTACTGAATAGAAAAAATTGAGACATGGCTCATTGCAAAGAACTCTCCATGGAGAATACAATATGTTAATGATGACGTCATCGGTCACGTGATTCGGCCGCCATCTTGGAAAATCCGAAAAACTACGCACCTCCATATCTCCGAAAGTGCTGAATAGAAAAAATTGAGACATGGCCCATTGTAAAGAACTCTCCATGGGGAATAAAATATGTTAATGATGATGTCATCAGTCACGTGGTTCGGCCGCCATCTTGGAAAAACCGAAAAACTCTGCACCTCCACATCTCCAAAAGTCCTGAATAGAAAAAATTGAGGTATGGCTCATTGTAAACAACTCTCCACGTGGAATAAAATATGTTAATGATGACATCATCGGTCACGTGGTTCGGCCGCCATATTTGTCCTAAATGGCCGATAAAAAAGTACATTCCGGCAAGTCCTCGGTCTCTGACCGATTTTTCATTTGTCTGTTTGTCTGTTTGTCTGTTTGTCTGTTTGTCTGTTTGCAGCACTACGTCTACACCGTTGCACGTAGAATCACCAAACTTTGCACACGTATTTGTCTTGCCCTCTAATATACTGTGCCCAAATGATGACGTCATCGGTCACGTGGTTCGGCCGCCATCTTGGAAAAAACGAAAATTTTTGCACCTCCATATCTCCGAAAGTCCTGAACAGAAAAAATTGAGACATGGCTCATTGTAAAGAACTCACCATGGGGAATAAAATATGTTAATGATGACGTCATCGTTCACGTGATTCGGCCGCCATCTTGGAAAATCCGAAAAACTTTGCACCTCCATATCTCCGAAAGTGCTGAATAGAAAAAATTGAGACATGGCTCATTGTAAAGAACTCTCCATGGGGAATAAAATATGTTAATGATGACGTCATATGTCACGTGGTCGGCCGCCATCTTGGAAAAACGGCAAAACTTTGCACCACTATATCTCCAAAAGTGCTGAACAGAAAAAATTGAGACATGGCTCATTGGAAAGAACTCTCCATGGGGAATAAAATATGTTAATGATGACGTCATATGTCACGTGGTTCGGCCGCCATCTTGGAAAAAAATTGCACCTCCATATCTCTGAAAGTGCTGAATATAAAAAATTGAGACATGGCTCATTGAAAAGAACTCTCCATGGGGAATAAAATAAGTTACTGATGACGTCATCTATCACGTGTTTCGGCCACCATATTTGTCCTAAATGGCCGATAAAAAAGTACATTCCGGCAAGTCCTCGGTCTCTGACCGATTTTTCATTTGTTACTTGCCGGAAAAATTTTCCGGCAAGTATGTTGATCTGTTCGTTTGTTACTTGCCGGAAAAATTTTCCGGCAAGTATGTTGATCTGTTCGTTTGTTTGTCTGTCTGTCTGTTTGTCTGTCTGTTTGTCTGTCTGTTTGTCTGTTTGCAGCACTGCGTCTACACCGTTGCACGGAGAATCGCCAAACTTTGCACACATAATGGTCTTGCCCTCTAATATACTGTGCCTCAATGATGACGTCATCAGTGACGTGGTTCGGCCGCCATCTTGGAAAAACCGAATAAATTTGCACCTCTATATCTCCGAAAGTACTGAACAGAAAAAATTGAGACATGGCTCATTGTAAAGAACTCTCCATGGGGAATAAAATATGTTAATGATGACGTCATATGTCACGTGGTCGGCCGCCATCTTGGAAAAACGGCAAAAATTTGCACCACTATATCTCCAAAAGTGCTGAACAGAAAAAATTGAGACATGGCTCATTGTAAAGAACTCTCCATGGGGAATAAAATATGTAAATGATGACGTCATCAGTCACGTGGTTCGGTCGCCATCTTGGAAAAACGGCAAATCGTTGCGCCACTATATCTCCAAAAGTGCTGAACAGACAAAATTGAGACATGGCTCATTGGAAAGAACTCTCCATGGGGAATAAAATATGTTAATGATGACGTCATATGTCACGTGGTCGGCCGCCATCTTGGAAAAACGGCAAAACTTTGCACCACTATATCTCCAAAAGTGCTGAACAGAATAATTGAGACATGGCTCATTGTAAAGAACTCTCCATGGGGAATAAAATATGTTAATGATGACGTCATCAGTCACGTGGTCGGCCGCCATCTTGGAAAAACGGCAAAACTTTGCACCACAAAATCTCCAAAAGTGCTGAACAGAAAAAATTGAGACATGGCTCATTGTAAAGAACTCTCCATGGGGAATAAAATATGTTAATGATGACGCCATCGGTCACGTGGTTCGGCCGCCATCTTGGAAAAATGGGAAAACTTTGCACCACTATATCTCCAAAAGTGCAGAATGGAAAAAATTGAGACATGGCTCATTGTAAAGAACTCTCAATGGGGAATAAAATATGTTAATGATGACGTCATATGTCACGTGGTTCGGCCGCCATCTTGGAAAAACCGAAAAATTGTGCACCTCCATATCTCTGAAAGTGCTGAATAGAAAAAATTGAGACATGGCTCATTGTAAAGAACTCTCCATGGGGAATAAAATATGTTAATGATGACATCATAGGTCACGTGGTTCGGCTGCCATCTTGGAAAAACCGAAAAACGTAGCACCTCCATATCTCCAAAAGTGCTGAATAGAAAAAGTTGAGACATGGCTCTTTGTGAAGAACTCTCCATGGGGAATAATATATGTTAATGATGACGTCATCTATCACGTGGTTCGGACGCCATATTTGTCTTAAATGGCCGATAAAAGAGTACATTCCGGCAAGTCCTCGGTCTCTGACCGATTTTTCATTTGTCTGTTTGTCTGTTTGTCTGTCTGTCTGTTTGCAGCACTGCGTCTACACCGTTGCACGTAGAATCGCCAAACTTTGCACACATATTGGTCTTGCCCTGGAATAGACTGTGCCCAATTGATGACGTCATCGGTGACGTGGTTCGGCCGCCATCTTGGAAAAACCGAAAAACTTTGCACCTCTATATCTCCGAAAGTACTGAACAGAAAAAATTGAGACATGGCTCATTGTAAAGAACTCTCCATGGGGAATAAAATATGTTAATGATGATGTCATATGTCACGTGGTCGGCCGCCATCTTGGAAAAACGGCAAAACTTTGCACCACTATATTTCCAAAAGTGCTGAACAGAAAAAATTGAGACATGGCTCATTGTAAAGAACTCTCCATGGGGAATAAAATATGTTAATTATGACGTCATCTGTCACGTGGTTCAGCCGCCATATTTGTCCTAAATGACCGATAAAAAAGTACATTCCGGCAAGTCCTCGGTCTCTGACCGATTTTTCATCTGTCTGTTTGTCTGTTTGTCTGTCTGTTTGTCTGTCTGTTTGCAGCACTGCGTCTACACCGTTGCACGGAAAATCGCCAAACTTTGCACACATATTCGTCTTGCCCTGGAATAGACTGTGCCCAATATATGACGTCATCGGTCACGTGTTTCGGCGGCCATCTTGGAAAAACCGAAATAATTTGCACCGCTATATCTCCGAAAGTACTGAACAGAAAAAATTGAGACATGGCTCATTGTGAAGAACTCTCCATGGGGAATAAAATGTGTTAATGATGACGTCATCAGTCACGTGGTTCGGTCGCCATCTTGGAAAAACGGCAAAACGTTGTGCCACTGTATCTCCAAAAGTGCTGAACAGAAAAAATTGAGACATGGCTCATTGTAAAGAACTCTCCATGGGGAATAAAATATGTTAATGATGACGTCATATGTCACGTGGTCGGCCGCCATCTTGGAAAAACGGCAAAACTTTGCACCACCATATCTCCAAAAGTGCTGAACAGAAAAAATTGAGACATGGCTCATTGTAAAGAACTCTCCATGGGGAATAAAATATGTAAATGATGACGTCATCAGTCACGTGGTCGGCCGCCATCTTGGAAAAACGGCAAAACTTTGCACCACGAAATCTCCAAAAGTGCTGAACAGAAAAAATTGAGACATGGCTCATTGTAAAGAACTCTCCATGGGGAATAAAATATGTTAATGCTGATGTCATATGTCACGTGGTCGGCCGCCATCTTGGAAAAACGGCAAAACTTTGCACCACTATATCTCCAAAAGTGCTGAACAGAAAAAATTTAGACATGGCTCATTGTAAAGAACTCTCCATGGGGAATAAAATTTGTTAATGATGACGTCATGTGTCACGTGGTTCGGCCGCCATCTTGGAAAAACCGAAAAACTTAGCACCTCTATGTGTCCAAAAGTGCTGAATAGAAAAAATTGAGACATGCCTCATTGTAAAGAACTCTCCATGGGGAATAAAATATGTTAATGATGATGTCATCGGTCACGTGGTTCGGCCGCCATATTTGTCCTCAATGGCCAATAAAAATGTACATTCCGGCAAGTCCTCGGTCTCTGACCGATTTTTCATTACTTGCCGGAAAAGATTCCGGCAAGTATGTTGATCTGTTCGTTTGTCTGCCTGTCTGTTTGTCTGTTTGTCTGTTTGCAGCACTACGTCTACACCGTTGCACATAGAATCGCCAAACTTTGCGAAAGTATTTGTCTTGCCCTCTAATATACTGTGCCCAAATGATGACGTCATCGGCCATGTGGTTTGGCCGCCATCTTGGAAAAACCGAAAAACTTCGCACCTCTATATCTCCGAAAGTGCTGAACAGAAAAAATTGAGACATGGCTCATTGCAAAGAACTCTCCATGGGGAATAAAATATGTTAATGATGATGGCATCGGTCACGTGGTTCGGCCGCCATCTTGGAAAAATGGGAAAACTTTGCACCACTATATCTCCAAAAGTGCAGAATGGAAAAAATTGAGACATGGCTCATTGCAAAGAACTCTCAATGGGGAATAAAATATGTTAATGATGACGTCATATGTCACGTGGTTCGGCCGCCATCTTGGAAAAACCGAAAAATTGTGCACCTCCATATCTCTGAAAGTGCTGAATAGAAAAAATTGAGACATGGCTCATTGTAAAGAACTCTCCATGGGGAATAAAATATGTTAATAATGACATCATAGGTCACGTGGTTCGGACGCCATATTTGTCTTAAATGGCCGATAAAAGAGTACATTCCGGCAAGTCCTCGGTCTCTGACCGATTTTTCATTACTTGCCGGAAAAAATTCCGGCAAGTATGTTGATCTGTTCGTTTGTTACTTGCCGGAAAAAATTTTCCGGCAAGTATGTTGATCTGTTCGTTTGTCTGTCTGTTTGTCTGTCTGTCTGTCTGTCTGTCTGTCTGTCTGTCTGTTTGCAGCACTGCGTCTACACCGTTGCACGTAGAATCGCCAAACTTTGCACACATATTGGTCTTGCCCTGGAATAGACTGTGCCCAATTGATGACGTCATCGGTGACGTGGTTCGGCCGCCATCTTGGAAAAACCGAAAAACTTTGCACCTCTATATCTCCGAAAGTACTGAACAGAAAAAATTGAGACATGGCTCGTTGTAAAGAACTCTCCATGGGGAATAAAATACGTAAATGATGACGTCATCAGTCACGTGGTTCTGGCGCCATCTTGGAAAAACCGAAAAACGTTGCGCCACTATATCTCCAAAAGTGCTGAACAGAAAAAATTGAGACTTGGCTCATTGTAAAGAACTCTCCATGGGGAATAAAATATGTTAATGATGACGTCATATGTCACGTGGTCGGCCGCCATCTTGGAAAAACGGCAAAAAATTTCACCACTATAACTCCAAAAGTGCTGAACAGAAAAAATTGAGACATGGCTCATTGTAAAGAACTCTCCATGGGGAATAAAATATGTTAATGATGACGTCATCAGTCACGTGGTCGGCCGCCATCTTGGAAAAACCGAAAAACTCTGCACCTCCACATCTCCAAAAGTCCTGAACAGAAAAAATTGAGGTATGGCTCATTGTAAAGAACTCTCCATGGGGAATAAAATATGTTAATGATGACGTCATGTATCACATAGTTCGGCCGCCATATTTGTTCTAAATGGCCGATAAAAAAGTACATTCCGGCAAGTCCTCGGTCTCTGACCGATTTTTCATCTGTCTGTTTGTCTGTCTGTCTGTCTGTTTGCAGCACTGCGTCTACACCGTTGCACGTAGAATCGCCAAACTTTGCACACATATTGGTCTTGCCCTGGAATAGACTGTGCCCAATTGATGACGTCATCGGTCACGTGGTTTAGCCGCCATCTTGGAAAAACCTAGCACCTCCATATCTCCGAAAGTGCTGAATAGAAAAAATTGAGACATAGCTCATTGTAAAGAACTCTCCATGGGGAATAAAACATGTTAATAATGACGTCATCGGTCACGTGGTTTAGCCGCCATCTTGGAAAAACCTAGCACCTCCATATCTCCGAAAGTGCTGAATAGAAAAAATTGAGACATGACTCATTGTAAAGAACTCTCCATGGGGAATAAAATATGTTAATGATGACGTCACCGGTCACGTGGTTCAGCCGCCATATTTGTCCTAAATGGCCGATAAAAAAGTAAATTCCGGCAAGTCCTCGGTCTCTGACCGATTTTTCATTTGTCTGTTTGTCTGTTTGTTACTTGCCGGAAAAATTTTTCCGGCAAGTATGTTGATCTGTTCGTTTGTCTGTCTGTTTGTCTGTCTGTCTGTCTGTCTGTCTGTCTGTCTGTCTGTTTGCAGCACTGCGTCTACACCGTTGCACGGCGAATCGCCAAACTTTGCACACATATTGGTCTTGCCCTGGAATAGACTGTGCCCAATTGATGACGTCATCGGTGACGTGGTTCGGCCGCCATCTTGGAAAAACTGAAAAACCTTGCACCTCTATATCTCCGAAAGTACTGAACAGAAAAAATTGAGACATGGCTCATTGTAAAGAACTCTCCATGGGGAATAAAATATGTAAATGATGACGTCATCAGTCACGTGGTTCGGTCGCCATCTTGGAAAAACGGCAAAACGTTGCGCCACTATATCTCCAAAAGTGCTGAACAGAAAAAATTGAGACATGGCTCATTGTAAAGAACTCTCCATGGGGAATAAAATATGTTAATGATGACGTCATATGTCACGTGGTCGGCCGCCATCTTGGAAAAACGGCAAAACTTTGCACCACTATATCTCCAAAAGTGCTGAACAGAAAAAATTGAGACATGGCTCATTGTAAAGAACTCTCCATGGGGAATAAAATATGTTAATGATGACGTCATCAGTCGCGTGGTCGGCCGCCATCTTGGAAAAACCGAAAAAGCTAGCACCTCCATATCTCCGAAAGTGCTGAATAGAAAAAATTGAGACATGGCTCATTGTCAAGAACTCTCCATGTGGAATAAAATATGTTAATGATGACGTCATCGGTCACGTGGTGCGGCCGCCATCTTGGAAAAACGGGAAAAAAATACACCTCCATATCTCCGAAAGTGCTGAATAGAAAAAATTGAGACATGGCTCATTGGAAAGAACTCTCCAGGGGGAATAAAATAAGTTAATGATGACGTCATCGGTCACGTGGTTCGGCCGCCATCTTGGAAAATCCGAAAAACGTTGCACCTCTATCTCCAAAAGTGCTGAACAGAAAAAATTGAGACATGGCTCATTGGAAAGAACTCTCCAGGGGGAATAAAATATGTTAATGATGTCGTCATCGGTCACGTGGTTCGGCCGCCATCTTGGAAAATCCGAAAAACGTTGCACCTCTATCTCCAAAAGTGCTGAACAGAAAAAATTGAGACATGGCTCATTGTAAAGAACTCTCCGTGGGGAATAAAATATGTTAATGATGATGTCATCGGTCAGGTGGTTCAGCCGCCATATTTGTCCTAAATGGCCGATAAAAAAGTAAATTCCGGCAAGTCCTCGGTCTCTGACCGATTTTTCATTTGTCTGTTTGTCTGTTTGTCTGTTTGTCTGTTTGTCTGTTTGCAGCACTGCGTCTACACCGTTGCACGGAGAATCGCCAAACTTTGCACACATAATGGTCTTGCCCTCTAATATACTGTGCCTCAATGATGACGTCATCGGTGACGTGGTTCGGCCGCCATCTTGGAAAAACCGAATAAATTTGCACCTCTATATCTCCGAAAGTACTGAACAGAAAAAATTGAGACATGGCTCATTGTAAAGAACTCTCCATGGGGAATAAAATATGTTAATGATGACGTCATATGTCACGTGGTCGGCCGCCATCTTGGAAAAACGGCAAAAATTTGCACCACTATATCTCCAAAAGTGCTGAACAGAAAAAATTGAGACATGGCTCATTGTAAAGAACTCTCCATGGGGCATAAAATATGTTAATGATGACGTCATCAGTCACGTGGTCGGCCGCCATCTTGGAAAAACCGAAAAACTTAGCACCTCCATATCTCCGAAAGTGCTGAATAGAAAAAATTGAGACATGGCTCATTGTAAAGAACTCTCCATGGGGAACAAAATATGTTAATGATGATGTCATCGGTCACGTGGTTCGGCCGCCATCTTGGAAAAACCGAAAAACTCTGCACCTCCACATCTCCAAAAGTCCTGAATAGAAAAAATTGAGGTATGGCTCATTGTAAAGAACTCTCCATGGGGAATAAAATATGTTAATTATGACGTCATCGGTCACGTGGTTCGGCCGCCCTATTTGTCCTAAATGGCCGATAAAAAAGTACATTCCGGCAAGTCCTCGGTCTCTGACCGATTTTTCATCTGTTTGTCTGTTTGTCTGTTTGTCTGTTTGTCTGTTTGCAGCACTGCGTCTACACCGTTGCACGGAGAATCGCCAAACTTTGCACACATAATGGTCTTGCCCTCTAATATACTGTGCCTCAATGATGACGTCATCGGTGACGTGGTTCGGCCGCCATCTTGGAAAAACCGAATAAATTTGCACCTCTATATCTCCGAAAGTACTGAACAGAAAAAATTGAGACATGGCTCATTGTAAAGAACTCTCCATGGGGAATAAAATATGTTAATGATGACGTCATATGTCACGTGGTCGGCCGCCATCTTGGAAAAACGGCAAAAATTTGCACCACTATATCTCCAAAAGTGCTGAACAGAAAAAATTGAGACATGGCTCATTGTAAAGAACTCTCCATGGGGCATAAAATATGTTAATGATGACGTCATCAGTCACGTGGTCGGCCGCCATCTTGGAAAAACCGAAAAACTTAGCACCTCCATATCTCCGAAAGTGCTGAATAGAAAAAATTGAGACATGGCTCATTGTAAAGAACTCTCCATGGGGAACAAAATATGTTAATGATGATGTCATCGGTCACGTGGTTCGGCCGCCATCTTGGAAAAACCGAAAAACTCTGCACCTCCACATCTCCAAAAGTCCTGAATAGAAAAAATTGAGGTATGGCTCATTGTAAAGAACTCTCCATGGGGAATAAAATATGTTAATTATGACGTCATCGGTCACGTGGTTCGGCCGCCCTATTTGTCCTAAATGGCCGATAAAAAAGTACATTCCGGCAAGTCCTCGGTCTCTGACCGATTTTTCATTTGTCTGTTTGTTACTTGCCGGAAAAATTTTCCGGCAAGTATGTTGATCTGTTCGTTTGTTTGTCTGTTTGTCTGTTTGTCTGTTTGTCTGTTTGTCTGTTTGCAGCACTGCGTCTACACCGTTGCACGGAGAATCGCCAAACTTTGCACACATAATGGTCTTGCCCTCTAATATACTGTGCCTCAATGATGACGTCATCGGTGACGTGGTTCGGCCGCCATCTTGGAAAAACCGAATAAATTTGCACCTCTATATCTCCGAAAGTACTGAACAGAAAAAATTGAGACATGGCTCATTGTAAAGAACTCTCCATGGGGAATAAAATATGTTAATGATGACGTCATATGTCACGTGGTCGGCCGCCATCTTGGAAAAACGGCAAAAATTTGCACCACTATATCTCCAAAAGTGCTGAACAGAAAAAATTGAGACATGGCTCATTGTAAAGAACTCTCCATGGGGCATAAAATATGTTAATGATGACGTCATCAGTCACGTGGTCGGCCGCCATCTTGGAAAAACCGAAAAACTTAGCACCTCCATATCTCCGAAAGTGCTGAATAGAAAAAATTGAGACATGGCTCATTGTAAAGAACTCTCCATGGGGAACAAAATATGTTAATGATGATGTCATCGGTCACGTGGTTCGGCCGCCATCTTGGAAAAACCGAAAAAATCTGCACCTCCACATCTCCAAAAGTCCTGAATAGAAAAAATTGAGGTATGGCTCATTGTAAAGAACTCTCCATGGGGAATAAAATATGTTAATTATGACGTCATCGGTCACGTGGTTCGGCCGCCCTATTTGTCCTAAATGGCTGATAAAAAAGTACATTCCGGCAAGTCCTCGGTCTCTGACCGATTTTTCATCTGTCTGTCTGTCTGTCTGTCTGTTTGTCTGTCTGTCTGTTTGCAGCACTGCGTCTACACCGTTGCACGTAGAATCGCCAAACTTTGCACACATATTGGTCTTGCCCTGGAATAGACTGTGCCCAATTGATGACGTCATCGGTGACGTGGTTCGGCCGCCATCTTGGAAAAACCGAAAAACTTTGCACCTCTATATCTCCGAAAGTACTGAACAGAAAAAATTGAGACATGGCTCATTGTAAAGAACTCTCCATGGGGAATAAAATATGTAAATTATGACGTCATCAGTCACCTGGTTCGGTCGCCATCTTGGAAAAACGGCAAAACGTTGCGCCACTATATCTCCAAACGTGCTGAACAGAAAAAATTGAGACATGGCTCATTGTAAAGAACTCTCCATGGGGAATAAAATATGTTAATGATGACGTCATATGTCACGTGGTCGGCCGCCATCTTGGAAAAACGGCAAAACTTTGCACCACTATATCTCCAAAAGTGCTGAACAGAAAAAATTGAGACATGGCTCATTGTAAAGAACTCTCCATGGGGAATAAAATATGTTAATGATGACGTCATCAGTCACGTGGTCGGCCGCCATCTTGGAAAAACGGCAAAACTTTGCACCACGAAATCTCCAAAAGTCCTGAACAGAAAAAATTGAGACATGGCTCATTGTAAAGAACTCTCCATGGGGAATAAAATATGTTAACGATGATGTCATATGTCACGTGGTCGGCCGCCATCTTGAAAAAACGGCAAAACTTTGCACCACTATATCTCCAAAAGTGCTGAACAGAAAAAATTGAGACATGGCTCATTGTAAAGAACTCTCCATGGGGAATAAAATATGTTAATGATGACGTCATCAGTCACGTGGTTCGGCCGCCATCTTGGAAAAACCGAAAAACTCTGCACCTCCACATCTCCAAACGTCCTGAATAGAAAAAATTGAGACGACTCATTGTAAAGAACTCTCCATGGGGAATAAAATATGTTAATGATGATGTCATAGGTTCCTCCATTATGACGTCATAATTCGCCAAGTACAAAACTTCATCCGATCAAGATGAAATTTCTTGAGCATCATCAAGGAATAAATTAGTTTAGAAAACAAGTAATGATGACTTCATCGGTCACGTGGTTTGGCCGCCATATTTGTCCTAAATGGCCGATAAAAAAGTACATTCCGGCAAGTCCTCGGTCTCTGACCGATTTTTCATTACTTGCCGGAAAAATTTTCCGGCAAGTATGTTGATCTGTTCGTTTGTTTGTCTGTCTGTCTGTTTGTCTGTCTGTTTGTCTGTTTGCAGCACTGCGTCTACACCGTTGCACGGAGAATCGCCAAACTTTGCACACATAATGGTCTTGCCCTCTAATATACTGTGCCTCAATGATGACGTCATCGGTGACGTGGTTCGGCCGCCATCTTGGAAAAACCGAATAAATTTGCACCTCTATATCTCCGAAAGTACTGAACAGAAAAAATTGAGACATGGCTCATTGTAAAGAACTCTCCATGGGGAATAAAATATGTTAATGATGACGTCATATGTCACGTGGTCGGCCGCCATCTTGGAAAAACGGCAAAAATTTGCACCACTATATCTCCAAAAGTGCTGAACAGAAAAAATTGAGACATGGCTCATTGTAAAGAACTCTCCATGGGGAATAAAATATGTTAATGATGACGTCATCAGTCACGTGGTCGGTCGCCATCTTGGAAAAACCGAAAAACTTAGCACCTCCATATCTCCGAAAGTGCTGAATAGAAAAAATTGAGACATGGCTCATTGTAAAGAACTCTCCATGGGGAACAAAATATGTTAATGATGATGTCATCGGTCACGTGGTTCGGCCGCCATCTTGGAAAAACCGAAAAACTCTGCACCTCCACATCTCCAAAAGTCCTGAATAGAAAAAATTGAGGTATGGCTCATTGTAAAGAACTCTCCATGGGGAATAAAATATGTTAATTATGACGTCATCGGTCACGTGGTTCGGCCGCCCTATTTGTCCTAAATGGCCGATAAAAAAGTACATTCCGGCAAGTCCTCGGTCTCTGACCGATTTTCTGTCTGTTTGTCTGTTTGTTACTTGCCGGAAAATTTTTTCCGGCAAGTATGTTGATCTGTTCGTTTGTCTGTCTGTTTGTCTGTTTGTTACTTGCCGGAAAATTTTTTCCGGCAAGTATGTTGATCTGTTCGTTTGTTACTTGCCGGAAAAATTTCCGGCAAGTATGTTGATCTGTTCGTTTGTTACTTGCCGGAAAAAATTTTCCGGCAAGTATGTTGATCTGTTCGTTTGTCTGTCTGTTTGTCTGTCTGTCTGTCTGTCTGTCTGTCTGTCTGTCTGTTTGCAGCACTGCGTCTACACCGTTGCACGTAGAATCGCCAAACTTTGCACACATATTGGTCTTGCCCTGGAATAGACTGTGCCCAATTGATGACGTCATCGGTGACGTGGTTCGGCCGCCATCTTGGAAAAACCGAAAAACTTTGCACCTCTATATCTCCGAAAGTACTGAACAGAAAAAATTGAGACATGGCTCATTGTAAAGAACTCTCCATGGGGAATAAAATATGTTAATGATGACGTCATATGTCACGTGGTCGGCCGCCATCTTGGAAAAACGGCAAAAATTTTCACCACTATAACTCCAAAAGTGCTGAACAGAAAAAATTGAGACATGGCTCATTGTAAAGAACTCTCCATGGGGAATAAAATATGTTAATGATGACGTCATCAGTCACGTGGTCGGCCGCCATCTTGGAAAAACCGAAAAACTCTGCACCTCCACATCTCCAAAAGTCCTGAACAGAAAAAATTGAGGTATGGCTCATTGTAAAGAACTCTCCATGGGGAATAAAATATGTTAATGATGACGTCATCAGTCACGTGGTCGGCCGCCATCTTGGAAAAACCGAAAAACTCTGCACCTCAACATCTCCGAAAGTGCTGAAATGAAAAAATTGAGACATGGCTCATTGTAAAGAACTCTCCATGGGGAACAAAATATGTTAATGATGACGTCATCAGTCACGTGGTCGGCCGCCATCTTGGAAAAACGGCAAAACTGTGCACCACTATATCTCCAAAAGTGCTGAACAGAAAAAATTGAGACATGGCTCATTGTAAAGAACTCTCCATGGGGAATAAAATATGTTAATGATGACGTCATCAGTCACGTGGTCGGCCGCCATCTTGGAAAAACGACAAAACTTTGCACCACGAAATCTCCAAAAGTGCTGAACAGAAAAAATTGAGACATGGCTCATTGTAAAGAACTCTCCATGGGGAATAAAATATGTTAATGATGACGTCATATGTCACGTGGTTCGGCCGCCATCTTGGAAAAACCGAAAATTTTTGCACCTCCATATCTCTGAAAGTGCTGAATAGAAAATATTGAGACATGGCTCATTGTAAAGAACTCTCCATGGGGAATAAAATATGTTAATGATGATGCCATCGGTCACGTGGTTCGGCCGCCATCTTGGAAAAACGGGAAAACTTTGCACCACTATATCTCCAAAAGTGCAGAATGGAAAAAATTGAGACATGGCTCATTGTAAAGAACTCTCCATGGGGAATAAAATATGTTAATGATGCTGTCATCTATCACGTGGTTCGGCCGCCATATTTGTTCTAAATGGCCGATAAAAAAGTACATTCCGGCAAGTCCTCGGTCTCTGACCGATTTTTCATCTGTTTGTCTGTCTGTTTGTCTGTCTGTCTGTTTGCAGCACTGCGTCTACACCGTTGCACGTAGAATCGCCAAACTTTGCACACATATTGGTCTTGCCCTGGAATAGACTGTGCCCAATTGATGATGTCATCCGTGACGTGGTTCGGCCGCCATCTTGGAAAAACCGAAAAACTTTGTACTTCTATATCTCCGAAAGTACTGAACAGAAAAAATTGAGACATGGCTCATTGTAAAGAACTCTAGATGGGGAATAAAATATGTTAATGATGACGTCATTGGTCACGTGGTTCGGCCGCCATCTTGGAAAAACCCGAAAACTTTCTATATGTAGAATCTTTCTATACGTAGAATAGCCAAACTTTGCACACTTATTTGTCTTGCCCTCTAATATACTGTGCCCAAATGATGACGTCATCGGTCACGTGGTTCGGCCGCCATCTTGGAAAAAATTTGCACCTCCATATCTCCGAAAGTGCTGAATAGAGAAAATTGAGACATGGCTCATTGTAAAGAACTGTCCATGGGGAATAAAATATGTTAATGATGACGTCATCAGTCACGTGGTTCGGCGGCCATCTTGGAAAAACCGAAAAAATTTTGCACCTCTATATCTCCGAAAGTACTGAACAGAAAAAATTGAGACATGGCTCATTGTAAAGAACTCTCCATGGGGAATAAAATATGTTAATGATGATGTCATATGTCACGTGGTCGGCCGCCATCTTGGAAAAACGGCAAAACTTTGCACCACTATATCTCCAAAAGTGCTGAACAGAAAAAATTGAGACATGGCTCATTGTAAAGAACTCTCCATGGGGAATAAAATTTGTTAATGATGACGTCATATGTAACGTGGTTCGGCCGCCATCTTGGAAAAACCGAAAAACTTAGCACCTCTATGTGTCCAAAAGTGCTGAATAGAAAAAATTGAGACATGCCTCATTGTAAAGAACTCTCCATGGGGAATAAAATATGTTAATGATGACGTCATCGGTCACGTGGTTCGGCCGCCATATTTGTCCTAAATGGCGGATAAAAAAGTACATTCCGGCAAGTCCTCGGTCTCTGACCGATTTTTCATTACTTGCCGGAAAAAAATTTCCGGCAAGTATGTTGATCTGTTCGTTTGTCTGTCTGTCTGTCTGTTTGTCTGTTTGTCTGTCTGTCTGTTTGCAGCACTGCGTCTACACCGTTGCACGTAGAATCGCCAAACTTTGCACACATATTGGTCTTGCCCTGGAATAGACTGTGCCCAATTGATGACGTCATCGGTGACGTGGTTCGGCCGCCATCTTGGAAAAACCGAAAAACGTTGCACCTCTATATCTCCGAAAGTACTGAACAGAAAAAATTGAGACATGGCTCATTGTAAAGAACTCTCCATGCGGAATAAAATATGTAAATGATGACGTCATCAGTCACGTGGTTCGGTCGCCATCTTGGAAAAACGGCAAAACGTTGCGCCACGATATCTCCAAAAGTGCTGAACAGAAAAAATTGAGACATGGCTCATTGTAAAGAACTCTCCATGGGGAATAAAATATGTTAATGATGACGTCATATGTCACGTGGTCGGCCGCCATCTTGGAAAAACGGCAAAACTTTGCACCACTATATCGCCAAAAGTGCTGGACAGAAAAAATTGAGACATGGCTCATTGTAAAGAACTCCACATGGGGAATAAAATATGTTAATGAAGACGTCATCAGTCACGTGGTCGGCCGCCATCTTGGAAAAACGGCAAAACTTTGCACTACGAAATCTCCAAAAGTGCTGAACAGAAAAAATTGAGACATGGCTCATTGTAAAAAACTCTCCATGGGGAATAAAATATGTTAATGATGTCATATGTCACGTGGTCGGCCGCCATCTTGGAAAAACGGCAAAACTTTGCACCACTATATCTCCAAAAGTGCTGAACAGAAAAAATTGAGCCATGGCTCATTGTAAAGACCTCTCCATGGGGAATAAAATATGTTAATGATGATGCCATCGGTCACGTGGTTCGGCCGCCATCTTGGAAAAACGGCAAAAACTTTGCACCACTATATCTCCAAAAGTGCAGAATGGAAAAAATTGAGACATGGCTCATTGTAAAGACCTCTCCATGGGGAATAAAATTTGTTAATGATGACATCATATGTCACGTGGTTCGGCCGCCATCTTGGAAAAACCGAAACCTCCACATCTCCGAAAGTGCTGAATAGAAAAAATTGAGACATGGCTCATTGAAAAGAACTCTCCATGGGGAATAAAATATGTTAATGATGACGTCATCAGTCACGTGGTCGGCCACCATCTTGGAAAAACAGCAAAACTTTGCACCACTATATCTCCAAAAGTGCTGAACAGAAAAAATTGAGACATGGCTCATTGTAAAGAACTCTCCATGGGGAATAAAATATGTTAATGATGACGTCATCAGTCACGTGGTCGGCCGCCATCTTGGAAAAACGGCAAAACTTTGCACCACTATATTTCCAAAAGTGCTGAACAGAAAAAATTGAGACATGGCTCATTGTAAAGAACTCTCCATGGGGAATAAAATATGTTAATGATGACGTCATCGGTCACGTGGTTCAGCCGCCATATTTGTCCTAAATGGCCGATAAAAAAGTACATTCCGGCAAGTCCTCGGTCTCTGACCGATTTTTCATCTGTTTGTCTGTCTGTTTGTCTGTTTGTCTGTCTGTCTGTCTGTTTGCAGCACTGCGTCTACACCGTTGCACGTAGAATCGCCAAACTTTGCACACTTATTGGTCTTGCCCTGGAATAGACTGCGCCCAATTGATGACGTCATCGGTGACGTGGTTCGGCCGCCATCTTGGAAAAACCGAAAAACTTTGCACCTCTATATCTCCGAAAGTACTGAACAGAAAAAATTGAGACATGGCTCATTGTAAAGAACTCTCCATGGGGAATAAAATATGTTAATGATGACGTCATCAGTCACGTGGTCGGCCGCCATCTTGGAAAAACCGAAAAACCTAGCACCTCCACATCTCCGAAAGTGCTGAATAGAAAAAATTGAGACATGGCTCATTGTAAAGAACTCTCCATGGGGAATAAAATATGTTCATGATGTCATCGGTCACGTGGTTCGGCCGCCATCTTGGAAAAACCGAAAAACTCCACCTCCACATCTCCAAAAGTCCTGAATAGAAAAAATTGAGGCATGGCTCATTGTAAAGAACTCTCCATGGGGAATAAAATATGTTAATGATGACGTCATCGGTCACGTGTTTCGGCCGCCATATTTGTCCTAAATGGCCGATAAAAAAGTACATTCCGGCAAGTCCTCGGTCTCTGACCGATTTTTCATCTGTCTGTCTGTTTGTCTGTCTGTCTGTTTGCAGCACTGCGTCTACACCGTTGCACGGAGATTCGCCAAACTTTGAACACATATTGGTCTTGCCCTGGAATAGACTGTGCCCAATTGATGACGTCATCGGTGACGTGGTTCGGCCGCCATCTTGGAAAAACGGCAAAACTTTGCACCACTATATCTCCAAAAGTGCTGAACAGAAAAAATTGAGACATGGCTCATTGTAAAGAACTCTCCATGGGGAATAAAATTTGTTAATGATGACGTCATATGTAACGTGGTTCGGCCGCCATCTTGGAAAAACCGAAAAACTTAGCACCTCTATGTGTCCAAAAGTGCTGAATAGAAAAAATTGAGACATGCCTCATTGTAAAGAACTCTCCATGGGGAATAAAATATGTTAATGATGACGTCATCGGTCACGTGGTTCGGCCGCCATATTTGTCCTAAATGGCGGATAAAAAAGTACATTCCGGCAAGTCCTCGGTCTCTGACCGATTTTTCATTACTTGCCGGAAAAAAATTTCCGGCAAGTATGTTGATCTGTTCGTTTGTCTGTCTGTCTGTCTGTTTGTCTGTTTGTCTGTCTGTCTGTTTGCAGCACTGCGTCTACACCGTTGCACGTAGAATCGCCAAACTTTGCACACATATTGGTCTTGCCCTGGAATAGACTGTGCCCAATTGATGACGTCATCGGTGACGTGGTTCGGCCGCCATCTTGGAAAAACCGAAAAACGTTGCACCTCTATATCTCCGAAAGTACTGAACAGAAAAAATTGAGACATGGCTCATTGTAAAGAACTCTCCATGCGGAATAAAATATGTAAATGATGACGTCATCAGTCACGTGGTTCGGTCGCCATCTTGGAAAAACGGCAAAACGTTGCGCCACGATATCTCCAAAAGTGCTGAACAGAAAAAATTGAGACATGGCTCATTGTAAAGAACTCTCCATGGGGAATAAAATATGTTAATGATGACGTCATATGTCACGTGGTCGGCCGCCATCTTGGAAAAACGGCAAAACTTTGCACCACTATATCGCCAAAAGTGCTGGACAGAAAAAATTGAGACATGGCTCATTGTAAAGAACTCCACATGGGGAATAAAATATGTTAATGAAGACGTCATCAGTCACGTGGTCGGCCGCCATCTTGGAAAAACGGCAAAACTTTGCACTACGAAATCTCCAAAAGTGCTGAACAGAAAAAATTGAGACATGGCTCATTGTAAAAAACTCTCCATGGGGAATAAAATATGTTAATGATGTCATATGTCACGTGGTCGGCCGCCATCTTGGAAAAACGGCAAAACTTTGCACCACTATATCTCCAAAAGTGCTGAACAGAAAAAATTGAGCCATGGCTCATTGTAAAGACCTCTCCATGGGGAATAAAATATGTTAATGATGATGCCATCGGTCACGTGGTTCGGCCGCCATCTTGGAAAAACGGCAAAAACTTTGCACCACTATATCTCCAAAAGTGCAGAATGGAAAAAATTGAGACATGGCTCATTGTAAAGACCTCTCCATGGGGAATAAAATTTGTTAATGATGACATCATATGTCACGTGGTTCGGCCGCCATCTTGGAAAAACCGAAACCTCCACATCTCCGAAAGTGCTGAATAGAAAAAATTGAGACATGGCTCATTGAAAAGAACTCTCCATGGGGAATAAAATATGTTAATGATGACGTCATCAGTCACGTGGTCGGCCACCATCTTGGAAAAACAGCAAAACTTTGCACCACTATATCTCCAAAAGTGCTGAACAGAAAAAATTGAGACATGGCTCATTGTAAAGAACTCTCCATGGGGAATAAAATATGTTAATGATGACGTCATCAGTCACGTGGTCGGCCGCCATCTTGGAAAAACGGCAAAACTTTGCACCACTATATTTCCAAAAGTGCTGAACAGAAAAAATTGAGACATGGCTCATTGTAAAGAACTCTCCATGGGGAATAAAATATGTTAATGATGACGTCATCGGTCACGTGGTTCAGCCGCCATATTTGTCCTAAATGGCCGATAAAAAAGTACATTCCGGCAAGTCCTCGGTCTCTGACCGATTTTTCATCTGTTTGTCTGTCTGTTTGTCTGTTTGTCTGTCTGTCTGTCTGTTTGCAGCACTGCGTCTACACCGTTGCACGTAGAATCGCCAAACTTTGCACACTTATTGGTCTTGCCCTGGAATAGACTGCGCCCAATTGATGACGTCATCGGTGACGTGGTTCGGCCGCCATCTTGGAAAAACCGAAAAACTTTGCACCTCTATATCTCCGAAAGTACTGAACAGAAAAAATTGAGACATGGCTCATTGTAAAGAACTCTCCATGGGGAATAAAATATGTTAATGATGACGTCATCAGTCACGTGGTCGGCCGCCATCTTGGAAAAACCGAAAAACCTAGCACCTCCACATCTCCGAAAGTGCTGAATAGAAAAAATTGAGACATGGCTCATTGTAAAGAACTCTCCATGGGGAATAAAATATGTTCATGATGTCATCGGTCACGTGGTTCGGCCGCCATCTTGGAAAAACCGAAAAACTCCACCTCCACATCTCCAAAAGTCCTGAATAGAAAAAATTGAGGCATGGCTCATTGTAAAGAACTCTCCATGGGGAATAAAATATGTTAATGATGACGTCATCGGTCACGTGTTTCGGCCGCCATATTTGTCCTAAATGGCCGATAAAAAAGTACATTCCGGCAAGTCCTCGGTCTCTGACCGATTTTTCATCTGTCTGTCTGTTTGTCTGTCTGTCTGTTTGCAGCACTGCGTCTACACCGTTGCACGGAGATTCGCCAAACTTTGAACACATATTGGTCTTGCCCTGGAATAGACTGTGCCCAATTGATGACGTCATCGGTGACGTGGTTCGGCCGCCATCTTGGAAAAACCGAAAAACTTTGCACTTCTATATCTCCGAAAGTACTGAACAGAAAAAATTGAGACATGGCTCATTGTAAAGAACTCTCCATGGGGAATAAAATATGTTAATGATGACATCATCAGTCACGTGGTCGGCCGCCATCTTGGAAAAACGGCAAAACTTTGCACCACGAAATCTCCAAAAGTGCTGAACAGAAAAAATTGAGACATGGCTCATTGTAAAGAACTCTCCATGGGGAATAAAATATGTTAATGATGACGTCATATGTCACGTGGTCGGCCGCCATCTTGGAAAAACGGCAAAACTTTGCACCACTATATCTCCAAAAGTGCTGAACAGAAAAAATTGAGACATGGCTCATTGTAAAGAACTCTCCATGCGGAATAAAATACGTTAATGATGATGTCATACGTCACGTGGTCGGCCGCCATCTTGGAAAAACGGCAAAACTTTGCACCACTATATCTCCAAAAGTGCTGAACAGAAAAAATTGAGACATGTCTCATTGTAAAGAACTCTCCATGGGTAATAAAATTTGTTAATGATGATGTCATATGTCACGTGGTTCGGCCGCCATCTTGGAAAAACCGAAAAATTTTGCACCTCCATATCTCTGAAAGTGCTGAATAGAAAAAATTGAGACATGGCTCATTGTAAAGAACTCTCCATGGGGAATAAAATATGTTAATGATGACATCATAGGTCACGTGGTTCGGCCGCCATCTTGGAAAAACCGAAAAACGTAGCACCTCCATATCTCCAAAAGTGCTGAATAGAAAAAGTTGAGACATGGCTCTTTGTAAAGAACTCTCCATGGGGAATAATATATGTTAATGATGACGTCATCTATCACGTGGTTCGGCCGCCATATTTGTCCTAAATGGCCGATAAAAAAGTACATTCCGGCAAGTCCTCGGTCTCTGACCGATTTTTCATCTGTTTGTCTGTCTGTCTGTTTGTCTGTTTGCAGCACTACGTCTACACCGTTGCACGTAGAATCGCCAAACTTGGCACACATATTGGTCTTGCCCTCTAATGTACTGTGCCCAAATGATGACGTCATCAGTCACGTGGTTCGGCCGCCATCTTGGAAAAACCGAAAATTTTTGCACCTCGATATCTCAAAGTGCTGAACAGAAAAAATTGAGACATGGCTCATTGTGAAGAACTCTCCATGGGGAATAAAACATGTTAATGATGACGTCATCAGTCACGTGGTCGGCCGCCATCTTGGAAAAACGGCAAAACTTTGCACCAATATATCTCCAAAAGTGCTGAACAGAAAAAATTGAGACATGGCTCATTGTAAAGAACTCTCCATGGGGAACAAAATATGTTAATGATGACGTCATCAGTCACGTGGTTCGGCCGCCATCTTGGAAAAACGGACAAACTTTGCACCACTATATCTCCGAAAGTACTGAACAGAAAAAATTGAGACATGGCTCATTGTAAAGAACTCTCCATGGGGAATAAAACATGTTAATGATGACGTCATCAGTCACGTGGTCGGCCGCCATCTTGGAAAAACGGCAAAACTTTGCACCACTATATCTCCAAAAGTGCTGAACAGAAAAAATTGAGACATGGCTCATTGTAAAGAACTCTCCATGGGGAATAAAATATGTTAATGATGACGTCATATGTCACGTAGTTCGGCCGCCATCTTGGAAAAACCGGAAAACGTTACACCTCCATATCTCCGAAAGTCCTGAATAGAAAAACTTGGGACGTGGCTCAATGTAAAGAACTCTCCATGGGGAATGAAATATGTTAATGATGACGTCATCAGTCACGTGGTTCGGCCGCCATATTTGTCCTAAATGGCCAATAAAAAAGTACATTCCGGCAAGTCCTCGGTCTCTGACCGATTTTTCATCTGTCTGTCTGTCTGTCTGTCTGTTTGTCTGTCTGTCTGTTTGCAGCACTGCGTCTACACCGTTGCACGTAGAATCGCCAAACTTTGCACACATATTGGTCTTGCCCTGGAATAGACTGTGCCCAATTGATGACGTCATCGGTGACGTGGTTCGGCTGCCATCTTGGAAAAACCGAAAAACGTTGCACCTCTATATCTCCGAAAGTACTGAACAGAAAAAATTGAGACATGGCTCATTGTAAAGAACTCTCCATGCGGAATAAAATATGTAAATGATGACGTCATCAGTCACGTGGTTCGGTCGCCATCTTGGAAAAACGGCAAAACGTTGCGCCACGATATCTCCAAAAGTGCTGAACAGAAAAAATTGAGACATGGCTCATTGTAAAGAACTCTCCATGGGGAATAAAATTTGTTAATGATGACGTCATATGTCACGTGGTCGGCCGCCATCTTGGAAAAACGGCAAAACTTTGCACCACTATATCGCCAAAAGTGCTGAACAGAAAAAATTGAGACATGGCTCATTGTAAAGAACTCCACATGGGGAATAAAATATGTTAATGATGACGTCATCAGTCACGTGGTCGGCCGCCATCTTGGAAAAACGGCAAAACTTTGCACTACGAAATCTCCAAAAGTGCTGAACAGAAAAAATTGAGACATGGCTCATTGTAAAAAACTCTCCATGGGGAATAAAATATGTTAATGATGTCATATGTCACGTGGTCGGCGCCATCTTGGAAAAACCGAAAAACTCTGCACCTCCACATCTCCAAAAGTCCTGAATAGAAAAAATTGAGGCATGGCTCATTGTAAAGAACTCTCCATGGGGAATAAAATATGTTAATGATGACGTTGAAGGAGCTGGGGCTCCCACGTCGATCGGAAGAATGGACGCGACAAAAAGCTAGAATTCATCCGAGTTGCTTTAATGAAATCAAACACTCAGGCACTCTGAAAACCCGTTTATCGGTCAGCAATATATATCTATTAACCCAGGGGGTTTGCCCAGGCCCGGCGCCAGGGGGCGTGGCCCAGTGTCCTGGCTGCGGCCTGGCAAGTTGAGGGCGAGCCTGCCCGGGCGTCCCGACCGAGGCCTGGCAAGTTGAGCGCGGGCCTGAACGGGCGTCCTGGACGAGCCCGGCATGGTGATCGCTCCGCGTCCTTGATAGGTGCAAGGCGATTGTGAAACCCCAGCGGCAGCCGCTACACACGTCCCCCCAGAATCGACTTGCACCGGCAGGGTCAACTTGAGGGGGGTCCTGATGACCCGGCCGAAGCGACCCCTGGCGGGTCGTGGGAGGGGGTCCGGTGAGGTGGTGGGCGGTCGAGTGGGGGGCCCCGTGGACGGGGGGCGGCCTCGCTGCGGCTGAAGGGCCACCCGTGGTGGGTGGTCGACGTCCACGTGCGCCAGCTTGAGGCGGTCCACTGCAATCCGGTCCGACCTGCCGCCGATGTCGATGACGAACGACTTGTCGTTCCGTCGCAGCACCCGGAAGGGCCCGTCGTACGGCGGCTGGAGTGGCCGCCGATGTGCGTCGTGACGCACAAAAACATACTCCGCTGTGCGGAGTGCTGGGGGGACGTAGGACTGGGGGTCACCGTGGTGGGATGTCGGCACGGGGGCAAACCGTCGGGCGGCCTCCTGGAGGTCCGAGCGCTGGTGAGCTGCGGACCAGGGACTGGTAGCGTCGGGTACGAATTCGCCCGGGACGCGTAGCACCTGGCCATAGACCAGCTCGGCGGTGGATGCCTGGATGTCCTCCTTGGGGGCCGTGCGAAGGCCCAAAAGGACCCACTGCAGCCGGTCGGCCCAACCGCCGTCTTGAAGGCCGGCCATGAGCGCGGCCTTCATGGAGCGGTGGAATCGCTCGCACAACCCGTTTGCTTGGGGGTGGTAGGCCGTAGTACGGTGGAGCTTGACCCCCAGGTTGCGGGCGACCGCGCCCCACAGCTCTGAGGTGAACTGTGGTCCGCGGTCTGACGAGATGTCCGCCGGTGCGCCGAAGCGGGCGACCCAGGTGGCGATGAAAGCCTGCGCCACGTCGGCGGTGGTGGTGGAGACGAGGGGAACGGCCTCCGGCCACCTGGTGGTCCTGTCCACCATGGTGAGCAGGTGTGTGAACCCCCGTGACGGGGGGAGGGGGCCCACCAGATCCACGTTGACGTGGTCGAAACGTCGTTCGGGCATGGTGAAAGGTGCCAGCGGGGCCTGGGTGTGTCGGTGGACCTTGGCCCGTTGGCAGGCCGTGCAGGCGCTGGTCCAATCGCGGACGTCCCGACGAAGGCCGTGCCAGACGAAACGCGCCGACACCAGCTTCTGGGAAGCTTTCCGGCCCGGGTGGGAAAGGCCGTGGAGGGAGGCGAAGATGCGGCGTTGCCAGGTGACGGGCACGATGGGGCGAGGCTGGCCTTGGGAGACGTCGCAGAGCAGGACAGTGTCCGCGCAGGGGATGTCGGCCAGGCGGAGGCCCGTGTCCGCCGCCCGGAGGGCTTGCACCGTGGTGTCGGTGGTTTGGTCCGCCGCCATAAGCGCAAAATCCACGCCCAGGTGGACCGCGTTCGCGCTGGCCCGGGAAAGACAGTCGGCCACGGCGTTGTTTTTGCCGGCGACGTGCCGGATGTCCGTGGTAAACTCCGACACGGCGGAGAGGTGGCGCTGTTGGCGGGCCGACCATGGCTCCGTGACCTTGGCCATGGCGTAAATCAACGGCTTGTGGTCGACGAACGCCGTGAAAGGTCGGCCCTCCAGGAGGTGGCGGAAATGGCGGACGGCCAGGTGTAGACCGAGGAGCTCCCGGTCAAACGTGCTGTATTTGAGCTCGTTCGGCCGGAGCTGCCGGCTGAAAAAAGCGAGTGGCTGCCAAACCCCGTTCACCCATTGCTCATGTACGGCGCCCACCGCGTAGTCGGAGGCATCCGTGGTGAGGGCGATGGGAGCGTTGAGCACCGGGTGAGCGAGCAGTGTTGCGTCGGCGAGGGCCCGCTTTGAGCGTTGGAAGGCCGCATCCATTGCTGCGGACCAGGCGATGTCGTGCTTGGCCGGCTTGCCCCGGAGGGCGTCGTAGAGGGGCCGCATGAGGTGAGCAGCGCAGGGCACGAAGCGGTGATAAAAATTCACCATTCCCAGGAATTCCTGCAGGGCCTTTATGGTGCGGGGACGCGGGAACGTGGTGATGGCCTCGACCTTGGTTGGCAGCGGCACCGCCCCGTTCTTGGTGATGTGGTGGCCCAAAAAATCAACGGCCGTCGTGCCGAAGTGGCATTTGGCCGGGTTGACGATGAGGCCGTGCTCGCTGAGGCGCTCGAACAGTGTTCGGAGGTGGAGGAGGTGCTCGGCCCGGGACGTGCTGGCGACGAGGATGTCGTCCAGGTAAACGAAAAGGAACGGCAGGTCACGCAGCACGCCGTCCATCAAGCGCTGGAACGCCTGAGCCGCGTTCTTGAGACCAAACGGCATCCGCAAGAATTCGAATAAGCCGAACGGCGTGATGACTGCCGTTTTAGGGACGTCGGCCGGCCTGACAGGTACCTGGTGATAGCCCCGTATGAGATCAATTTTCGAAAAAATGACCCGTCCCATCCAGACGGGCGGAGAAGTCTTGGATATGCGGGATCGGGTACCTGTCGGGGGTGGTAGCGTCATTCAGACGGCGGTAGTCGCCACACGGGCGCCATCCACCCCCCGGCTTTGGCACGATGTGCAGTGGCGAGGCCCACGCGCTATCGGAGCGCCGCACGATGCCGAGGTGCTCCAACGCGTCGAATTCGGCCTTCGCTACGGCGAGCTTGGCTGGGTCGAGGCGGCGGGCCCTGGCGTAGACCGGCGGGCCCGTGGTTGGTATGTGGTGCTCGATCCCATGCCGTACTGCGACGGCCGAAAACGTCGGCCGCGTGAGGGCCGGGAACTCCGTGAGCAGGCGAGCAAACTCGTTCGCCGCCGGGACGGTGCATGCCAGCTCGGTCGGCGCGGAGCTGCTCAATGTGCATACCAGGGAGCTGAAGGTTTCAGCGTTGATTAAACGACGCCGTTGGACGTCCACCAGCAGTCCGTGTGCGCCGAGGAAGTCGGCGCCTAGCAGAGCCACGGGCACGTTGGCGGTTACAAACGTCCAAGCAAAGCGTTGGCCGCCGAAGCAGAGGGTGACGTTGCGCGGGCCGAAGGTGCGGATAGTCGATCCGTTGGCCGCAACTAAGGAGGGGCCGCAAACCGCGGATTGCCTGTCCTGGTCAGAGGCGGGTATGACGCTCAGTTGGGCGCCGGTGTCGCACAGGAAGCGCCGTCCGGACGCTTTATCCGTGATGAACAGTAAGTTGCCCGTGTGGCCGGCGCTCATGGCTGGTAATGAACGCCGGCCCGGCCGTTTCCCGGCCTGCCGAAGGTGCACGGGGGTCGGCATGTCCGGGCCTTCTGTCCGAACCTGGCATGATAGTAACACCACGCTTGGTCAGGTGGAGGCCTCGGTCGTCGTGCTGGAGGTGGTCGGCTCGGTAGAGCGGCCGCCAATGGCGTCGGCAGTTCGGCCGTCGACCGTGCCGGGTGCTCGGGCGCCCTGGGTGTTGCGTCGGACGGCGGTGGGTCCCATGTCGCCGCTGCGATGCGCTGTCCTGCGGCGGAGATCTTGTCGGCTTCTCTGGCAAGGGCCCGGGGATCTGTGATCGTCGTGCTTGCCAGGGCGAGGCGTACCGGGTTAGGCAGCTGACGGAGGAACAGCTCCCGGAACAGGAATGCCGGAGAGTGCTCGCCGAGCAGTGAAAGCATGTAGTCCATTCGCTCGGAAGGGCGCGTGTCGCCGAGCTCAGGCAGTTCGAGCAGGCGCCGTGCGCGTTCCGCCGATGGGAGGGCGAAAGCATCGAGGAGAAGCTTCCTAATCGCGCCGTATTTGTCAGCGGCTGGCGGGCTTTCGAGGAGGCTCAGGGCGCGTGCCGCGGTAGCCGACCCGAGCGCAGCTACCACATGGTGGAAGCGGGTGTCGTCGGCCGTGATGCCTCGCAGGGCGAACAGGGACTCCGCCTGTGCGAACCAAACCGCCGCGTGAGCCTCCCAGAAGGTAGGCAGTTTAAGGGCGACTGCCGTGTCCATGTCGATAGGTCACCAATGAAGGAGCTGGGGCTCCCACGTCGATCGGAAGAATGGACGCGACAAAAAGCTAGAATTCATCCGAGTTGCTTTAATGAAATCAAACACTCAGGCACTCTGAAAACCCGTTTATCGGTCAGCAATATATATCTATTAACCCAGGGGGTTTGCCCAGGCCCGGCGCCAGGGGGCGTGGCCCAGCGTCCTGGCTGCGGCCTGGCAAGTTGAGGGCGAGCCTGCCCGGGCGTCCCGACCGAGGCCTGGCAAGTTGAGCGCGGGCCTGCCCGGGCGTCCTGGACGAGCCCGGCATGGTGATCGCTCCGCGTCCTTGATAGGTGCAAGGCGATTGTGAAACCCCAGCGGCAGCCGCTACAACGTCATCGGTCACGTGGTTCGGCCGCCATATTTGTCCTAAATGGCCAATAAAAAAGTACATTCCGGCAAGTCCTCGGTCTCTGACCGATTTTTCATTACTTGCCGGAAAAGATTCCGGCAAGTATGTTGATCTGTTCGTTTGTTTGTCTGTTTGTTACTTGCCGGAAAAGATTCCGGCAAGTATGTTGATCTGTTCGTTTGTTACTTGCCGGAAAAATTTTCCGGCAAGTATGTTGATCTGTTCGTTTGTTTGTCTGTCTGTCTGTTTGTCTGTCTGTTTGTCTGTCTGTTTGTCTGTTTGCAGCACTGCGTCTACACCGTTGCACGGAGAATCGCCAAACTTTGCACACATAATGGTCTTGCCCTCTAATATACTGTGCCTCAATGATGACGTCATCAGTGACGTGGTTCGGCCGCCATCTTGGAAAAACCGAATAAATTTGCACCTCTATATCTCCGAAAGTACTGAACAGAAAAAATTGAGACATGGCTCATTGTAAAGAACTCTCCATGGGGAATAAAATATGTTAATGATGACGTCATATGTCACGTGGTCGGCCGCCATCTTGGAAAAACGGCAAAAATTTGCACCACTATATCTCCAAAAGTGCTGAACAGAAAAAATTGAGACATGGCTCATTGTAAAGAACTCTCCATGGGGAATAAAATATGTAAATGATGACGTCATCAGTCACGTGGTTCGGTCGCCATCTTGGAAAAACGGCAAATCGTTGCGCCACTATATCTCCAAAAGTGCTGAACAGAAAAAATTGAGACATGGCTCATTGGAAAGAACTCTCCATGGGGAATAAAATATGTTAATGATGACGTCATATGTCACGTGGTCGGCCGCCATCTTGGAAAAACGGCAAAACTTTGCACCACTATATCTCCAAAAGTGCTGAACAGAAAAAATTGAGACATGGCTCATTGTAAAGAACTCTCCATGGGGAATAAAATATGTTAATGATGACGCCATCGGTCACGTGGTTCGGCCGCCATCTTGGAAAAATGGGAAAACTTTGCACCACTATATCTCCAAAAGTGCAGAATGGAAAAAATTGAGACATGGCTCATTGTAAAGAACTCTCAATGGGGAATAAAATATGTTAATGATGACGTCATATGTCACGTGGTTCGGCCGCCATCTTGGAAAAACCGAAAAATTGTGCACCTCCATATCTCTGAAAGTGCTGAATAGAAAAAATTGAGATATGGCTCATTGTAAAGAACTCTCCATGGGGAATAAAATATGTTAATGATGACATCATAGGTCACGTGGTTCGGCTGCCATCTTGGAAAAACCGAAAAACGTAGCACCTCCATATCTCCAAAAGTGCTGAATAGAAAAAGTTGAGACATGGCTCTTTGTGAAGAACTCTCCATGGGGAATAATATATGTTAATGATGACGTCATATGTCACGTGGTTCGGCCGCCATCTTGGAAAAACCGGAAAACGTTACACCTCCATATCTCCGAAAGTCCTGAATAGAAAAACTTGGGACGTGGCTCAATGTAAAGAACTCTCCATGGGGAATAAAATATGTTAATGATGACGTCATCAGTCACGTGGTTCGGCCGCCATATTTGTCCTAAATGGCCAATAAAAAAGTACATTCCGGCAAGTCCTCGGTCTCTGACCGATTTTTCATCTGTTTGTCTGTTTGTCTGTCTGTTTGTCTGTTTGCAGCACTGCGTCTACACCGTTGCACGGAGAATCGCCAAACTTTGCACACATAATGGTCTTGCCCTCTAATATACTGTGCCCCAATGATGACGTCATCGGTGACGTGGTTCGGCCGCCATCTTGGAAAAACCGAATAAATTTGCACCTCTATATCTCCGAAAGTACTGAACAGAAAAAATTGAGACATGGCTCATTGTAAAGAACTCTCCATGGGGAATAAAATATGTTAATGATGACGTCATCGGTCACGTGGTTCGGCCTCCATATTTGTCCTAAATGGCCGATAAAAAAGTACATTCCGGCAAGTCCTCGGTCTCTGACCGATTTTTCATTTGTCTGTTTGTCTGTTTGTCTGTTTGTCTGTTTGTCTGTTTGCAGCACTACGTCTACACCGTTGCACGTAGAATCACCAAACTTTGCACACGTATTTGTCTTGCCCTCTAATATACTATGCCCAAATGATGACGTCATCGGTCACGTGGTTCGGCCGCCATCTTGGAAAAACCGAAAAATTTTGCACCTCGATATCTCAAAGTGCTGAACAGAAAAAATTGAGACATGCCTCATTGTAAAGAACTCTCCATGGGGAATAAAATATGTTAATGATGACGTCATCGGTCACGTGGTTCGGCCGCCATCTTGGAAAAAACGAAAATTTTTGCACCTCCATATCTCCGAAAGTCCTGAACAGAAAAAATTGAGACATGGCTCATTGTAAAGAACTCACCATGGGGAATAAAATATGTTAATGATGACGTCATCGTTCACGTGATTCGGCCGCCATCTTGGAAAATCCGAAAAACTTTGCACCTCCATATCTCCGAAAGTGCTGAATAGAAAAAATTGAGACATGGCTCATTGTAAAGAACTCTCCATGGGGAATAAAATATGTTAATGATGACGTCATATGTCACGTGGTCGGCCGCCATCTTGGAAAAACGGCAAAACTTTGCACCACTATATCTCCAAAAGTGCTGAACAGAAAAAATTGAGACATGGCTCATTGGAAAGAACTCTCCATGGGGAATAAAATATGTTAATGATGACGTCATATGTCACGTGGTTCGGCCGCCATCTTGGAAAAAAATTGCACCTCCATATCTCTGAAAGTGCTGAATATAAAAAATTGAGACATGGCTCATTGAAAAGAACTCTCCATGGGGAATAAAATAAGTTACTGATGACGTCATCTATCACGTGTTTCGGCCACCATATTTGTCCTAAATGGCCGATAAAAAAGTACATTCCGGCAAGTCCTCGGTCTCTGACCGATTTTTCATCTGTCTGTTTGTCTGTCTGTCTGTTTGCAGCACTGCGTCTACACCGTTGCACGTAGAATCGCCAAACTTTGCACACATATTGGTCTTGCCCTGGAATAGACTGTGCCCAATTGATGATGTCATCGGTGACGTGGTTCGGCCGCCATCTTGGAAAAACCGAAAAACTTTGTACTTCTATATCTCCGAAAGTACTGAACAGAAAAAATTGAGACATGGCTCATTGTAAAGAACTCTAGATGGGGAATAAAATATGTTAATGATGACGTCATTGGTCACGTGGTTCGGCCGCCATCTTGGAAAAACCCGAAAACTTTCTATATGTAGAATCTTTCTATACGTAGAATAGCCAAACTTTGCACACTTATTTGTCTTGCCCTCTAATATACTGTGCCCAAATGATGACGTCATCGGTCACGTGGTTCGGCCGCCATCTTGGAAAAAATTTGCACCTCCATATCTCCGAAAGTGCTGAATAGAGAAAATTGAGACATGGCTCATTGTAAAGAACTGTCCATGGGGAATAAAATATGTTAATGATGACGTCATCAGTCACGTGGTTCGGCGGCCATCTTGGAAAAACCGAAAAAATTTTGCACCTCTATATCTCCGAAAGTACTGAACAGAAAAAATTGAGACATGGCTCATTGTAAAGAACTCTCCATGGGGAATAAAATATGTTAATGATGATGTCATATGTCACGTGGTCGGCCGCCATCTTGGAAAAACGGCAAAACTTTGCACCACTATATCTCCAAAAGTGCTGAACAGAAAAAATTGAGACATGGCTCATTGTAAAGAACTCTCCATGGGGAATAAAATTTGTTAATGATGACGTCATATGTAACGTGGTTCGGCCGCCATCTTGGAAAAACCGAAAAACTTAGCACCTCTATGTGTCCAAAAGTGCTGAATAGAAAAAATTGAGACATGCCTCATTGTAAAGAACTCTCCATGGGGAATAAAATATGTTAATGATGACGTCATCGGTCACGTGGTTCGGCCGCCATATTTGTCCTAAATGGCGGATAAAAAAGTACATTCCGGCAAGTCCTCGGTCTCTGACCGATTTTTCATCTGTCTGTTTGTCTGTTTGCAGCACTACGTCTACACCGTTGCACGTAGAATCGCCAAACTTGGCACACATATTGGTCTTGCCCTCTAATATACTGTGCCCAAATGATGACGTCATCGGTGACGTGGTTCGGCCGCCATCTTGGAAAAACCGAAAAACTTTACACCTCCATATCTCCGAAAGTGCTGAACAGAAAAAATTGAGACATGGCTCATTGTAAATAACTCTCCATGGGGAATAAAATATGTTACTGATGAAGTCATCAGTCACGTGGTTCGGCCGCCATCTTGGAAAAACCGAAAAACTTTGCACCTCCATATCTCCGAAAGTGCTGAACAGAAAAAATTGAGACATGGCTCATTGTAAAGAACTCTCCATGGGGAATAAAATATGTTAATGATGACGTCATCAGTCACGTGGTCGGCCGCCATCTTGGAAAAACGGCAAAACTTTGCACCACGATATCTCCAAAAGTGCTGAACAGAAAAAATTGAGACATGGCTCATTGTAAAGAACTCTCCATGGCGAATAAAATATGTTAATGATGACGTCATATGTCACGTGGTCGGCCGCCATCTTGGAAAAACCGAAAAACTTTGCACCTCTATATCTCCGAAAGTACTGAACAGAAAAAATTGAGACATGGCTCATTGTAAAGAACTCTCCATGGGGAATAAAATATGTAAATGATGACGTCATCAGTCACGTGGTTCGGTCGCCATCTTGGAAAAACGGCAAAACGTTGCGCCACTATATCTCCAAAAGTGCTGAACAGAAAAAATTGAGACATGGCTCATTGTAAAGAACTCTCCATGGGGAATAAAATATGTTTAGTCTAGTAGGAAGACTAGGTCCCCCTGCACCCCCCGGAGATATACTTCTAATCAGTGTTTCTAGATTGGAAAAAATGTGTAGAAAATGACTAGCTATGGCCCCAAGCTGAAAAAATGTCCCACATACCATTTTTATGCAAATTACTGCTGCCATTATCAAAAAAACGATTTTTGACATATCTCAGCCAATATTGCAGATAATTGAAAAATGAAGGTGTCTAGACCCATGTTTTGAAGGGCATAGATCATGATAGAACTATTCATAACATGATTACATGTGTCTATGGTATACTAGTATGCATATTAATGCTGTAATTACAAAATAATCAGTTTTACAAATGATAAGGATACGTTAATACTGCAGATAACTTAACATGGTACATAAGGGGTCTAAACCCAGGTATTTTCAAGGTTAAATGTCAACAAGATGCTCCTGAGTCTTGCATAGGGGCGGGACATTGGCAGTAACATTGGTACCACTCAACTTTTCTTCCCACCATTGACTTTGTATTGCGAGAGATTTTCACTTGCTTATTTAAAGGTTTCTCACCCAGCCCACGTAAAATCTACCAACTCCTGCTGTTAACTCCCAAACATATTTTTTTATGTTATCCAATCACAGTGCAGAAATGACAGACTAGAGATCCAAATTAGTGCTGCTATAGCTGCCATTTTACATTTCCATCCATGTAACATGCGCGCTCGCGCGCTCGTATCAATTGGTAATGTCGCGCGCTCGTATCAATTGGTAACGTTGATGTTATTGAATACCTCAGTTGAAAGTTCAGTCTTCCATTCCATCTGTGTGTTGTTCTTGGTATTCATCCTCCAATCTAGCCAGGTAAGATGCTAACTATAATGTTACTCACACTCTTGACTTCAGTTTCTGCATGAAATCATAAACAGGCAGAATAACAGCTGAGCCAGCTAGCACCATGTTAGCTAACGTTAAAGCTAGCCTCATCTATGTACAGTATGTTCCTAATGTCGGTGTAACTTAAACTTTTGTTAATGCCAAACATGAGACATATCTGTTGACTTCTGTATATGAATTGAACCAGAAAGAGGCACGACAGCTGAGCTAGCTACAGTAACTTAGCACAATGTTTCATTGGCCTAGATAGCTAACGTTAGTGTGGAAGAATTTAGATGTTTTAGCTATTAGCACTTTTGATGCCACTAAACATGGTTTAGTCAGCTAAAAAGTACCCTAGTGTAGAACATGACTCAGAACCTCTGTTACCTCACTGAAAACTCAGAGCCTCCTTTCACAGGCACTTTTAACATCATTCGTGATTTCTTATTTGTCATTTAACAGTGATGGTAGACATCGACAGCAAGCATGCCCAAAAGAAAACGGAGTGTAGAACCTGCAGCCCAAAGCTCTCCTCCTACATGCATCCTTCATGTACCATCCATGTCTGATCATGGGGATTTCACGCCCCTCCGTAAAATTAAAGGATCTGCTTCAGAAAAACTGCAACTGCTTCAAAAGATCCGGGATAGACGTCTCAACCAACCGCATGACTCCCCATGTCGTATGCAATCAGTATGTGATCAGATCCCGGCAACTCTTCCTGATGACCTAGAAAGAGTAGGATATCACAGCAAGTGTTATAAGCACTTTGTCCGCCACTTTCATCGTCTGGGAGATGATACAGAACCAGGGCCATCAACCTCATCATGGCATCACTCTCCTCGTAAACCAGGAGGTTCTGCTGAACCCATCTTCCCGCCAGAGTGTATATTTTGTGAGAAAGTTGAGACCAAAGATGCTCATCGCAATACTGAGAGGCCTACAACCTTCCCATCCTTTAAAAACAAAGAAAATGCATGGGAGCAAATCGAAACACGGGCTGAGAAAATGGGTCTCTATCGACTCCATCGAAAGGTGAAAAACAAAGACCTCTTTGCATGTGAGGCCAAACACCATCCGTCATGTTTTAAAGCTTTCCGCACAGCATTCTACAACTATGAGCGTGCGATTCACAGAGCCGAAGCACCAAAGGAGCAGGCTTGCATGTCAGCCGCCCATGAAAAGGCATTCAACTCAGTACTGGAACACATTCAAACCCAGGTCATCCAGCAGAATAAAGTTCTACAGCTTTCTTCCTTGCGCTTGCTCTATGTCGAGGAACTGAAACTGAATGGATATGAGAACTCAAATTATCGGTCAGAGAAACTACTGAAACGCCTACAGAATGACCCAATCAAGGAGCATATCCACTTCACGAAGGTTGATCATGACAAATGTGATGTCATTTCTTTCTGGCTTGTGCACAGCTCAAACATAACAGTTTCCAATGCTCTCGCACGAGCATTCACACTCGGAAGCACAAACAAGAACCAAAATGTTGCCCTCCAACTTCGCCAGGGTATTCTACAGGCTTTCAGAGAGTGTAAAGACCAACCATGGCCACCAACAGCTGAAGACATGGAGCTCAATCCTGAAGACATCCTACCTCCAGACCTTGTCCGCTTTCTCAGCGTGCTAATGACTGGCAAGGAGGGCATCGAGACAGAAAAGGTGAAGCGTCTGGTCTTCTCCATTGGACAAGATCTGTGCCGTGCAGTGTCAGATGGAAAATGGAAGTTACCAAAGCACATTCTCCTCTGTGTGACTGTAAGGCACCTGTTCCGAAGCAAACAGCTCACCACAATACTACACAGGCTTGGACACTCTGAGAGCTACGATTTCGCCTTGGAGTTGGAAACTGCTCTCGCCAAGGTCCTGGATGAAGTCTCAACTTATCGTACACCACAAATTGTGACAGGAGAGGGCAACCTTGTATTCCACTGTGAGTGGGACAACTTGAATAAAACCACTACCAGTGTGCACGGCAGCAACATTGTAAACAGTGCTGGAGGAATCATGGTGCAGGAGGTCAAGCCCGGGTTCGAGAGCAGCAAGGACCGAATGCTACCTACCATCAATAGGTCACAACAGCGTAGCCTGAAGGTCGACACACCAAAAACTCTCCCACCCTTGCACTTTACTCGCGTTGGCCCGAAGTTCCCTGAAGGCTCATCATTCACACCGCCAGCAGAGAATGACACAGTCTATGCCACTACGATGCAAGAGTACTACATCTGGCTCTTCATCAGATACATCGGAAGCTGTGGCCTGCAGCCTGTGCCTGGGCTAGGGGGTTTCACCTCTGCAACTGGTTCTCCCCCACCCAGCAAATCAACAGTCGACTACTGCACGCCTATCCACCAACCGATCACAGACAACGCAGTTGTTCGTGAGCTACTGAAGCGTTCCGAGGCAGCAACTGCTGAGGTGGGTCAGAGATGGGTCCTGAATACATTTGATCTGGGTGTCTGCATGAAAGCCCTTCCCATCATCTGGCGCTGGCCAAATGAATTTGCTAGTCATGTAGTAACGATTGGACCCTTCCACACATCCATGAACTACATCGGGATGCTCACTGGACACAAGATGCGTGGTTCTGGATATGCAGAGATTCTCTTTGAGGCACAACTAGTAACAAGTGGATCTCTCAAAGGTGTTCTCAGTGGAAAGGCCTACGCAAAGTCCCTCTTTTGCCTCAAAACAGTGTGTGAGGCAATGGAGAGGCTGTTGATGGAGAGATTCACTGAGGAGGAGAACATCATGATCTCTGACCCTGCTGTGCTTCTCAGAATGACCCAGTCTTGCAACCGAGAGCACCTCGATGAAGCCCTCAAAGACCCCTCAACTCTACTCCTCATCAAAAAGTACCATGCCTTTGAGGAAAAGGTGCGCAAGGGCCACCTGGGGAAGACAGCTGCCTTCTGGATGTCGTTCATTACCCACTGCCATCTTGTCTTCATGCTCCTCCACTCTGTGAAGACTCTGTGAGTGCTAGGACTATTTTGACAGTTGTAATATTTAGAAAAATAAAACTTTGTGTTAACGTCTGTGTAGACGGACCTTAATATGAGTCTATTATTTCGTAAAACTGTGATTATTTTGTAAATAAAGCACTAATTAGCATACTAGTATACCATAGACACATGTAATCATGTTATGAATAGTTCTATCATGATCTATGCCCTTCAAAACATGGGTCTAGACACCTTCATTTTTCAATTATCTGCAATATTGGCTGAGATATGTCAAAAATCGTTTTTTTGATAATGGCAGCAGTAATTTGCATAAAAATGGTATGTGGGACATTTTTTCAGCTTGGGGCCATAGCTAGTCATTTTCTACACATTTTTTCCAATCTAGAAACACTGATTAGAAGTATATCTCCGGGGGGTGCAGGGGGACCTAGTCTTCCTACTAGACTAGTTAATGATGACGTCATATGTCACGTGGTCGGCCGCCATCTTGGAAAAACGGCAAAACTTTGCACCACTATATCTCCAAAAGTGCTGAACAGAAAAAATTGAGACATGGCTCATTGTAAAGAACTCTCCATGGGGAATAAAATATGTTAATGATGACGTCATCAGTCACGTGGTCGGCCGCCATCTTGGAAAAACGGCAAAACTTTGCACCACGAAATCTCCAAAAGTGCTGAACAGAAAAAATTGAGACATGGCTCATTGTAAAGAACTCTCCATGGGGAATAAAATATGTTAATGATGATGTCATATGTCACGTGGTCGGCCGCCATCTTGGAAAAATGGCAAAACTTTGCACCACTATATCTCCAAAAGTGCTGAACAGAAAAAATTGAGACATGGCTCATTGTAAAGAACTCTCCATGGGGAATAAAATTTGTTAATGATGACGTCATATGTCACGTGGTTCGGCCGCCATCTTGGAAAAACCGAAAAACTTAGCACCTCTATGTGTCCAAAAGTGCTGAATAGAAAAAATTGAGAAATGCCTCATTGTAAAGAACTCTCCATGGGGAATAAACATGTTAATGATGACGTCATCGGTCACGTGGTTCGGCCGCCATATTTGTCCTAAATGGCGGATAAAAAAGTACATTCCGGCAAGTCCTCGGTCTCTGACCGATTTTTCATTACTTGCCGGAAAAATTTTCCGGCAAGTATGTTGATCTGTTCGTTTGTTTGTCTGTCTGTCTGTCTGTCTGTCTGTTTGTCTGTCTGTTTGCAGCACTGCGTCTACACCGTTGCACGTAGAATCGCCAAACTTTGCACACATATTGGTCTTGCCCTGGAATAGACTGTGCCCAATTGATGACGTCATCGGTGACGTGGTTCGGCCGCCATCTTGGAAAAACCGAAAAACTTTGCACCTCTATATCTCCGAAAGTACTGAACAGAAAAAATTGAGACATGGCTCATTGTAAAGAACTCTCCATGGGGAATAAAATATGTAAATGATGACGTCATCAGTCACGTGGTTCGGTCGCTATCTTGGAAAAACGGCAAAACGTTGCGCCACTATATCTCCAAACGTGCTGAACAGAAAAAATTGAGACATGGCTCATTGTAAAGAACTCTCCATGGGGAATAAAATATGTTAATGATGACGTCATATGTCACGTGGTTGGCCGCCATCTTGGAAAAACGGCAAAACTTTGCACCACTATATCTCCAAAAGTGCTGAACAGAAAAAATTGAGACATGGCTCATTGTAAAGAACTCTCCATGGGGAATAAAATATGTTAATGATGACGTCATCAGTCACGTGGTCGGCCGCCATCTTGGAAAAACGGCAAAACTTTGCACCACGAAATCTCCAAAAGTCCTGAACAGAAAAAATTGAGACATGGCTCATTGTAAAGAACTCTCCATGGGGAATAAAATATGTTAACGATGATGTCATATGTCACGTGGTCGGCCGCCATCTTGGAAAAACGGCAAAACTTTGCACCACTATATCTCCAAAAGTGCTGAACAGAAAAAATTGAGACATGGCTCATTGTAAAGAACTCTCCATGGGGAATAAAATATGTTAATGATGACGTCATCAGTCACGTGGTTCGGCCGCCATCTTGGAAAAACCGAAAAACTCTGCACCTCCACATCTCCAAACGTCCTGAATAGAAAAAATTGAGACATGACTCATTGTAAAGAACTCTCCATGGGGAATAAAATATGTTAATGATGATGTCATAGGTTCCTCCATTATGACGTCATAATTCGCCAAGTACAAAACTTCATCCAATCAAGATGAAATTTCTTGAGCATCATCAAGGAATAAATTAGTTTAGAAAACAAGTAATGATGACTTCATCGGTCACGTGGTTTGGCCGCCATATTTGTCCTAAATGGCCGATAAAAAAGTACATTCCGGCAAGTCCTCGGTCTCTGACCGATTTTTCATTACTTGCCGGAAAAGATTCCGGCAAGTATGTTGATCTGTTCGTTTGTTTGTCTGTTTGTCTGTTTGTCTGTTTGTCTGTTTGTCTGTTTGCAGCACTACGTCTACACCGTTGCACGTAGAATCACCAAACTTTGCACACGTATTTGTCTTGCCCTCTAATATACTGTGCCCAAATGATGACGTCATCGGTCACGTGGTTCGGCCGCCATCTTGGAAAAACCGAAAAATTTTGCACCTCGATATCTCAAAGTGCTGAACAGAAAAAATTGAGACATGGCTCATTGTAAAGAACTCTCCATGGGGAATAAAATATGTTAATGATGACGTCATCGGTCACGTGGTTCGGCCGCCATCTTGGAAAAAACGAAAATTTTTGCACCTCCATATCTCCGAAAGTCCTGAACAGAAAAAATTGAGACATGGCTCATTGTAAAGAACTCACCATGGGGAATAAAATATGTTAATGATGACGTCATCTGTCACGTGGTTCAGCCGCCATATTTGTCCTAAATGACCGATAAAAAAGTACATTCCGGCAAGTCCTCGGTCTCTGACCGATTTTTCATCTGTCTGTTCGTTTGTTTGTCTGTCTGTCTGTCTGTCTGTCTGTTTGTCTGTCTGTTTGCAGCACTGCGTCTACACCGTTGCACGTAGAATCGCCAAACTTTGCACACATATTGGTCTTGCCCTGGAATAGACTGTGCCCAATTGATGACGTCATCGGTGACGTGGTTCGGCCGCCATCTTGGAAAAACCGAAAAACTTTGCACCTCTATATCTCCGAAAGTACTGAACAGAAAAAATTGAGACATGGCTCATTGTAAAGAACTCTCCATGGGGAATAAAATATGTAAATGATGACGTCATCAGTCACGTGGTTCGGTCGCTATCTTGGAAAAACGGCAAAACGTTGCGCCACTATATCTCCAAACGTGCTGAACAGAAAAAATTGAGACATGGCTCATTGTAAAGAACTCTCCATGGGGAATAAAATATGTTAATGATGACGTCATATGTCACGTGGTTGGCCGCCATCTTGGAAAAACGGCAAAACTTTGCACCACTATATCTCCAAAAGTGCTGAACAGAAAAAATTGAGACATGGCTCATTGTAAAGAACTCTCCATGGGGAATAAAATATGTTAATGATGACGTCATCAGTCACGTGGTCGGCCGCCATCTTGGAAAAACGGCAAAACTTTGCACCACGAAATCTCCAAAAGTCCTGAACAGAAAAAATTGAGACATGGCTCATTGTAAAGAACTCTCCATGGGGAATAAAATATGTTAACGATGATGTCATATGTCACGTGGTCGGCCGCCATCTTGGAAAAACGGCAAAACTTTGCACCACTATATCTCCAAAAGTGCTGAACAGAAAAAATTGAGACATGGCTCATTGTAAAGAACTCTCCATGGGGAATAAAATATGTTAATGATGACGTCATCAGTCACGTGGTTCGGCCGCCATCTTGGAAAAACCGAAAAACTCTGCACCTCCACATCTCCAAACGTCCTGAATAGAAAAAATTGAGACATGACTCATTGTAAAGAACTCTCCATGGGGAATAAAATATGTTAATGATGATGTCATAGGTTCCTCCATTATGACGTCATAATTCGCCAAGTACAAAACTTCATCCGATCAAGATGAAATTTCTTGAGCATCATCAAGGAATAAATTAGTTTAGAAAACAAGTAATGATGACTTCATCGGTCACGTGGTTTGGCCGCCATATTTGTCCTAAATGGCCGATAAAAAAGTACATTCCGGCAAGTCCTCGGTCTCTGACCGATTTTTCATTACTTGCCGGAAAAGATTCCGGCAAGTATGTTGATCTGTTCGTTTGTTTGTCTGTTTGTCTGTTTGTCTGTTTGTCTGTTTGTCTGTTTGCAGCACTACGTCTACACCGTTGCACGTAGAATCACCAAACTTTGCACACGTATTTGTCTTGCCCTCTAATATACTGTGCCCAAATGATGACGTCATCGGTCACGTGGTTCGGCCGCCATCTTGGAAAAACCGAAAAATTTTGCACCTCGATATCTCAAAGTGCTGAACAGAAAAAATTGAGACATGGCTCATTGTAAAGAACTCTCCATGGGGAATAAAATATGTTAATGATGACGTCATCGGTCACGTGGTTCGGCCGCCATCTTGGAAAAAACGAAAATTTTTGCACCTCCATATCTCCGAAAGTCCTGAACAGAAAAAATTGAGACATGGCTCATTGTAAAGAACTCACCATGGGGAATAAAATATGTTAATGATGACGTCATCGTTCACGTGATTCGGCCGCCATCTTGGAAAATCCGAAAAACTTTGCACCTCCATATCTCCGAAAGTGCTGAATAGAAAAAATTGAGACATGGCTCATTGTAAAGAACTCTCCATGGGGAATAAAATATGTTAATGATGACGTCATATGTCACGTGGTCGGCCGCCATCTTGGAAAAACGGCAAAACTTTGCACCACTATATCTCCAAAAGTGCTGAACAGAAAAAATTGAGACATGGCTCATTGGAAAGAACTCTCCATGGGGAATAAAATATGTTAATGATGACGTCATATGTCACGTGGTTCGGCCGCCATCTTGGAAAAAAATTGCACCTCCATATCTCTGAAAGTGCTGAATATAAAAAATTGAGACATGGCTCATTGAAAAGAACTCTCCATGGGGAATAAAATAAGTTACTGATGACGTCATCTATCACGTGTTTCGGCCACCATATTTGTCCTAAATGGCCGATAAAAAAGTACATTCCGGCAAGTCCTCGGTCTCTGACCGATTTTTCATTACTTGCCGGAAAATTTTTTCCGGCAAGTATGTTGATCTGTTCGTTTGTTACTTGCCGGAAAAATTTTCCGGCAAGTATGTTGATCTGTTCGTTTGTTACTTGCCGGAAAAATTTTCCGGCAAGTATGTTGATCTGTTCGTTTGTTTGTCTGTTTGTCTGTTTGTCTGTTTGTCTGTCTGTCTGTCTGTTTGCAGCACTGCGTCTACACCGTTGCACGTAGAATCGCCAAACTTTGCACACATATTGGTCTTGCCCTGGAATAGACTATGCCCAATTGATGACGTCATCGGTGACGTGGTTCGGCCGCCATCTTGGAAAAACCGAAAAACTTTGCACCTCTATATCTCCGAAAGTACTGAACAGAAAAAATTGAGACATGGCTCGTTGTAAAGAACTCTCCATGGGGAATAAAATACGTAAATGATGACGTCATCGGTGACGTGGTTCGGCCGCCATCTTGGAAAAACCGAAAAACTTTGCACCTCTATATCTCCGAAAGTACTGAACAGAAAAAATTGAGACATGGCTCATTGTAAAGAACTCTCCATGGGGAATAAAATATGTTAATGATGACGTCATATGTCACGTGGTCGGCCGCCATCTTGGAAAAACGGCAAAACTTTGCACCACTATATCTCCAAAAGTGCTGAACAGAAAAAATTGAGACATGGCTCATTGTAAAGAACTCTCCATGGGGAATAAAATATGTTAATGATGACGTCATCAGTCACGTGGTTCGGTCGCCATCTTGGAAAAACGGCAAAACGTTGCGCCACTATATCTCCAAAAGTGCTGAACAGAAAAAATTGAGACATGGCTCATTGTAAAGAACTCTCCATGGGGAATAAAATATGTTAATGATGACGTCATATGTCACGTGGTCGGCCGCCATCTTGGAAAAACGGCAAAACTTTGCACCACTATATCTCCAAAAGTGCTGAACAGAAAAAATTGAGACATGGCTCATTGTAAAGAACTCTCCATGGGGAATAAAATATGTTAATGATGACGTCATCAGTCACGTGGTCGGCCGCCATCTTGGAAAAACCGAAAAACTCTGCACCTCCACATCTCCAAAAGTCCTGTATAGAAAAAATTGAGACATGGCTCATTGTAAAGAACTCTCCATGGGGAATAAAATATGTTAATGATGACGTCATCATCCATGTGGTTCGGCCGCCATATTTGTCCTAAATGGCCGATAAAAAGGTAAATTCCGGCAAGTCCTCGGTCTCTGACCGATTTTTCATCTGTTTGTCTGTTTGTCTGTTTGTCTGTTTGTCTGTCTGTTTGCAGCACTGCGTCTACACCGTTGCACGTAGAATCGCCAAACTTTGCACACATATTGGTCTTGCACTGGAATAGACTGTGCCCAATTGATGACGTCATCGGTGACGTGGTTCGGCCGCCATCTTGGAAAAACCGAAAAACTTTGCACCTCTATATCTCCGAAAGTACTGAACAGAAAAAATTGAGACATGGCTCATTGTAAAGAACTCTCCATGGGGAATAAAATATGTTAATGATGACGTCATCAGTCACGTGGTCGGCCGCCATCTTGGAAAAACAGCAAAACTTTGCACTACGAAATCTCCAAAAGTGCTGAACAGAAAAAATTGAGACATGGCTCATTGTAAAGAACTCTCCATGGGGAATAAAATATGTTAATGATGATGTCATATGTCACGTGGTCGGCCGCCATTTTGGAAAAACGGCAAAACTTTGCACCACTATATCTCCAAAAGTGCTGAACAGAAAAAATTGAGGCATGGCTCATTGTAAAGAACTCTCCATGGGGAATAAAATATGTTAATGATGACGTCATCGGTCACGTGGTTCGGCCGCCATATTTGTCCTAAATGGCGGATAAAAAAGTACATTCCGGCAAGTCCTCGGTCTCTGACCGATTTTTCATCTGTTTGTCTGTCTGTTTGTTACTTGCCGGAAAAATTTTCCGGCAAGTATGTTGATCTGTTCGTTTGTTTGTCTGTCTGTCTGTCTGTCTGTCTGTTTGTCTGTCTGTCTGTTTGCAGCACTGCGTCTACACCGTTGCACGTAGAATCGCCAAACTTTGCACACATATTGGTCTTGCCCTGGAATAGACTGTGCCCAATTGATGACGTCATCGGTGACGTGGTTCGGCCGCCATCTTGGAAAAACCGAAAAACTTTGCACCTCTATATCTCCGAAAGTACTGAACAGAAAAAATTGAGACATGGCTCATTGTAAAGAACTCTCCATGGGGAATAATATATGTAAATGATGACGTCATCAGTCACGTGGTTCGGTCGCCATCTTGGAAAAACGGCAAAACGTTGCGCCACTATATCTCCAAAAGTGCTGAACAGAAAAAATTGAGACATGGCTCATTGTAAAGAACTCTCCATGCGGAATAAAATATGTTAATGATGACGTCATATGTCACGTGGTCGGCCGCCATCTTGGAAAAACGGCAAAACTTTGCACCACGATATCTCCAAAAGTGCTGAACAGAAAAAATTGAGACATGGCTCATTGTAAAGAACTCTCCATGGGGAATAAAATATGTTAATGATGACGTCATCAGTCACGTGGTCGGCCGCCATCTTGGAAAAACGGCAAAACTTTGCACCATGAAATCTCCAAAAGTGCTGAACAGAAAAAATTGAGACATGGCTCATTGTAAAGAACTCTCCATGGGGAATAAAATATGTTAATGATGATGTCATATGTCACGTGGTCGGCCGCCATCTTGGAAAAATGGCAAAACTTTGCACCACTATATCTCCAAAAGTGCTGAACAGAAAAAATTGAGACATGGCTCATTGTAAAGAACTCTCCATGGGGAATAAAATTTGTTAATGATGACGTCATATGTCACGTGGTTCGGCCGCCATCTTGGAAAAACCGAAAAACTTAGCACCTCTATGTGTCCAAAAGTGCTGAATAGAAAAAATTGAGACATGCCTCATTGTAAAGAACTCTCCATGGGGAATAAAATATGTTAATGATGATGTCATCGGTCACGTGGTTCGGCCGCCATATTTGTCCTAAATGGCGGATAAAAAAGTACATTCCGGCAAGTCCTCGGTCTCTGACCGATTTTTCATCTGTTTGTCTGTCTGTCTGTTTGCAGCACTGCGTCTACACCGTTGCACGTAGAATCGCCAAACTTTGCACACATATTGGTCTTGACCTGGAATAGACTGTGCCCAATTGATGACGTCATCGGTGACGTGGTTCGGCCGCCATCTTGGAAAAACCGAAAAACTTTGCACCACTATATCTCCGAAAGTACTGAACAGAAAAAATTGAGACATGGCTCATTGTAAAGAACTCTCCATGGGGAATAAAATATGTAAATGATGACGTCATCAGTCACGTGGTTCGGTCGCCATCTTGGAAAAACGGCAAAACGTTGCGCCACTATATCTCCAAAAGTGCTGAACAGAAAAAATTGAGACATGGCTCATTGTAAAGAACTCTCCATGGGGAATAAAATATGTTAATGATGACGTCATCACTCACGTGGTCGGCCGCCATCTTGGAAAAACGGCAAAACTTTGCACCACTATATCTCCAAAAGTGCTGAACAGAAAAAATTGAGACATGGCTCATTGAAAAGAACTCTCCATGGAGAATAAAATATGTTAATGATGACGTCATCAGTCACGTGGTCGGCCGCCATCTTGGAAAAACGGCAAAACTTTGCACCACGAAATCTCCAAAAGTGCTGAACAGAAAAAATTGAGACATGGCTCATTGTAAAGAACTCTCCATGGGGAATAAAATATGTTAATGATGATGTCATATGTCACGTGGTCGGCCGCCATCTTGGAAAAACGGCAAAACTTTGCACCACTATATCTCCAAAAGTGCTGAACAGAAAAAATTGAGACATGGCTCATTGTAAAGAACTCTCCATGGGGAATAAAATTTGTTAATGATGACGTCATATGTCACGTGGTTCGGCCGCCATCTTGGAAAAACCGAAAAACTTAGCACCTCTATGTGTCCAAAAGTGCTGAATAGAAAAAATTGAGACATGCCTCATTGTAAAGAACTCTCCATGGGGAATAAAATATGTTGATGATGACGTCATCGGTCACGTGGTTCGGCCGCCATATTTGTCCTCAATGGCCAATAAAAAAGTACATTCCGGCAAGTCCTCGGTCTCTGACCGATTTTTCATTACTTGCCGGAAAAATTTTCCGGCAAGTATGTTGATCTGTTCGTTTGTTTGTCTGTCTGTCTGTTTGTCTGTCTGTTTGTCTGTTTGCAGCACTGCGTCTACACCGTTGCACGGAGAATCGCCAAACTTTGCACACATAATGGTCTTGCCCTCTAATATACTGTGCCTCAATGATGACGTCATCGGTGACGTGGTTCGGCCGCCATCTTGGAAAAACCGAATAAATTTGCACCTCTATATCTCCGAAAGTACTGAACAGAAAAAATTGAGACATGGCTCATTGTAAAGAACTCTCCATGGGGAATAAAATATGTTAATGATGACGTCATATGTCACGTGGTCGGCCGCCATCTTGGAAAAACGGCAAAAATTTGCACCACTATATCTCCAAAAGTGCTGAACAGAAAAAATTGAGACATGGCTCATTGTAAAGAACTCTCCATGGGGAATAAAATATGTTAATGATGACGTCATCAGTCACGTGGTCGGTCGCCATCTTGGAAAAACCGAAAAACTTAGCACCTCCATATCTCCGAAAGTGCTGAATAGAAAAAATTGAGACATGGCTCATTGTAAAGAACTCTCCATGGGGAACAAAATATGTTAATGATGATGTCATCGGTCACGTGGTTCGGCCGCCATCTTGGAAAAACCGAAAAACTCTGCACCTCCACATCTCCAAAAGTCCTGAATAGAAAAAATTGAGGTATGGCTCATTGTAAAGAACTCTCCATGGGGAATAAAATATGTTAATTATGACGTCATCGGTCACGTGGTTCGGCCGCCCTATTTGTCCTAAATGGCCGATAAAAAAGTACATTCCGGCAAGTCCTCGGTCTCTGACCGATTTTTCATTTGTCTGTCTGTCTGTTTGTCTGTCTGTTTGTCTGTCTGTTTGTCTGTTTGCAGCACTGCGTCTACACCGTTGCACGGAGAATCGCCAAACTTTGCACACATAATGGTCTTGCCCTCTAATATACTGTGCCTCAATGATGACGTCATCAGTGACGTGGTTCGGCCGCCATCTTGGAAAAACCGAATAAATTTGCACCTCTATATCTCCGAAAGTACTGAACAGAAAAAATTGAGACATGGCTCATTGTAAAGAACTCTCCATGGGGAATAAAATATGTTAATGATGACGTCATATGTCACGTGGTCGGCCGCCATCTTGGAAAAACGGCAAAAATTTGCACCACTATATCTCCAAAAGTGCTGAACAGAAAAAATTGAGACATGGCTCATTGTAAAGAACTCTCCATGGGGAATAAAATATGTAAATGATGACGTCATCAGTCACGTGGTTCGGTCGCCATCTTGGAAAAACGGCAAATCGTTGCGCCACTATATCTCCAAAAGTGCTGAACAGACAAAATTGAGACATGGCTCATTGGAAAGAACTCTCCATGGGGAATAAAATATGTTAATGATGACGTCATATGTCACGTGGTCGGCCGCCATCTTGGAAAAACGGCAAAACTTTGCACCACTATATCTCCAAAAGTGCTGAACAGAATAATTGAGACATGGCTCATTGTAAAGAACTCTCCATGGGGAATAAAATATGTTAATGATGACGTCATCAGTCACGTGGTCGGCCGCCATCTTGGAAAAACGGCAAAACTTTGCACCACAAAATCTCCAAAAGTGCTGAACAGAAAAAATTGAGACATGGCTCATTGTAAAGAACTCTCCATGGGGAATAAAATATGTTAATGATGACGCCATCGGTCACGTGGTTCGGCCGCCATCTTGGAAAAATGGGAAAACTTTGCACCACTATATCTCCAAAAGTGCAGAATGGAAAAAATTGAGACATGGCTCATTGTAAAGAACTCTCAATGGGGAATAAAATATGTTAATGATGACGTCATATGTCACGTGGTTCGGCCGCCATCTTGGAAAAACCGAAAAATTGTGCACCTCCATATCTCTGAAAGTGCTGAATAGAAAAAATTGAGACATGGCTCATTGTAAAGAACTCTCCATGGGGAATAAAATATGTTAATGATGACATCATAGGTCACGTGGTTCGGCTGCCATCTTGGAAAAACCGAAAAACGTAGCACCTCCATATCTCCAAAAGTGCTGAATAGAAAAAGTTGAGACATGGCTCTTTGTGAAGAACTCTCCATGGGGAATAATATATGTTAATGATGACGTCATCTATCACGTGGTTCGGACGCCATATTTGTCTTAAATGGCCGATAAAAGAGTACATTCCGGCAAGTCCTCGGTCTCTGACCGATTTTTCATTACTTGCCGGAAAAGATTCCGGCAAGTATGTTGATCTGTTCGTTTGTCTGTTTGTCTGTCTGTTTGTCTGTTTGTCTGTTTGCAGCACTACGTCTACACCGTTGCACGTAGAATCACCAAACTTTGCACACATATTTGTCTTGCCCTCTAATATACTGTGCCCAAATGATGACGTCATCGGTCACGTGGTTCGGCCGCCATCTTGGAAAAACCGAAAAATTTTGCACCTCAATATCTCCGAAAGTGCAGAACAGAAAAAGCTGAGACATGGCTCATTGTAAAGAACTCTCCATGGGGAATAAAATATGTTCATGATGACATCATCGGTCACGTGGTTCGGCCGCCATATTTGTCCTAAATGGCCGATAAAAAAGTAAATTCCGGCAAGTCCTCGGTCTCTGACCGATTTTTTATCTGTTTGTCTGTCTGTCTGTTTGCAGCACTACGTCTACACCGTTGCACGGAGAATCGCCAAACTTTGCACACATATTGGTCTTGCCCTGGAATAGACTGTGCCCAATTGATGACGTCATCGGTCACGTGGTTCGGCCGCCATCTTGGAAAAACCGAAAAACTCTGCACCTCCACATCTCCAAAAGTGCTGAACAGAAAAAATTGAGACATGGCTCATTGTAAAGAACTCTCCATGGGGAATAAAATATGTTAATGATGATGCCATCGGTCACGTGGTTCGGCCGCCATCTTGGAAAAACGGGAAAACTTTGCACCACTATATCTCCAAAAGTGCAGAATGGAAAAAATTGAGACATGGCTCATTGTAAAGAACTCTCCATGGGGAATAAAATATGTTAATGATGACGTCATCGGTCACGTGGTTCGGCCGCCATATTTGTCCTAAATGGCCGATAAAAAAGTACATTCCGGCAAGTCCTCGGTGTCTGACCGATTTTTCATCTGTCTGTTTGTCTGTTTGCAGCACTGTGTCTACACCGTTGCACGGAGAATCGCCAAACTTTGCACACATATTCGTCTTGCCCTGGAATAGACTGTGCCCAAATGATGACGTCATCGGTCACGTGGTTCGGCCGCCATCTTGGAAAAATCGAAAAATTTTGCACCTCGATATCTCAGTGCTGAACAGAAAAAATTGAGACATGGCTCATTGTGAAGAACTCTCCATGGGGAATAAAACATGTTAATGATGAGGTCATCAGTCACGTGGTTCGGCCGCCATCTTGGAAAAACGGCAAAACTTTGCACCTCCACATCTCCGAAAGTGCTGAATAGAAAAAATTGAGACATGGCTCATTGTGAAGAACTCTCCATGGGGAATAAAATATGTTAATGATGACGTCATCAGTCACGTGGTTCGGCCGCCATCTTGGAAAAACTGAAAAAAATTGCACCTCCATATCTCCGAAACTGCTGAATCGAAAAAATTGAGACATGGCTCATTGCAAAGAACTCTCCATGGGGAATAAGATAGGTTAATGATGACGTCATCGGTCACGTGGTTCTGCCGCCATCTTGGAAAAAACGAAAAGCTTTGCACCACTATATCTCCGAAATTCCTGAATAGAAAAAATTGAGACATGGCTCATTGTAAAGAACTCTCCATGGGGAATAAAATATGTTAATGATGACGTCATCGGTCACGTGGTTCGGCCGCCATCTTGGAAAAACCGAAAAACGTTGCACCTCCATATCTCCGAAAGTGCTCAATAGAAAAAATTGAGACATGGCTCATTGTAAAGAACTCTCCATGGGGAATAAAATATGTTAATGATGACGTCATCGGTCACGTGGTTCGGCCGCCATCTTGGAAAAACCGAAAAACTCCACCTCCACATCTCCAAAAGTCCTGAATGGAAAAAATTGAGACATGGCTCATTGTAAAGAACTCTCCATGGGGAATAAAATATGTTAATGATGACGTCATCGGTCACGTGGTTCGGCCGCCATCTTGGAAAAACCGAAAAACTCCACCTCCACATCTCCAAAAGTCCTGAATGGAAAAAATTGAGACATGGCTCATTGTAAAGAACTCTCCATGGGGAATAAAATATGTTAATGATGATGTCATCAGTCACGTTGTTCGGCCGCCATCTTGGAAAAACCGAAAAATTTTGCACCTTGATATCTCAAAGTGCTGAACAGAAAAAATTGAGACATGGCTCATTGTAAAGAACGCTCCATGGGGAATAAAATATGCTAATGAAGATGCCATCGGTCGCGTGGTTCGGCCGCCATCTTGGAAAAACGGGAAAACTTTGCACCACTATATCTCCAAAAGTGCAGAATGGAAAAAATTGAGACATGGCTCATTGTAAAGAACTCTCCATGGGGAATAAAATATGTTAATGATGACGTCATCTATCACGTGTTTCAGCCGCCATATTTGTTCTCAATGGCCGATAAAAAAGTACATTCCGGCAAGTCCTCGGTCTCTGACCGATTTTTCATTTGTCTGTTTGTCTGTTTGTCTGTCTGTCTGTTTGCAGCACTGCGTCTACACCGTTGCACGTAGAATCGCCAAACTTTGCACACATATTGGTCTTGCCCTGGAATAGACTGTGCCCAATTGATGACGTCATCGGTGACGTGGTTCGGCCGCCATCTTGGAAAAACCGAAAAACTTTGCACCTCTATATCTCCGAAAGTACTGAACAGAAAAAATTGAGACATGGCTCATTGTAAAGAACTCTCCATGGGGAATAAAATATGTTAATGATGATGTCATATGTCACGTGGTCGGCCGCCATCTTGGAAAAACGGCAAAACTTTGCACCACTATATTTCCAAAAGTGCTGAACAGAAAAAATTGAGACATGGCTCATTGTAAAGAACTCTCCATGGGGAATAAAATATGTTAATTATGACGTCATCTGTCACGTGGTTCAGCCGCCATATTTGTCCTAAATGACCGATAAAAAAGTACATTCCGGCAAGTCCTCGGTCTCTGACCGATTTTTCATCTGTCTGTTTGTCTGTTTGTCTGTCTGTTTGTCTGTCTGTTTGCAGCACTGCGTCTACACCGTTGCACGGAAAATCGCCAAACTTTGCACACATATTCGTCTTGCCCTGGAATAGACTGTGCCCAATATATGACGTCATCGGTCACGTGTTTCGGCGGCCATCTTGGAAAAACCGAAATAATTTGCACCGCTATATCTCCGAAAGTACTGAACAGAAAAAATTGAGACATGGCTCATTGTGAAGAACTCTCCATGGGGAATAAAATGTGTTAATGATGACGTCATCAGTCACGTGGTTCGGTCGCCATCTTGGAAAAACGGCAAAACGTTGTGCCACTGTATCTCCAAAAGTGCTGAACAGAAAAAATTGAGACATGGCTCATTGTAAAGAACTCTCCATGGGGAATAAAATATGTTAATGATGACGTCATATGTCACGTGGTCGGCCGCCATCTTGGAAAAACGGCAAAACTTTGCACCACCATATCTCCAAAAGTGCTGAACAGAAAAAATTGAGACATGGCTCATTGTAAAGAACTCTCCATGGGGAATAAAATATGTAAATGATGACGTCATCAGTCACGTGGTCGGCCGCCATCTTGGAAAAACGGCAAAACTTTGCACCACGAAATCTCCAAAAGTGCTGAACAGAAAAAATTGAGACATGGCTCATTGTAAAGAACTCTCCATGGGGAATAAAATATGTTAATGCTGATGTCATATGTCACGTGGTCGGCCGCCATCTTGGAAAAACGGCAAAACTTTGCACCACTATATCTCCAAAAGTGCTGAACAGAAAAAATTTAGACATGGCTCATTGTAAAGAACTCTCCATGGGGAATAAAATTTGTTAATGATGACGTCATGTGTCACGTGGTTCGGCCGCCATCTTGGAAAAACCGAAAAACTTAGCACCTCTATGTGTCCAAAAGTGCTGAATAGAAAAAATTGAGACATGCCTCATTGTAAAGAACTCTCCATGGGGAATAAAATATGTTAATGATGATGTCATCGGTCACGTGGTTCGGCCGCCATATTTGTCCTCAATGGCCAATAAAAATGTACATTCCGGCAAGTCCTCGGTCTCTGACCGATTTTTCATTTGTCTGTCTGTCTGTCTGTCTGTCTGTTTGTCTGTCTGTTTGCAGCACTGCGTCTACACCGTTGCACGGAGAATCGCCAAACTTTGCACACATATTGGTCTTGCCCTGGAATAGACTGTGCCCAATTGATGACGTCATTGGTGACGTGGTTCGGCCGCCATCTTGGAAAAACCGAAAAACTTTGCACCTCTATATCTCCGAAAGTACTGAACAGAAAAAATTGAGACATGGCTCATTGTAAAGAACTCTCCATGGGGAATAAAATATGTTAATGATGACGTCATCAGTCACGTGGTCGGCCGCCATCTTGGAAAATGGCAAAATTTTGCACCACTATATCTCCAAAAGTGCTGAACAGAAAAAATTGAGCTCATTGTAAAGTACTCTCCATGGGGAATAAAATGTTAGTGATGACGTCATTGGTCACGTGGTTCGGCCGCCATCTTGGAAAAAGTTTGCAACTCTATATCTCCGAAAGTGCTGAACAGAAAAAATTGAGACATGGCTCATTGTAAAGAACTCGCCATGGGGAATAAAATATGTTAATGATGACGTCATCAGTCACGTGGTTCGGCCGCCATCTTGGAAAAACCTAAAAACTTTGCACCTCCATATCTCTGAAAGTACTGAATAGAAAAAATTGAGACATGGCTCATTGTAAAGAACTCTTGATGGGGAATAAAATGTGTTAATGATGACGTCATCAGTTACGTAGTTTGGCCGCCATCTTGGAAAAACCGAAAAACCTACCACCTCCATATCTCCCAAAGTGCTGAATAGAAAAAATTGAGATGTGACTCATTGTAAAGAACTCTCCATGGGGAATAAAATATGTTAATGATGATGTCATGGGTCACGTGGTTCGGCCGCCATCTTGGAAAAACCGAAAAACCTACCACCTCCATATCTCCCAAAGTGCTCAATATAAAAAATTGAGACATGGCTCATTGTAAAGAACTCTCCATGGGGAATAAAATATGTTCATGATGACATCATCGGTCACGTGGTTCGGCCGCCATATTTGTCCTAAATGGCCGATAAAAAAGTAAATTCCGGCAAGTCCTCGGTCTCTGACCGATTTTTCATCTGTTTGTCTGTCTGTTTGTCTGTTTGCAGCACTGCGTCTACACCGTTGCACGTAGAATCGCCAAACTTGGCACACATATTGGTCTTGCCCTCTAATATACTGTGCCCAAATGATGACGTCATCGGTCACGTGGTTCGGCCGCCATCTTAGAAAAACCGAAAAAATTTGCACCTCCATATCTCCAAAAGTACTGAACAGAAAAAATTGAGACATGGCTCATTGTCAAGAACTCTCCATGTGGAATAAAATATGTTAATGATGACGTCATCGGTCACGTGGTTCGGTCGCCATCTTGGAAAAACGGCAAAACGTTGCGCCACTATATCTCCAAAAGTGTTGAACAGAAAAAATTGAGACATGGCTCATTGTAAAGAACTCTCCATGGGGAATAAAATATGTTAATGATGACGTCATATGTCACGTGGTCGCCCGCCATCTTGGAAAAACGGCAAAACTTTGCACCACTTTATCTCCAAAAGTGCTGAACAGAAACAATTGAGACATGGCTCATTGTAAAGAACGCTCCATGGGGAATAAAATATGTTAATGATGACGTCAGCAGTCACGTGGTCGGCCGCCATCTTGGAAAAACGGCAAAACTTTGCACCACAAAATCTCCAAAAGTGCTGAACAGAAAAAATTGAGAAATGGCTCATTGTAAAGAACTCTCCATGGGGAATAAAATATGTTAATGATGATGTCATATGTCACGTGGTCGGCCGCCATCTTGGAAAAACGGCAAAACTTTGCACCACTATATCTCCAAAAGTGCTGAACAGAAAAAATTGAGACATGGCTCATTGTAAAGAACTCTCCATGGGGAATAAAATTTGTTAATGATGACATAATATGTCACGTGGTTCGGCCGCCATCTTGGAAAAACCGAAAAATTTTGCACCTCCATATCTCTGAATAGAAAAAATTGAGACATGGCTCATTGTAAAGAACTCTCCATGGGGAATAAAATATGTTAATGATGATGCCATCGGTCACGTGGTTCGGCCGCCATCTTGGAAAAACGGCAAAAACTTTGCACCACTATATTTCCAAAAGTGCAGAATGGAAAAAATTGAATTAACATTGACATTAACATTAACAAAAATTAACATTGAATATGTTAATGATGACGTCATGTATCACGTAGTTCGGCCGCCATATTTGTCCTAAATGGTCGATAAAAAAGTACATCCCGGCAAGTCCTCGGTCTCTGACCGATTTTTCATCTGTTTGTCTGTTTGTCTGTTTGTCTGTCTGTCTGTCTGTTTGCAGCACTGTGTCTACACCGTTGCACGGAGAATCGCCAAACTTTGCACACATATTGGTCTTGCCCTGGAATAGACTGTGCCCAATTGATGACGTCATCGGTGACGTGGTTCGGCCGCCATCTTGGAAAAACCGAAAAACTTGGCACCTCTATATCTCCGAAAGTACTGTACAGAAAAAATTGAGACATGGCTCATTGTAAAGAACTCTCCATGGGGAATAAAATATGTTACTGATGACGTCATATGTCACGTGGTCGGCCGCCATCTTGGAAAAACGGCAAAACTTTGCTCCACTATATCTCCAAAAGTGCTGAACAGAAAAAATTGAGACATGGCTCATTGTAAAGAACTCTCCATGGGGAATAAAATATGTTAATGATGACGTCATATGTCACGTGGTTCGGCCGCCATATTTGTCCTAAATGGCCGATAAAAAGTACATTCCGGCAAGTCCTCGGTCTCTGACCGATTTTTCATTACTTGCCGGAAAAATTTTCCGGCAAGTATGTTGATCTGTTCGTTTGTTTGTCTGTCTGTCTGTTTGTTACTTGCCGGAAAAATTTTCCGGCAAGTATGTTGATCTGTTCGTTTGTTTGTCTGTCTGTCTGTTTGTCTGTCTGTTTGTCTGTCTGTTTGTCTGTTTGCAGCACTGCGTCTACACCGTTGCACGGAGAATCGCCAAACTTTGCACACATAATGGTCTTGCCCTCTAATATACTGTGCCTCAATGATGACGTCATCAGTGACGTGGTTCGGCCGCCATCTTGGAAAAACCGAATAAATTTGCACCTCTATATCTCCGAAAGTACTGAACAGAAAAAATTGAGACATGGCTCATTGTAAAGAACTCTCCATGGGGAATAAAATATGTTAATGATGACGTCATATGTCACGTGGTCGGCCGCCATCTTGGAAAAACGGCAAAAATTTGCACCACTATATCTCCAAAAGTGCTGAACAGAAAAAATTGAGACATGGCTCATTGTAAAGAACTCTCCATGGGGAATAAAATATGTAAATGATGACGTCATCAGTCACGTGGTTCGGTCGCCATCTTGGAAAAACGGCAAATCGTTGCGCCACTATATCTCCAAAAGTGCTGAACAGAAAAAATTGAGACATGGCTCATTGGAAAGAACTCTCCATGGGGAATAAAATATGTTAATGATGACGTCATATGTCACGTGGTCGGCCGCCATCTTGGAAAAACGGCAAAACTTTGCACCACTATATCTCCAAAAGTGCTGAACAGAAAAAATTGAGACATGGCTCATTGTAAAGAACTCTCCATGGGGAATAAAATATGTTAATGATGACGCCATCGGTCACGTGGTTCGGCCGCCATCTTGGAAAAATGGGAAAACTTTGCACCACTATATCTCCAAAAGTGCAGAATGGAAAAAATTGAGACATGGCTCATTGTAAAGAACTCTCAATGGGGAATAAAATATGTTAATGATGACGTCATATGTCACGTGGTTCGGCCGCCATCTTGGAAAAACCGAAAAATTGTGCACCTCCATATCTCTGAAAGTGCTGAATAGAAAAAATTGAGATATGGCTCATTGTAAAGAACTCTCCATGGGGAATAAAATATGTTAATGATGACATCATAGGTCACGTGGTTCGGCTGCCATCTTGGAAAAACCGAAAAACGTAGCACCTCCATATCTCCAAAAGTGCTGAATAGAAAAAGTTGAGACATGGCTCTTTGTGAAGAACTCTCCATGGGGAATAATATATGTTAATGATGACGTCATATGTCACGTGGTTCGGCCGCCATCTTGGAAAAACCGGAAAACGTTACACCTCCATATCTCCGAAAGTCCTGAATAGAAAAACTTGGGACGTGGCTCAATGTAAAGAACTCTCCATGGGGAATAAAATATGTTAATGATGACGTCATCAGTCACGTGGTTCGGCCGCCATATTTGTCCTAAATGGCCAATAAAAAAGTACATTCCGGCAAGTCCTCGGTCTCTGACCGATTTTTCATCTGTTTGTCTGTTTGTCTGTCTGTTTGTCTGTTTGCAGCACTGCGTCTACACCGTTGCACGGAGAATCGCCAAACTTTGCACACATAATGGTCTTGCCCTCTAATATACTGTGCCCCAATGATGACGTCATCGGTGACGTGGTTCGGCCGCCATCTTGGAAAAACCGAATAAATTTGCACCTCTATATCTCCGAAAGTACTGAACAGAAAAAATTGAGACATGGCTCATTGTAAAGAACTCTCCATGGGGAATAAAATATGTTAATGATGACGTCATCGGTCACGTGGTTCGGCCTCCATATTTGTCCTAAATGGCCGATAAAAAAGTACATTCCGGCAAGTCCTCGGTCTCTGACCGATTTTTCATTTGTCTGTTTGTCTGTTTGTCTGTTTGTCTGTCTGTCTGTCTGTTTGCAGCACTGCGTCTACACCGTTGCACGTAGAATCGCCAAACTTTGCACACATATTGGTCTTGCCCTGGAATAGACTGTGCCCAATTGATGACGTCATCGGTGACGTGGTTCGGCCGCCATCTTGGAAAAACCGAAAAACTTTGCACCTCTATATCTCCGAAAGTACTGAACAGAAAAAATTGAGACATGGCTCGTTGTAAAGAACTCTCCATGGGGAATAAAATACGTAAATGATGACGTCATCAGTCACGTGGTTCTGGCGCCATCTTGGAAAAACCGAAAAACGTTGCGCCACTATATCTCCAAAAGTGCTGAACAGAAAAAATTGAGACTTGGCTCATTGTAAAGAACTCTCCATGGGGAATAAAATATGTTAATGATGACGTCATATGTCACGTGGTCGGCCGCCATCTTTGAAAAACGGCAAAAAATTTCACCACTATATCTCCAAAAGTGCTGAACAGAAAAAATTGAGACATGGCTTATTGTAAAGAACTCTCCATGGGGAATAAAATATGTTAATGATGACGTCATCAGTCACGTGGTCGGCCGCCATCTTGGAAAAACCGAAAAACTCTGCACCTCCACATCTCCAAAAGTCTTGAACAGAAAAAATTGAGGTATGGCTCATTGTAAAGAACTCTCCATGGGGAATAAAATATGTTAATGATGACGTCATCGGTCACGTGGTTCGGCCGCCATATTTGTCCTAAATGGCCGATAAAAAAGTACATTCCGGCAAGTCCTCGGTCTCTGACCGATTTTTCATTTGTCTGTCTGTCTGTTTGTCTGTCTGTTTGTCTGTCTGTTTGTCTGTTTGCAGCACTGCGTCTACACCGTTGCACGGAGAATCGCCAAACTTTGCACACATAATGGTCTTGCCCTCTAATATACTGTGCCTCAATGATGACGTCATCAGTGACGTGGTTCGGCCGCCATCTTGGATAAACCGAATAAATTTGCACCTCTATATCTCCGAAAGTACTGAACAGAAAAAATTGAGACATGGCTCATTGTAAAGAACTCTCCATGGGGAATAAAATATGTTAATGATGACGTCATATGTCACGTGGTCGGCCGCCATCTTGGAAAAACGGCAAAAATTTGCACCACTATATCTCCAAAAGTGCTGAACAGAAAAAATTGAGACATGGCTCATTGTAAAGAACTCTCCATGGGGAATAAAATATGTAAATGATGACGTCATCAGTCACGTGGTTCGGTCGCCATCTTGGAAAAACGGCAAATCGTTGCGCCACTATATCTCCAAAAGTGCTGAACAGAAAAAATTGAGACATGGCTCATTGGAAAGAACTCTCCATGGGGAATAAAATATGTTAATGATGACGTCATATGTCACGTGGTCGGCCGCCATCTTGGAAAAACGGCAAAACTTTGCACCACTATATCTCCAAAAGTGCTGAACAGAATAATTGAGACATGGCTCATTGTAAAGAACTCTCCATGGGGAATAAAATATGTTAATGATGACGTCATCAGTCACGTGGTCGGCCGCCATCTTGGAAAAACGGCAAAACTTTGCACCACAAAATCTCCAAAAGTGCTGAACAGAAAAAATTGAGACATGGCTCATTGTAAAGAACTCTCCATGGGGAATAAAATATGTTAATGATGACGCCATCGGTCACGTGGTTCGGCCGCCATCTTGGAAAAATGGGAAAACTTTGCACCTCAACATCTCCGAAAGTGCTGAAATGAAAAAATTGAGACATGGCTCATTGTAAAGAACTCTCCATGGGGAATAAAATATGTTAATGATGACGTCATATGTCACGTGGTCGGCCGCCATCTTGGAAAAACGGCAAAACTTTGTTCCACTGTATCTCCAAAAGTGCTGAACAGATAAAATTGAGACATGGCTCATTGTAAAGAACTCTCCATGGGGAATAAAACATGTTAATGATGACGTCATCGGTCAAGTGCTTCTGCCGCCAGCTTGGAAAATCCGAAAAACTTTGCACCTCCATATCTCCAAAAGTGCTGAATAGAAAAAATTGAGACATGGCTCCTTGTAAAGAACTCTCCATGGGGAATAAAATATGTTCATGATGACGTCATCGGTCACGTGGTTCAGCCGCCATCTTTGAAAAACCAAAAAACCTTGCACCTCGATATCTCCAAAAGTGCTGAATAGAAAAAATTGAGACATGGCTCATTGTAAAGAACTCTCCATGGGGAATAAAATATGTTAATGATGATGTCATAGGTTCCTCCATTATGACGTCATAATTCGCCAAGTACAAAACTTCATCCGATCAAGATGAAATTTCTTGAGCATCATCAAGGAATAAATTAGTTTAGAAAACAAGTAATGATGACTTCATCGGTCACGTGGTTTGGCCGCCATATTTGTCCTAAATGGCCGATAAAAAAGTACATTCCGGCAAGTCCTCGGTCTCTGACCGATTTTTCATCTGTCTGTTTGTCTGTCTGTTTGTCTGTTTGCAGCACTGCGTCTACACCGTTGCACGGAGAATCGCCAAACTTTGCACACATAATGGTCTTGCCCTCTAATATACTGTGCCTCAATGATGACGTCATCAGTGACGTGGTTCGGCCGCCATCTTGGAAAAACCGAATAAATTTGCACCTCTATATCTCCGAAAGTACTGAACAGAAAAAATTGAGACATGGCTCATTGTAAAGAACTCTCCATGGGGAATAAAATATGTTAATGATGACGTCATATGTCACGTGGTCGGCCGCCATCTTGGAAAAACGGCAAAAATTTGCACCACTATATCTCCAAAAGTGCTGAACAGAAAAAATTGAGACATGGCTCATTGTAAAGAACTCTCCATGGGGAATAAAATATGTAAATGATGACGTCATCAGTCACGTGGTTCGGTCGCCATCTTGGAAAAACGGCAAATCGTTGCGCCACTATATCTCCAAAAGTGCTGAACAGACAAAATTGAGACATGGCTCATTGGAAAGAACTCTCCATGGGGAATAAAATATGTTAATGATGACGTCATATGTCACGTGGTCGGCCGCCATCTTGGAAAAACGGCAAAACTTTGCACCACTATATCTCCAAAAGTGCTGAACAGAATAATTGAGACATGGCTCATTGTAAAGAACTCTCCATGGGGAATAAAATATGTTAATGATGACGTCATCAGTCACGTGGTCGGCCGCCATCTTGGAAAAACGGCAAAACTTTGCACCACAAAATCTCCAAAAGTGCTGAACAGAAAAAATTGAGACATGGCTCATTGTAAAGAACTCTCCATGGGGAATAAAATATGTTAATGATGACGCCATCGGTCACGTGGTTCGGCCGCCATCTTGGAAAAATGGGAAAACTTTGCACCACTATATCTCCAAAAGTGCAGAATGGAAAAAATTGAGACATGGCTCATTGTAAAGAACTCTCAATGGGGAATAAAATATGTTAATGATGACGTCATATGTCACGTGGTTCGGCCGCCATCTTGGAAAAACCGAAAAATTGTGCACCTCCATATCTCTGAAAGTGCTGAATAGAAAAAATTGAGACATGGCTCATTGTAAAGAACTCTCCATGGGGAATAAAATATGTTAATGATGACATCATAGGTCACGTGGTTCGGCTGCCATCTTGGAAAAACCGAAAAACGTAGCACCTCCATATCTCCAAAAGTGCTGAATAGAAAAAGTTGAGACATGGCTCTTTGTGAAGAACTCTCCATGGGGAATAATATATGTTAATGATGACGTCATCTATCACGTGGTTCGGACGCCATATTTGTCTTAAATGGCCGATAAAAGAGTACATTCCGGCAAGTCCTCGGTCTCTGACCGATTTTTCATTTGTCTGTTTGTCTGTTTGTCTGTCTGTCTGTTTGCAGCACTGCGTCTACACCGTTGCACGTAGAATCGCCAAACTTTGCACACATATTGGTCTTGCCCTGGAATAGACTGTGCCCAATTGATGACGTCATCGGTGACGTGGTTCGGCCGCCATCTTGGAAAAACCGAAAAACTTTGCACCTCTATATCTCCGAAAGTACTGAACAGAAAAAATTGAGACATGGCTCATTGTAAAGAACTCTCCATGGGGAATAAAATATGTTAATGATGATGTCATATGTCACGTGGTCGGCCGCCATCTTGGAAAAACGGCAAAACTTTGCACCACTATATTTCCAAAAGTGCTGAACAGAAAAAATTGAGACATGGCTCATTGTAAAGAACTCTCCATGGGGAATAAAATATGTTAATTATGACGTCATCTGTCACGTGGTTCAGCCGCCATATTTGTCCTAAATGACCGATAAAAAAGTACATTCCGGCAAGTCCTCGGTCTCTGACCGATTTTTCATCTGTCTGTTTGTCTGTTTGTCTGTCTGTTTGTCTGTCTGTTTGCAGCACTGCGTCTACACCGTTGCACGGAAAATCGCCAAACTTTGCACACATATTCGTCTTGCCCTGGAATAGACTGTGCCCAATATATGACGTCATCGGTCACGTGTTTCGGCGGCCATCTTGGAAAAACCGAAATAATTTGCACCGCTATATCTCCGAAAGTACTGAACAGAAAAAATTGAGACATGGCTCATTGTGAAGAACTCTCCATGGGGAATAAAATGTGTTAATGATGACGTCATCAGTCACGTGGTTCGGTCGCCATCTTGGAAAAACGGCAAAACGTTGTGCCACTGTATCTCCAAAAGTGCTGAACAGAAAAAATTGAGACATGGCTCATTGTAAAGAACTCTCCATGGGGAATAAAATATGTTAATGATGACGTCATATGTCACGTGGTCGGCCGCCATCTTGGAAAAACGGCAAAACTTTGCACCACCATATCTCCAAAAGTGCTGAACAGAAAAAATTGAGACATGGCTCATTGTAAAGAACTCTCCATGGGGAATAAAATATGTAAATGATGACGTCATCAGTCACGTGGTCGGCCGCCATCTTGGAAAAACGGCAAAACTTTGCACCACGAAATCTCCAAAAGTGCTGAACAGAAAAAATTGAGACATGGCTCATTGTAAAGAACTCTCCATGGGGAATAAAATATGTTAATGCTGATGTCATATGTCACGTGGTCGGCCGCCATCTTGGAAAAACGGCAAAACTTTGCACCACTATATCTCCAAAAGTGCTGAACAGAAAAAATTTAGACATGGCTCATTGTAAAGAACTCTCCATGGGGAATAAAATTTGTTAATGATGACGTCATGTGTCACGTGGTTCGGCCGCCATCTTGGAAAAACCGAAAAACTTAGCACCTCTATGTGTCCAAAAGTGCTGAATAGAAAAAATTGAGACATGCCTCATTGTAAAGAACTCTCCATGGGGAATAAAATATGTTAATGATGATGTCATCGGTCACGTGGTTCGGCCGCCATATTTGTCCTCAATGGCCAATAAAAATGTACATTCCGGCAAGTCCTCGGTCTCTGACCGATTTTTCATTACTTGCCGGAAAAGATTCCGGCAAGTATGTTGATCTGTTCGTTTGTCTGCCTGTCTGTTTGTCTGTTTGTCTGTTTGCAGCACTACGTCTACACCGTTGCACATAGAATCGCCAAACTTTGCGAAAGTATTTGTCTTGCCCTCTAATATACTGTGCCCAAATGATGACGTCATCGGCCATGTGGTTTGGCCGCCATCTTGGAAAAACCGAAAAACTTCGCACCTCTATATCTCCGAAAGTGCTGAACAGAAAAAATTGAGACATGGCTCATTGCAAAGAACTCTCCATGGGGAATAAAATATGTTAATGATGATGGCATCGGTCACGTGGTTCGGCCGCCATCTTGGAAAAATGGGAAAACTTTGCACCACTATATCTCCAAAAGTGCAGAATGGAAAAAATTGAGACATGGCTCATTGCAAAGAACTCTCAATGGGGAATAAAATATGTTAATGATGACGTCATATGTCACGTGGTTCGGCCGCCATCTTGGAAAAACCGAAAAATTGTGCACCTCCATATCTCTGAAAGTGCTGAATAGAAAAAATTGAGACATGGCTCATTGTAAAGAACTCTCCATGGGGAATAAAATATGTTAATAATGACATCATAGGTCACGTGGTTCGGACGCCATATTTGTCTTAAATGGCCGATAAAAGAGTACATTCCGGCAAGTCCTCGGTCTCTGACCGATTTTTCATTACTTGCCGGAAAAAATTCCGGCAAGTATGTTGATCTGTTCGTTTGTTACTTGCCGGAAAAAATTTTCCGGCAAGTATGTTGATCTGTTCGTTTGTCTGTCTGTTTGTCTGTCTGTCTGTCTGTCTGTCTGTCTGTCTGTCTGTTTGCAGCACTGCGTCTACACCGTTGCACGTAGAATCGCCAAACTTTGCACACATATTGGTCTTGCCCTGGAATAGACTGTGCCCAATTGATGACGTCATCGGTGACGTGGTTCGGCCGCCATCTTGGAAAAACCGAAAAACTTTGCACCTCTATATCTCCGAAAGTACTGAACAGAAAAAATTGAGACATGGCTCGTTGTAAAGAACTCTCCATGGGGAATAAAATACGTAAATGATGACGTCATCAGTCACGTGGTTCTGGCGCCATCTTGGAAAAACCGAAAAACGTTGCGCCACTATATCTCCAAAAGTGCTGAACAGAAAAAATTGAGACTTGGCTCATTGTAAAGAACTCTCCATGGGGAATAAAATATGTTAATGATGACGTCATATGTCACGTGGTCGGCCGCCATCTTGGAAAAACGGCAAAAAATTTCACCACTATAACTCCAAAAGTGCTGAACAGAAAAAATTGAGACATGGCTCATTGTAAAGAACTCTCCATGGGGAATAAAATATGTTAATGATGACGTCATCAGTCACGTGGTCGGCCGCCATCTTGGAAAAACCGAAAAACTCTGCACCTCCACATCTCCAAAAGTCCTGAACAGAAAAAATTGAGGTATGGCTCATTGTAAAGAACTCTCCATGGGGAATAAAATATGTTAATGATGACGTCATGTATCACATAGTTCGGCCGCCATATTTGTTCTAAATGGCCGATAAAAAAGTACATTCCGGCAAGTCCTCGGTCTCTGACCGATTTTTCATCTGTCTGTTTGTCTGTCTGTCTGTCTGTTTGCAGCACTGCGTCTACACCGTTGCACGTAGAATCGCCAAACTTTGCACACATATTGGTCTTGCCCTGGAATAGACTGTGCCCAATTGATGACGTCATCGGTCACGTGGTTTAGCCGCCATCTTGGAAAAACCTAGCACCTCCATATCTCCGAAAGTGCTGAATAGAAAAAATTGAGACATAGCTCATTGTAAAGAACTCTCCATGGGGAATAAAACATGTTAATAATGACGTCATCGGTCACGTGGTTTAGCCGCCATCTTGGAAAAACCTAGCACCTCCATATCTCCGAAAGTGCTGAATAGAAAAAATTGAGACATGACTCATTGTAAAGAACTCTCCATGGGGAATAAAATATGTTAATGATGACGTCACCGGTCACGTGGTTCAGCCGCCATATTTGTCCTAAATGGCCGATAAAAAAGTAAATTCCGGCAAGTCCTCGGTCTCTGACCGATTTTTCATTTGTCTGTTTGTCTGTTTGTTACTTGCCGGAAAAATTTTTCCGGCAAGTATGTTGATCTGTTCGTTTGTCTGTCTGTTTGTCTGTCTGTCTGTCTGTCTGTCTGTCTGTCTGTCTGTTTGCAGCACTGCGTCTACACCGTTGCACGGCGAATCGCCAAACTTTGCACACATATTGGTCTTGCCCTGGAATAGACTGTGCCCAATTGATGACGTCATCGGTGACGTGGTTCGGCCGCCATCTTGGAAAAACTGAAAAACCTTGCACCTCTATATCTCCGAAAGTACTGAACAGAAAAAATTGAGACATGGCTCATTGTAAAGAACTCTCCATGGGGAATAAAATATGTAAATGATGACGTCATCAGTCACGTGGTTCGGTCGCCATCTTGGAAAAACGGCAAAACGTTGCGCCACTATATCTCCAAAAGTGCTGAACAGAAAAAATTGAGACATGGCTCATTGTAAAGAACTCTCCATGGGGAATAAAATATGTTAATGATGACGTCATATGTCACGTGGTCGGCCGCCATCTTGGAAAAACGGCAAAACTTTGCACCACTATATCTCCAAAAGTGCTGAACAGAAAAAATTGAGACATGGCTCATTGTAAAGAACTCTCCATGGGGAATAAAATATGTTAATGATGACGTCATCAGTCGCGTGGTCGGCCGCCATCTTGGAAAAACCGAAAAAGCTAGCACCTCCATATCTCCGAAAGTGCTGAATAGAAAAAATTGAGACATGGCTCATTGTCAAGAACTCTCCATGTGGAATAAAATATGTTAATGATGACGTCATCGGTCACGTGGTGCGGCCGCCATCTTGGAAAAACGGGAAAAAAATACACCTCCATATCTCCGAAAGTGCTGAATAGAAAAAATTGAGACATGGCTCATTGGAAAGAACTCTCCAGGGGGAATAAAATAAGTTAATGATGACGTCATCGGTCACGTGGTTCGGCCGCCATCTTGGAAAATCCGAAAAACGTTGCACCTCTATCTCCAAAAGTGCTGAACAGAAAAAATTGAGACATGGCTCATTGGAAAGAACTCTCCAGGGGGAATAAAATATGTTAATGATGTCGTCATCGGTCACGTGGTTCGGCCGCCATCTTGGAAAATCCGAAAAACGTTGGACCTCTATCTCCAAAAGTGCTGAACAGAAAAAATTGAGACATGGCTCATTGTAAAGAACTCTCCGTGGGGAATAAAATATGTTAATGATGATGTCATCGGTCAGGTGGTTCAGCCGCCATATTTGTCCTAAATGGCCGATAAAAAAGTAAATTCCGGCAAGTCCTCGGTCTCTGACCGATTTTTCATCTGTCTGTTTGTCTGTCTGTTTGTCTGTCTGTCTGTTTGTCTGTCTGTTTGCAGCACTGCGTCTACACCGTTGCACGGAGAATCGCCAAACTTTGCACACATATTGGTCTTGCCCTGGAATAGACTGTGCCCAATTGATGACGTCATCGGTGACGTGGTTCGGCCGCCATCTTGGAAAAACCAAAAAACTTTGCACTTCTATATCTCCGAAAGTACTGAACAGAAAAAATTGAGACATGGCTCATTGTAAAGAACTCTCCATGGGGAATAAAATATGTTAATGATGACATCATCAGTCACGTGGTCGGCCGCCATCTTGGAAAAACGGCAAAACTTTGCACCACGAAATCTCCAAAAGTGCTGAACAGAAAAAATTGAGACATGGCTCATTGTAAAGAACTCGCCATGCGGAATAAAATATGTTAATGATGATGTCATATGTCACGTGGTCGGCCGCCATCTTGGAAAAACGGCAAAACTTTGCACCGCTATATCTCCAAAAGTGCTGAACAGAAAAAATTGAGACATGGCTCATTGTAAAGAACTCTCCATGGGTAATAAAATATGTTAATGATGACGTCATCAGTCACGTGGTTCGGCCGCCATCTTGGAAAATGGCAAAATTTTGCACCACTATATCTCCAAAAGTGCTGAACAGAAAAAATTGAGCTCATTGTAAAGAACTCTCCATGGGGAATAAAATGTTAGTGATGACGTCATTGGTCACGTGGTTCGGCCGCCATCTTGGAAAAAGTTTGCAACTTTATATCTCCGAAAGTGCTGAACAGAAAAAATTGAGACATGGCTCATTGTAAAGAACTCTCCATGGGGAATAAAATATGTTAATGATGACGTCATCAGTCACGTGGTTCGGCCGCCATCTTGGAAAAACCTAAAAACTTTGCACCTCCATATCTCTGAAAGTACTGAATAGAAAAAATTGAGACATGGCTCATTGTAAAGAACTCTTGATGGGGAATAAAATATGTTAATGATGACGTCATCAGTTACGTAGTTCGGCCGCCATCTTGGAAAAACCGAAAAACCTACCACCTCCATATCTCCCAAAGTGCTGAATAGAAAAAATTGAGACGTGACTCATTGTAAAGAACTCTCCATGGGGAATAAAATATGTTCATGATGACATCATCGGTCACGTGGTTCGGCCGCCATATTTGTCCAAAATGGCCGATAAAAAAGTAAATTCCGGCAAGTCCTCGGTCTGACCGATTTTTCATTACTTGCTGGAAAAAATTTTCCGGCAAGTATGTTGATCAATCAACAAGATCTGTTCGTTTGTCTGTTTGTTACTTGCCGGAAAAAATTTTCCGGCAAGTATGTTGATCTGTTCGTTTGTCTGTCTGTTTGTCTGTCTGTCTGTCTGTCTGTCTGTCTGTTTGCAGCACTGCGTCTACACCGTTGCACGTAGAATCGCCAAACTTTGCACACATATTGGTCTTGCCCTGGAATAGACTGTGCCCAATTGATGACGTCATCGGTGACGTGGTTCGGCCGCCATCTTGGAAAAACCGAAAAACTTTGCACCTCTATATCTCCGAAAGTACTGAACAGAAAAAATTGAGACATGGCTCATTGTAAAGAACTCTCCATGGGGAATAAAATATGTTAATGATGACGTCATATGTCACGTGGTCGGCCGCCATCTTGGAAAAACGGCAAAAATTTTCACCACTATAACTCCAAAAGTGCTGAACAGAAAAAATTGAGACATGGCTCATTGTAAAGAACTCTCCATGGGGAATAAAATATGTTAATGATGACGTCATCAGTCACGTGGTCGGCCGCCATCTTGGAAAAACCGAAAAACTCTGCACCTCCACATCTCCAAAAGTCCTGAACAGAAAAAATTGAGGTATGGCTCATTGTAAAGAACTCTCCATGGGGAATAAAATATGTTAATGATGACGTCATGTATCACATAGTTCGGCCGCCATATTTGTTCTAAATGGCCGATAAAAAAGTACATTCCGGCAAGTCCTCGGTCTCTGACCGATTTTTCATCTGTTTGTTACTTGCCGGAAAAGATTCCGGCAAGTATGTTGATCTGTTCGTTTGTTTGTCTGTCTGTTTGTCTGTCTGTTTGTCTGTTTGTCTGTCTGTTTGCAGCACTGCGTCTACACCGTTGCACGGAGAATCGCCAAACTTTGCACACATATTGGTCTTGCCCTGGAATAGACTGTGCCCAATTGATGACGTCATCGGTGACGTGGTTCGGCCGCCATCTTGGAAAAACCGAAAAACTTTGCACTTCTATATCTCCGAAAGTACTGAACAGAAAAAATTGAGACATGGCTCATTGTAAAGAACTCTCCATGGGGAATAAAATATGTTAATGATGACATCATCAGTCACGTGGTCGGCCGCCATCTTGGAAAAACGGCAAAACTTTGCACCACTATATCTCCAAATGTGCTGAACAGAAAAAATTGAGACATGGCTCATTGTAAAGAACTCTCCATGGGGAATAAAATATGTTAATGATGACGTCATCAGTCACGTGGTCGGCCGCCATCTTGGTAAAACGGCAAAACTGTGCACCACTATATCTCCAAATGTGCTGAACAGAAAAAATTGAGACATGGCTCATTGTAAAGAACTCTCAATGGGGAATAAAATATGTTAATGATGACGTCATATGTCACGTGGTTCGGCCGCCATCTTGGAAAAACCGAAACACCTAGCACCTCCATATCTCCGAAAGTGCTGAATAGAAAAAATTGAGACATGGCTCATTGTCAAGAACTCTCCATGTGGAATAAAATATGTTAATGATGACGTCATCGGTCACGTGGTGCGGCCGCCATCTTGGAAAAACGGGAAAAAAATTCACCTCCATATCTCCGAAAGTGCTGAATAGAAAAAATTGAGACATGGCTCATTGGAAAGAACTCTCCAGGGGGAATAAAATATGTTAATGATGACGTCATCGGTCACCTGGTTCGGCCGCCATCTTGGAAAATCCGAAAAACGTTGCACCTCTATCTCCAAAAGTGCTGAACAGAAAAAATTGAGACATGGCTCATTGGAAAGAACTCTCCAGGGGGAATAAAATATGTTAATGATGTCGTCATCGGTCACGTGGTTCGGCCGCCATCTTGGAAAATCCGAAAAACGTTGCACCTCTATCTCCAAAAGTGCTGAACAGAAAAAATTGAGACATGGCTCATTGTAAAGAACTCTCCGTGGGGAATAAAATATGTTAATGATGATGTCATCGGTCAGGTGGTTCAGCCGCCATATTTGTCCTAAATGGCCGATAAAAAAGTAAATTCCGGCAAGTCCTCGGTCTCTGACCGATTTTTCATCTGTTTGTCTGTTTGTCTGTTTGCAGCACTACGTCTACACCGTTGCACGTAGAATCACCAAACTTTGCACACGTATTTGTCTTGCCCTCTAATATACTGTGCCCAAATGATGACGTCATCGGTCACATGGTTCGGCCGCCATCTTGGAAAAACCGAAAAATTTTGCACCTCCATATCTCCAAAAGTCCTGAACAGAAAAAATTGAGACATGGCTCATTGTAAAGAACTCTCCATGGGGAATAAAATATGTTAATGATGACGTCATCAGTCACGTGGTCGGCCGCCATCTTGGAAAAACGGCAAAACTTTGCACCACGATATCTCCAAAAGTGCTGAACAGAAAAAATTGAGACATGGCTCATTGTAAAGAACGCTCCATGGGGAATAAAATATGTTAATGATGACGTCATATGTCACGTGGTCGGCCGCCATCTTGGAAAAACGGCAAAACTTTGCACCACTATATCTCCAAAAGTGCTGAACAGAAAAAATTGAGACATTGCTCATTGTAAAGAACTCTCCATGGGGAATAAAATATGTTAATGATGACGTCATATGTCACGTGGTTCGGCCGCCATCTTGGAAAAACCGAAAAATTTTGCACCTCCATTTCTCTGAAAGTGCTGAATAGAAACAATTGAGACATGGCTCATTGTAAAGAACTCTCCATGGGCAATAAAATATGTTAATGATGATGCCATCGGTCACGTGGTTCGGCCGCCATCTTGGAAAAACGGGAAAACTTTGCACCACTATATCTCCAAAAGTGCAGAATGGAAAAAATTGAGACATGGCTCATTGTAAAGAACTCTCCATGGGGAATAAAATATGTTAATGATGACGTCATCAGTCACGTGGTTCGGTCGCCATCTTGGAAAAACCGAAAAACTTTGCACCACTATATCTCCAAAAGTGCTGAATAGAAAAAATTGAGACATGGCTCATTGTAAAGAACTCTCCATGGGGAATAAAATATGTTAATGATGATGCCATTGGTCACGTGGTTCGGCCGCCATCTTGGAAAAACCGAAAAAATTTGCACCTCCATATTTCCAAAAGTACTGAACCAAAAAAATTGAGACATGGCTCATTGTAAAGAACTCTCCATGGGGAATCAAATATGTTAATGATGACGTCATCAGTCACGTGGTTCGGCCGCCATCTTGGAAAAACTTTGCACCTCTATATCTCCGAAAGTGCTGAACAGAAAAAATTGAGACATGGCTCATTGTAAAGAACTCTCCATGGGGAATAAAATATGTAAATGATGATGTCATATGTCACGTGGTCGGCCGCCATCTTGGAAAAACGGCAAAAAATTTGCACCACTATATCTCCAAAAGTGCTGAACAGAAAAAATTGAGACATGGCTCATTGTAAAGAACTCTCCATGGGGAATAAAATTTGTTAATGATGACGTCATATGTCACGTGGTTCGGCCGCCATCTTGGAAAAACCGAAAAACCTAACACCTCCATATCTCTGAAAGTGCTGAATAGAAAAAATTGAGACATGACTCATTGTAAAGAACTCTCCATGGGGAATACAATATGTTAATAATGACGTCATCGGTCACGTGGTTTAGCCGCCATCTTGGAAAAACCTAGCACCTCCATATCTCTGAAAGTGCTGAATAGAAAAAATTGAGACATGGCTCATTGTAATGAACTCTCCATGGGGAATAAAATATGTTAATAATGACGTCATCGGTCACGTGGGTTAGCCGCCATCTTGGAAAAACCTAGCACCTCCATATCTCCGAAAGTGCTGAATAGAAAAAATTGAGACATGACTCATTGTAAAGAACTCTCCATGGGGAATAATATATGTTAATGATGACGTCATCGGTCACATGGTTCGGCCGCCATATTTGGCCTAAATGGCCGATAAAAAAGTACATTCCGGCAAGTCCTCGGTCTCTGACCGATTTTTCATTTGTCTGTTTGTCTGTCTGTCTGTCTGTTTGCAGCACTGCGTCTACACCGTTGCACGTAGAATCGCCAAACTTTGCACACATATTGGTCTTGCCCTGGAATAGACTGTGCCCAATTGATGACGTCATCGGTCACGTGGTTCGGCCGCCATCTTGGAAAAACCGAAAAAAATTGTACCTCTATACCTCCGAAAGTACACAACAGAAAAAATTGAGACATGGCTCATTGTAAAGAACTCTCCATGGGGAATAAAATATGTTAATGATGATGCCATCGGTCACGTGGTTCGGCCGCCATCTTGGAATAACGGCAAAAATTTGCACCTTGATATCTCCGAAAGTACTCAACAGAAAAAATTGAGACATGGCTCATTGTAAAGAACTCTCCATGGGGCATAAAATCTGTTAATGATGACGTCATCGGACACGTGGTTCGGCCGCCATCTTGGAAAAACCGAAAAACTTTGCACCTCTATACCTCCGAAAGTACACAACAGAAAAAATTGAGACATGGCTCATTGTAAAGAACTCTCGATGGGGAATAAAATATGTTAATGATCACGTCATCGGTCACGTGATTCGGCCGCCATCTTGGAAAAACCGAATAAACTAGCACCTCCATATCTCCGAAAGTACTGAATAGAAAAAATTGAGACATGGCTCATTGTAAAGAACTCTCCCTGCGGAATAAAATATGTTAATGATGACGTCATCGGTCACGTGGTTCGGTCGCCATCTTGGAAAAACCGAAAAACTTTGCACCTCCACATCTCCAAAAGTCCTGAATAAAACAAATTGAGACATGGCTCATTGTAAAGAACTCTCCACGGGGAATAAAATATGTTAATGATGACCTCATCGGTCACGTGGTTCGGCCGCCATATTTGTCCTAAATGGCCGATAAAAAAGTACATTCCGGCAAGTCCTCGGTCTCTGACCGATTTTTCATCTGTTTGTCTGTCTGTTTGTCTGTCTGTCTGTTTGCAGCACTGCATCTACACCGTTGCACGGAGAATCGCCAAACTTTGCACACATATTGGTCTTGCCCTGGAATAGACTGTGCCCAAATGATGACGTCATCGGTGACGTGGTTCGGCCGCCATCTTGGAAAAACCGAAAAACTTTGCACCTCTATATCTCCGAAAGTACTGTACAGAAAAAATTGACACATGGCTCATTGTAAAGAACTCTCCATGGGGAATAAAATATGTAAATGATGACGTCATCAGTCACGTGGTTCGGGCGCCATCTTGGAAAAACGGCAAAACGTTGCGCCACTATATCTCCAAAAGTGCTGAACAGAAAAAATTGAGACATGGCTCATTATAAAGAACTCTCCATGGGGAATAAAATATGTTAATGATGACGTCATATGTCACGTGGTCGGCCGCCATCTTGGAAAAACGGCAAAATTTGCACCACTATATCTCCAAAAGTGCTGAACAGAAAAAATTGAGACATGGCTCATTGTAAAGAACTCTCCATGGGGAATAAAATATGTTAATGATGACGTCATCAGTCACGTGGTCGGCCGCCATCTTGGAAAAACCGAAAAACTTAGCACCTCCATATCTCCGAAAGTGCTGAATAGAAAAAATTGAGACATGGCTCATTGTAAAGAACTCTCCATGGGGAACAAAATATGTTAATGATGATGTCATCGGTCACGTGGTTCGGCCGCCATCTTGGAAAAACCGAAAAACTCTGCACCTCCACATCTCCAACAGTCCTGAATAGAAAAAATTGAGGTATGGCTCATTGTAAAGAACTCTCCATGGGGAATAAAATATGTAAATGATGACGTCATCAGTCACGTGGTTCGGTCGCCATCTTGGAAAAACGGCAAAACATTGCGCCACTATATCTCCAAAAGTGCTGAACAGATAAAATTGAGACATGGCTCATTGTAAAGAACTCTCCATGGGGAATAAAATATGTTGATGATGACGTCATATGTCACGTGGTCGGCCGCCATCTTGGAAAAACGGCAAAACTTTGCACCACTATATCTCCAAAAGTGGTGAACAGAAATAATTGAGACATGGCTCATTGTAAAGAACTCTCCATGGGGAATAAAATATGTTAGTGATGACGTCATCAGTCACGTGGTCGGCCGCCATCTTGGAAAAACGGCAAAACTTTGCACCACTAAATCTCCAAAAGTGCTGAACAGAAAAAATTGAGACATGGCTCATTGTAAAGAACTCTCCATGGGGAATAAAATATGTTAATGATGATGTCATATGTCACGTGGTCGGCCACCATCTTGGAAAAACGGCAAAACTTTGCACCACTATATCTCCAAAAGTGCTGAACAGAAAAAATTGAGACATGGCTCATTGTAAAGAACTCTCCATGGGGAATAAAATGTTAATGATGACGTCATCAGTCACGTGGTTCGGCCGCCATCTTGGAAAAACCGAAAAACTTTGCACCTCTATATCTCCGAAAGTACTGAATAGAAAAAATTGACACATGGCTCGTTGTAAAGAACTCTCCATGGGGAATAAAATATGTTAATGATGACGTCATCGGTCACGTGGTTCGACCACCATATTTGTCCTCAATGGCCAATAAAAAAGTACATTCCGGCAAGTCCTCGGTCTCTGACCGATTTTTCATTTGTCTGTTTGTCTGTCTGTCTGTTTGTCTGTCTGTCTGTTTGCAGCACTGCGTCTACACCGTTGCACGGAGATTCGCCAAACTTTGCACACATATTGGTCTTGCCCTGGAATAGACTGTGCCCAATTGATGACGTCATCGGTGACGTGGTTCGGCCGCCATCTTGGAAAAACCGAAAAACTTTGCACTTCTATATCTCCGAAAGTACTGAACAGAAAAAATTGAGACATGGCTCATTGTAAAGAACTCTCCATGGGGAATAAAATATGTTAATGATGACATCATCAGTCACGTGGTAGGCCGCCATCTTGGAAAAACGGCAAAACTTTGCACCACGAAATCTCCAAAAGTGCTGAACAGAAAAAATTGAGACATGGCTCATTGTAAAGAACTCTCCATGCGGAATAAAATACGTTAATGATGATGTCATACGTCACGTGGTCGGCCGCCATCTTGGAAAAACGGCAAAACTTTGCACCACTATATCTCCAAAAGTGCTGAACAGAAAAAATTGAGACATGTCTCATTGTAAAGAACTCTCCATGGGTAATAAAATTTGTTAATGATGATGTCATATGTCACGTGGTTCGGCCGCCATCTTGGAAAAACCGAAAAATTTTGCACCTCCATATCTCTGAAAGTGCTGAATAGAAAAAATTGAGACATGGCTCATTGTAAAGAACTTTCCATGGGGAATAAAATATGTTAATGATGACATCATAGGTCACGTGGTTCGGCCGCCATCTTGGAAAAACCGAAAAACGTAGCACCTCCATATCTCCAAAAGTGCTGAATAGAAAAAGTTGAGACATGGCTCTTTGTAAAGAACTCTCCATGGGGAATAATATATGTTAATGATGACGTCATCTATCACGTGGTTCGGCCGCCATATTTGTCCTAAATGGCCGATAAAAAAGTACATTCCGGCAAGTCCTCGGTCTCTGACCGATTTTTCATTTGTTTGTCTGTCTGTCTGTCTGTCTGTCTGTTTGTCTGTCTGTCTGTTTGCAGCACTGCGTCTACACCGTTGCACGTAGAATCGCCAAACTTTGCACACATATTGGTCTTGCCCTGGAATAGACTGTGCCCAATTGATGACGTCATCGGTGACGTGGTTCGGCCGCCATCTTGGAAAAACCGAAAAACGTTGCACCTCTATATCTCCGAAAGTACTGAACAGAAAAAATTGAGACATGGCTCATTGTAAAGAACTCTCCATGCGGAATAAAATATGTAAATGCTTACGTCATCAGTCACGTGGTTCGGTCGCCATCTTGGAAAAACGGCAAAACGTTGCGCCACGATATCTCCAAAAGTGCTGAACAGAAAAAATTGAGACATGGCTCATTGTAAAGAACTCTCCATGGGGAATAAAATATGTTAATGATGACGTCATATGTCACGTGGTCGGCCGCCATCTTGGAAAAACGGCAAAACTTTGCACCACTATATCGCCAAAAGTGCTGAACAGAAAAAATTGAGACATGGCTCATTGTAAAGAACTCCACATGGGGAATAAAATATGTTAATGATGACGTCATCAGTCACGTGGTCGGCCGCCATCCTGGAAAAACGGCAAAACTTTGCACTACGAAATCTCCAAAAGTGCTGAACAGAAAAAATTGAGACATGGCTCATTGTAAAAAACTCTCCATGGGGAATAAAATATGTTCATGATGTCATATGTCACGTGGTCGGCCGCCATCTTGGAAAAACCGAAAAACTCTGCACCTCCACATCTCCAAAAGTCCTGAATAGAAAAAATTGAGGCATGGCTCATTGTAAAGAACTCTCCATGGGGAATAAAATATGTTAATGATGACGTCATCGGTCACGTGGTTCGGCCGCCATATTTGTCCTAAATGGCCAATAAAAAAGTACATTCCGGCAAGTCCTCGGTCTCTGACCGATTTTTCATTTGTTTGTTACTTGCCGGAAAAGATTCCGGCAAGTATGTTGATCTGTTCGTTACTTGCCGGAAAAGATTCCGGCAAGTATGTTGATCTGTTCGTTTGTCTGTTTGTCTGTCTGTTTGTCTGTCTGTCTGTTTGCAGCACTGCGTCTACACCGTTGCACGGAGAATCGCCAAACTTCGCAAACATATTCGTCTTGCCCTGGAATAGACTGTGCCCAATTTATGACGTCATCGGTCACGTGTTTCGGCCGCCATCTTGGAAAAACCGAAAAACTTTGCACCTCCACATCTCCGAAAGTGCTGAATAGAAAAAATTCAGACATGGCTCATTGTCAAGAACTCTCCATGTGGAATAAAATATGTTAATGATGACGTCATCGGTCACGTGGTTCGGCCGCCATCTTGGAAAAACCGAAAACTTTGCACCTCAACATCTCCGAAAGTGCTGAATTGAAAAAATTGAGACATGGCTCATTGTAAAGAACTCTCCATGGGGAATAAAATATGTTAATGATGACGTCATATGTCACGTGGTCGGCCGCCATCTTGGAAAAACGGCAAAACCTTGCTCCACTATATCTCCAAAAGTGCTGAATAGAAAAAATTGAGACATGGCTCATTGGAAAGAACTCTCCATGGGGAATAAAATATGTTAATGATGACGTCATCGGTCACGTGGTTCGGCCGCCATCTTGGAAAAACTTTGCACCTCGATATCTCCGAAAGTGCTGAACAGAAAAAATTGAGACATGGCTCATTGTAAAGAACTCTCCATGGGGAATAAAATGTTAATGATGATGTCATCGGCCATGTGGTTCGGCCGCCATATTTGTCCTAAATGGCCGATAAAGTAAATTCCGGCAAGTCCTCGGTCTCTGACCGATTTTTCATTACTTGCCGGAAAAATTTTCCGGCAAGTATGTTGATCTGTTCGTTTGTTTGTCTGTTTGTCTGTCTGTTTGTCTGTCTGTTTGTCTGTCTGTCTGTTTGCAGCACTGCGTCTACACCGTTGCACGGAGAATCGCCAAACTTTGCACACATATTGGTCTTGCCCTGGAATAGACTGTGCCCAATTGATGACGTCATCGGTGACGTGGTTCGGCCGCCATCTTGGAAAAACCGAAAAACTTTGCACCTCTATATCTCCGAAAGTACTGAACAGAAAAAATTGAGACATGGCTCATTGTAAAGAACTCTCCATGGGGAATAAAATATGTAAATGATGACGTCATCAGTCACGTGGTTCGGTCGCCATCTTGGAAAAACGGCAAAACGTTGCGCCACTATATCTCCAAAAGTGCTGAACAGAAAAAATTGAGACATGGCTCATTGTAAAGAACTCTCCATGGGGAATAAAATATGTTAATGATGACGTCATATGTCACGTGGTCGGCCGCCATCTTGGAAAAACGGCAAAACTTTGCACCACTATATCTCCAAAAGTGCTGAACAGAAAAAATTGAGACATGGCTCATTGTAAAGAACTCTCCATGGGGAATAAAATATGTTAATGATGACGTCATCAGTCACGTGCTTCGGCCGCCATTTTGGAAAATCCGAAAAAGTTAGCACCCCTATCTCCGAAAGTGCTGAATAGAAAAAATTGAGACATGGCTCATTGTAAAGAACTCTCCATGGTGAATAAAATGTTATTGATGACGTCATCATTCACGTGTTTCGGCCGCCATATTTGTCCAAAATGGCCGATAAAAAAGTACATTCCGGCAAGTCCTCGGTCTCTGACCGATTTTTCATTACTTGCCGGAAAATTTTTTCCAGCAAGTATGTTGATCTGTTCGTTTGTCTGTTTGTCTGTCTGTTTGTCTGTTTGTCTGTTTGCAGCACTACGTCTACATCGTTGCACGTAGAATCACCAAACTTTGCACACGTATTTGTCTTGCCCTCTAATATACTGTGCCCAAATGATGACGTCATCGGTCACGTGGTTCGGCCGCCATCTTGGAAAAACCGAAAAATTTTGCACCTCGATATCTCAAAGTGCTGAACAGAAAAAATTGAGACATGGCTCATTGTAAAGAACTCTCCATATGGAATAAAATATGTTAATGATGACGTCATCGGTCACGTGGTTCGGCCGCCATCTTGGAAAAAACGAAAATTTTTGCACCTCCATATCTCCGAAAGTCCTGAACAGAAAAAATTGAGACATGGCTCATTGTAAAGAACTCTCCATGGGGAATAAAATATGTTAATGATGACGTCATCAGTCACGTGGTTCGGCCGCCATCTTGGGAAAACCGAAAAACTTTGCACCACTATATCTCCAAAAGTGCTGAACAGAAAAAATGGAGACATGGCTCATTGTGAAGAACTCTCCATGTGGAATAAAATATGTTAATGATGACGTCATCAGTCACGTGGTTCGGCCGCCATCTTGGAAAAACCGAAAAACTTTGCACATCCATATCTCTGAATGTACTGAATAGAAAAAATTGAGACATGGCTCATTGCAAAGAACTCTCCATGGAGAATACAATATGTTAATGATGACGTCATCGGTCACGTGATTCGGCCGCCATCTTGGAAAATCCGAAAAACTTTGCACCTCCATATCTCCGAAAGTGCTGAATAGAAAAAATTGAGACATGGCTCTTTGTAAAGAACTCTCCATGGGGAATAAAATATGTTAATGATGACCTCATCAGTCACGTGGTTCGGCCGCCATCTTGGAAAAACGGCAAAACTTTGCACCACTATATCTCCAAAAGTGCTGAACAGAAAAAATTGAGACATGGCTCATTGTAAAGAACTCTCCATGGGGAATAAAATATGTTAATGATGACGTAATCGGCCATGTGGTTCGGCCGCCATATTTGTCCTAAATGGCCGATAAAAAAGTAAATTCCGGCAAGTCCTCGGTCTCTGACCGATTTTTCATTACTTGCCGGAAAAATTTTTCCGGCAAGTATGTTGATCTGTTCGTTTGTTACTTGCCGGAAAAATTTTCCGGCAAGTATGTTGATCTGTTCGTTTGTTACTTGCCGGAAAAGATTCCGGCAAGTATGTTGATCTGTTCGTTTGTCTGTTTGTCTGTTTGTCTGTTTGTCTGTTTGCAGCACTACATCCACACCGTTGCACGTAGAATCGCCAAACTTTGCACACGTATTTGTCTTGCCCTCTAATATACTGTGCCCAAACAATGACGTCATCAGTCACGTGGTTCGGCCGCCATCTTGGAAAAACGGCAAAACTTTGCACCACTATATCTCCAAAAGTGCTGAACAGAAAAAATTGAGACATGGCTCATTGTGAAGAACTCTCCATGGGGAATAAAATATATAAATGATGACGTCATCAGTCACGTGGTTCGGTCGCCATCTTGGAAAAACGGCAAAACGTTGCGCCACTATAACTCCAAAAGTGCTGAACAGAAAAAATTGAGACATGGCTCATTGTGAAGAACTCTCCATGGGGAATAAAATATGTTAATGATGACGTCATATGTCACGTGGTCGGCCGCCATCTTGGAAAAACCGAAAAACTTTGCACATCCTTATCTCTGAATGTACTAAATAGAAAAAATTGAGACATGGCTCATTGCAAAGAACTCTCCATGGAGAATACAATATGTTAATGATGACGTCATCGGTCACGTGATTCGGCCGCCATCTTGGAAAATCCGAAAAACTATGCACCTCCATATCTCCGAAAGTGCTGAATAGAAAAAATTGAGGTATGGCTCATTGTAAACAACTCTCCACGTGGAATAAAATATGTTAATGATGACATCATCGGTCACGTGGTTCGGCCGCCATATTTGTCCTAAATGGCCGATAAAAAAGTACATTCCGGCAAGTCCTCGGTCTCTGACCGATTTTTCATTTGTCTGTTTGTCTGTTTGTCTGTTTGTCTGTTTGTCTGTCTGTTTGTCTGTTTGCAGCACTGCGTCTACACCGTTGCACGGAGAATCGCCAAACTTTGCACACATAATGGTCTTGCCCTCTAATATACTGTGCCTCAATGATGACGTCATCGGTGACGTGGTTCGGCCGCCATCTTGGAAAAACCGAATAAATTTGCACCTCTATATCTCCGAAAGTACTGAACAGAAAAAATTGAGACATGGCTCATTGTAAAGAACTCTCCATGGGGAATAAAATATGTTAATGATGACGTCATATGTCACGTGGTCGGCCGCCATCTTGGAAAAACGGCAAAAATTTGCACCACTATATCTCCAAAAGTGCTGAACAGAAAAAATTGAGAGATGGCTCATTGTAAAGAACTCTCCATGGGGCATAAAATATGTTAATGATGACGTCATCAGTCACGTGGTCGGCCGCCATCTTGGAAAAACCGAAAAACTTAGCACCTCCATATCTCCGAAAGTGCTGAATAGAAAAAATTGAGACATGGCTCATTGTAAAGAACTCTCCATGGGGAACAAAATATGTTAATGATGATGTCATCGGTCACGTGGTTCGGCCGCCATCTTGGAAAAACCGAAAAACTCTGCACCTCCACATCTCCAAAAGTCCTGAATAGAAAAAATTGAGGTATGGCTCATTGTAAAGAACTCTCCATGGGGAATAAAATATGTTAATTATGACGTCATCGGTCACGTGGTTCGGCCGCCCTATTTGTCCTAAATGGCCGATAAAAAAGTACATTCCGGCAAGTCCTCGGTCTCTGACCGATTTTTCATTTGTTACTTGCCGGAAAAATTTTTCCGGCAAGTATGTTGATCTGTTCGTTTGTCTGTTTGTTACTTGCCGGAAAAATTTCCGGCAAGTATGTTGATCTGTTCGTTTGTTTGTCTGTTTGTCTGTTTGTCTGTTTGTCTGTCTGTCTGTCTGTTTGCAGCACTGCGTCTACACCGTTGCACGTAGAATCGCCAAACTTTGCACACATATTGGTCTTTCCCTGGAATAGACTGTGCCCAATTGATGACGTCATCGGTGACGTGGTTCGGCCGCCATCTTGGAAAAACCGAAAAACTTTGCACCTCTATATCTCCGAAAGTACTGAACAGAAAAAATTGAGACATGGCTCATTGTAAAGAACTCTCCATGGCGAATAAAATATGTTAATGATGACGTCATCAGTCACGTGGTCGGCCACCATCTTGGAAAAACAGCAAAACTTTGCACCACTATATCTCCAAAAGTGCTGAACAGAAAAAATTGAGACATGGCTCATTGCAAAGAACTCTCCATGGGGAATAAAATATGTTAATGCTGACGTCATCAGTCACGTGGTCGGCCGCCATCTTGGAAAAACGGCAAAACTTTGCACCACTATATTTCCAAAAGTGCTGAACAGAAAAGATTGAGACATGGCTCATTGTAAAGAACTCTCCATGGGGAATAAAATATGTTAATGATGACGTCATCAGTCACGTGGTCGGCCACCATCTTGGAAAAACAGCAAAGCTTTGCACCACTATATCTCCAAAAGTGCTGAACAGAAAAAATTGAGACATGGCTCATTGCAAATAACTCTCCATGGGGAATAAAATATGTTAATGATGACGTCATCAGTCACGTGGTCGGCCGCCATCTTGGAAAAACGGCAAAACTTTGCACCACTATATTTCCAAAAGTGCTGAACAGAAAAAATTGAGACATGGCTCATTGTAAAGAACTCTCCATGGGGAATAAAATATGTTAATGATGACGTCATCGGTCACGTGGTTCAGCCGCCATATTTGTCCTAAATGGCCGATAAAAAAGTACATTCCGGCAAGTCCTCGGTCTCTGACCGATTTTTCATCTGTCTGTTTGTCTGTTTGTCTGTCTGTCTGTCTGTTTGCAGCACTGCGTCTACACCGTTGCACGTAGAATCGCCAAACTTTGCACACTTATTGGTCTTGCCCTGGAATAGACTGTGCCCAATTGATGACGTCATCGGTGACGTGGTTCGGCCGCCATCTTGGAAAAACCGAAAAACTTTGCACCTCTATATCTCCGAAAGTACTGAACAGAAAAAATTGAGACATGGCTCATTGTAAAGAACTCTAGATGGGGAATAAAATATGTTAATGATGACGTCATTGGTCACGTGGTTCGGCCGCCATCTTGGAAAAACCCGAAAACTTTCTATATGTAGAATCTTTCTATACGTAGAATAGCCAAACTTTGCACACTTATTTGTCTTGCCCTCTAATATACTGTGCCCAAATGATGACGTCATCGGTAACGTGGTTCGGCCGCCATCTTGGAAAAAATTTGCACCTCCATATCTCCAAAAGTTCTGAATAGAGAAAATTGAGACATGGCTCATTGTAAAGAACTGTCCATGGGGAATAAAATATGTAAATGATGACGTCCTCAGTCACGTGGTTCGGTCGCCATCTTGGAAAAATGGCAAAACGTTGCGCCACTATATCTCCAAAAGTGCTGAACAGAAAAAATTGAGACATGGCTCATTGTAAAGAACTCTCCATGGGGAATAAAATATGTTAATGATGACGTCATATGTCACGTGGTCGGCCGCCATCTTGGAAAAACGGCAAAACTTTGCACCACTATATCTCCAAAAGTGCTGAACAGAAAAAATTGAGACATGGCTCATTGTAAAGAACTCTCCATGGGTAATAAAATATGTTAATGATGACGTCATCAGTCACGTGGTCGGCCGCCATCTTGGAAAAACCGAAAAACCTAGCACCTCCATATCTCCGAAAGTGCTGAATAGAAAAAATTGAGACATGGCTCATTGTAAAGAACTCTCCATGGGGAATAAAATATGTTAATGATGTCATCGGTCACGTGGTTCGGCCGCCATCTTGGAAAAACCGAAAAACTCCACCTCCACATCTCCAAAAGTCCTGAATAGAAAAAATTGAGGCATGGCTCATTGTAAAGAACTCTCCATGGAGAATAAAATATGTTAATGATGACGCCATCGGTCACGTGGTTCGGCCGCCATATTTGTCCTAAATGGCCGATAAAAAAGTACATTCCGGCAAGTCCTCGGTCTCTGACCGATTTTTCATTTGTCTGTCTGTTTGTCTGTCTGTTTGTCTGTCTGTCTGTTTGCAGCACTGCGTCTACACCGTTGCACGGAGAATCGCCAAACTTTGCACACATATTGGTCTTGCCCTGGAATAGACTGTGTCCAATTGATGACGTCATCGGTGACGTGGTTCGGCCGCCATCTTGGAAAAACCGAAAAACTTTGCACTTCTATATCTCCGAAAGTACTGAACAGAAAAAATTGAGACATGGCTCATTGTAAAGAACTCTCCATGGGGAATAAAATATGTTAATGATGACGTCATCAGTCACGTGGTCGGCCGCCATCTTGGTAAAACGGCAAAACTGTGCACCACTATATCTCCAAATGTGCTGAACAGAAAAAATTGAGACATGGCTCATTGTAAAGAACTCTCAATGGGGAATAAAATATGTTAATGATGACGTCATATGTCACGTGGTTCGGCCGCCATCTTGGAAAAACCGAAAAATTTTGCACCTCCATATCTCTGAAAGTGCTGAATAGAAAAAATTGAGACATGGCTCATTGTAAAGAACTCTCCATGGGGAATAAAATATGTTAATGATGACATCATAGGTCACGTGGTTCGGCCGCCATCTTGGAAAAACTGAAAAACGTAGCACCTCCATATCTCCAAAAGTGCTGAATAGAAAAAGTTGAGACAAGGCTCTTTGTAAAGAACTCTCCATGGGGAATAATATATGTTAATGATGACGTCATCTATCACGTGGTTCGGCCGCCATATTTGTCCTAAATGGCCGATAAAAAAAGTACATTCCGGCAAGTCCTCGGTCTCTGACCGATTTTTCATTACTTGCCGGAAAAATTTTCCGGCAAGTATGTTGATCTGTTCGTTTGTTACTTGCCGGAAAAATTTTCCGGCAAGTATGTTGATCTGTTCGTTTGTTTGTCTGTCTGTCTGTTTGTCTGTCTGTTTGTCTGTCTGTTTGTCTGTTTGCAGCACTGCGTCTACACCGTTGCACGGAGAATCGCCAAACTTTGCACACATAATGGTCTTGCCCTCTAATATACTGTGCCTCAATGATGACGTCATCAGTGACGTGGTTCGGCCGCCATCTTGGATAAACCGAATAAATTTGCACCTCTATATCTCCGAAAGTACTGAACAGAAAAAATTGAGACATGGCTCATTGTAAAGAACTCTCCATGGAGAATACAATATGTTAATGATGACGTCATCGGTCACGTGATTCGGCCGCCATCTTGGAAAATCCGAAAAACTTTGCACCTCCATATCTCCGAAAGTGCTGAATAGAAAAAATTGAGACATGGCTCTTTGTAAAGAACTCTCCATGGGGAATAAAATATGTTAATGATGACCTCATCAGTCACGTGGTTCGGCCGCCATCTTGGAAAAACGGCAAAACTTTGCACCACTATATCTCCAAAAGTGCTGAACAGAAAAAATTGAGACATGGCTCATTGTAAAGAACTCTCCATGGGGAATAAAATATGTTAATGATGACGTAATCGGCCATGTGGTTCGGCCGCCATATTTGTCCTAAATGGCCGATAAAAAAGTAAATTCCGGCAAGTCCTCGGTCTCTGACCGATTTTTCATTACTTGCCGGAAAAATTTTTCCGGCAAGTATGTTGATCTGTTCGTTTGTTACTTGCCGGAAAAATTTTCCGGCAAGTATGTTGATCTGTTCGTTTGTTACTTGCCGGAAAAGATTCCGGCAAGTATGTTGATCTGTTCGTTTGTCTGTTTGTCTGTTTGTCTGTTTGTCTGTTTGCAGCACTACATCCACACCGTTGCACGTAGAATCGCCAAACTTTGCACACGTATTTGTCTTGCCCTCTAATATACTGTGCCCAAACAATGACGTCATCAGTCACGTGGTTCGGCCGCCATCTTGGAAAAACGGCAAAACTTTGCACCACTATATCTCCAAAAGTGCTGAACAGAAAAAATTGAGACATGGCTCATTGTGAAGAACTCTCCATGGGGAATAAAATATATAAATGATGACGTCATCAGTCACGTGGTTCGGTCGCCATCTTGGAAAAACGGCAAAACGTTGCGCCACTATAACTCCAAAAGTGCTGAACAGAAAAAATTGAGACATGGCTCATTGTGAAGAACTCTCCATGGGGAATAAAATATGTTAATGATGACGTCATATGTCACGTGGTCGGCCGCCATCTTGGAAAAACCGAAAAACTTTGCACATCCTTATCTCTGAATGTACTAAATAGAAAAAATTGAGACATGGCTCATTGCAAAGAACTCTCCATGGAGAATACAATATGTTAATGATGACGTCATCGGTCACGTGATTCGGCCGCCATCTTGGAAAATCCGAAAAACTATGCACCTCCATATCTCCGAAAGTGCTGAATAGAAAAAATTGAGGTATGGCTCATTGTAAACAACTCTCCACGTGGAATAAAATATGTTAATGATGACATCATCGGTCACGTGGTTCGGCCGCCATATTTGTCCTAAATGGCCGATAAAAAAGTACATTCCGGCAAGTCCTCGGTCTCTGACCGATTTTTCATTTGTCTGTTTGTCTGTTTGTCTGTTTGTCTGTTTGTCTGTCTGTTTGTCTGTTTGCAGCACTGCGTCTACACCGTTGCACGGAGAATCGCCAAACTTTGCACACATAATGGTCTTGCCCTCTAATATACTGTGCCTCAATGATGACGTCATCGGTGACGTGGTTCGGCCGCCATCTTGGAAAAACCGAATAAATTTGCACCTCTATATCTCCGAAAGTACTGAACAGAAAAAATTGAGACATGGCTCATTGTAAAGAACTCTCCATGGGGAATAAAATATGTTAATGATGACGTCATATGTCACGTGGTCGGCCGCCATCTTGGAAAAACGGCAAAAATTTGCACCACTATATCTCCAAAAGTGCTGAACAGAAAAAATTGAGAGATGGCTCATTGTAAAGAACTCTCCATGGGGCATAAAATATGTTAATGATGACGTCATCAGTCACGTGGTCGGCCGCCATCTTGGAAAAACCGAAAAACTTAGCACCTCCATATCTCCGAAAGTGCTGAATAGAAAAAATTGAGACATGGCTCATTGTAAAGAACTCTCCATGGGGAACAAAATATGTTAATGATGATGTCATCGGTCACGTGGTTCGGCCGCCATCTTGGAAAAACCGAAAAACTCTGCACCTCCACATCTCCAAAAGTCCTGAATAGAAAAAATTGAGGTATGGCTCATTGTAAAGAACTCTCCATGGGGAATAAAATATGTTAATTATGACGTCATCGGTCACGTGGTTCGGCCGCCCTATTTGTCCTAAATGGCCGATAAAAAAGTACATTCCGGCAAGTCCTCGGTCTCTGACCGATTTTTCATTTGTTACTTGCCGGAAAAATTTTTCCGGCAAGTATGTTGATCTGTTCGTTTGTCTGTTTGTTACTTGCCGGAAAAATTTCCGGCAAGTATGTTGATCTGTTCGTTTGTTTGTCTGTTTGTCTGTTTGTCTGTTTGTCTGTCTGTCTGTCTGTTTGCAGCACTGCGTCTACACCGTTGCACGTAGAATCGCCAAACTTTGCACACATATTGGTCTTTCCCTGGAATAGACTGTGCCCAATTGATGACGTCATCGGTGACGTGGTTCGGCCGCCATCTTGGAAAAACCGAAAAACTTTGCACCTCTATATCTCCGAAAGTACTGAACAGAAAAAATTGAGACATGGCTCATTGTAAAGAACTCTCCATGGCGAATAAAATATGTTAATGATGACGTCATCAGTCACGTGGTCGGCCACCATCTTGGAAAAACAGCAAAACTTTGCACCACTATATCTCCAAAAGTGCTGAACAGAAAAAATTGAGACATGGCTCATTGCAAAGAACTCTCCATGGGGAATAAAATATGTTAATGCTGACGTCATCAGTCACGTGGTCGGCCGCCATCTTGGAAAAACGGCAAAACTTTGCACCACTATATTTCCAAAAGTGCTGAACAGAAAAGATTGAGACATGGCTCATTGTAAAGAACTCTCCATGGGGAATAAAATATGTTAATGATGACGTCATCAGTCACGTGGTCGGCCACCATCTTGGAAAAACAGCAAAGCTTTGCACCACTATATCTCCAAAAGTGCTGAACAGAAAAAATTGAGACATGGCTCATTGCAAATAACTCTCCATGGGGAATAAAATATGTTAATGATGACGTCATCAGTCACGTGGTCGGCCGCCATCTTGGAAAAACGGCAAAACTTTGCACCACTATATTTCCAAAAGTGCTGAACAGAAAAAATTGAGACATGGCTCATTGTAAAGAACTCTCCATGGGGAATAAAATATGTTAATGATGACGTCATCGGTCACGTGGTTCAGCCGCCATATTTGTCCTAAATGGCCGATAAAAAAGTACATTCCGGCAAGTCCTCGGTCTCTGACCGATTTTTCATCTGTCTGTTTGTCTGTTTGTCTGTCTGTCTGTCTGTTTGCAGCACTGCGTCTACACCGTTGCACGTAGAATCGCCAAACTTTGCACACTTATTGGTCTTGCCCTGGAATAGACTGTGCCCAATTGATGACGTCATCGGTGACGTGGTTCGGCCGCCATCTTGGAAAAACCGAAAAACTTTGCACCTCTATATCTCCGAAAGTACTGAACAGAAAAAATTGAGACATGGCTCATTGTAAAGAACTCTAGATGGGGAATAAAATATGTTAATGATGACGTCATTGGTCACGTGGTTCGGCCGCCATCTTGGAAAAACCCGAAAACTTTCTATATGTAGAATCTTTCTATACGTAGAATAGCCAAACTTTGCACACTTATTTGTCTTGCCCTCTAATATACTGTGCCCAAATGATGACGTCATCGGTAACGTGGTTCGGCCGCCATCTTGGAAAAAATTTGCACCTCCATATCTCCAAAAGTTCTGAATAGAGAAAATTGAGACATGGCTCATTGTAAAGAACTGTCCATGGGGAATAAAATATGTAAATGATGACGTCCTCAGTCACGTGGTTCGGTCGCCATCTTGGAAAAATGGCAAAACGTTGCGCCACTATATCTCCAAAAGTGCTGAACAGAAAAAATTGAGACATGGCTCATTGTAAAGAACTCTCCATGGGGAATAAAATATGTTAATGATGACGTCATATGTCACGTGGTCGGCCGCCATCTTGGAAAAACGGCAAAACTTTGCACCACTATATCTCCAAAAGTGCTGAACAGAAAAAATTGAGACATGGCTCATTGTAAAGAACTCTCCATGGGTAATAAAATATGTTAATGATGACGTCATCAGTCACGTGGTCGGCCGCCATCTTGGAAAAACCGAAAAACCTAGCACCTCCATATCTCCGAAAGTGCTGAATAGAAAAAATTGAGACATGGCTCATTGTAAAGAACTCTCCATGGGGAATAAAATATGTTAATGATGTCATCGGTCACGTGGTTCGGCCGCCATCTTGGAAAAACCGAAAAACTCCACCTCCACATCTCCAAAAGTCCTGAATAGAAAAAATTGAGGCATGGCTCATTGTAAAGAACTCTCCATGGAGAATAAAATATGTTAATGATGACGCCATCGGTCACGTGGTTCGGCCGCCATATTTGTCCTAAATGGCCGATAAAAAAGTACATTCCGGCAAGTCCTCGGTCTCTGACCGATTTTTCATTTGTCTGTCTGTTTGTCTGTCTGTTTGTCTGTCTGTCTGTTTGCAGCACTGCGTCTACACCGTTGCACGGAGAATCGCCAAACTTTGCACACATATTGGTCTTGCCCTGGAATAGACTGTGTCCAATTGATGACGTCATCGGTGACGTGGTTCGGCCGCCATCTTGGAAAAACCGAAAAACTTTGCACTTCTATATCTCCGAAAGTACTGAACAGAAAAAATTGAGACATGGCTCATTGTAAAGAACTCTCCATGGGGAATAAAATATGTTAATGATGACGTCATCAGTCACGTGGTCGGCCGCCATCTTGGTAAAACGGCAAAACTGTGCACCACTATATCTCCAAATGTGCTGAACAGAAAAAATTGAGACATGGCTCATTGTAAAGAACTCTCAATGGGGAATAAAATATGTTAATGATGACGTCATATGTCACGTGGTTCGGCCGCCATCTTGGAAAAACCGAAAAATTTTGCACCTCCATATCTCTGAAAGTGCTGAATAGAAAAAATTGAGACATGGCTCATTGTAAAGAACTCTCCATGGGGAATAAAATATGTTAATGATGACATCATAGGTCACGTGGTTCGGCCGCCATCTTGGAAAAACTGAAAAACGTAGCACCTCCATATCTCCAAAAGTGCTGAATAGAAAAAGTTGAGACAAGGCTCTTTGTAAAGAACTCTCCATGGGGAATAATATATGTTAATGATGACGTCATCTATCACGTGGTTCGGCCGCCATATTTGTCCTAAATGGCCGATAAAAAAAGTACATTCCGGCAAGTCCTCGGTCTCTGACCGATTTTTCATTACTTGCCGGAAAAATTTTCCGGCAAGTATGTTGATCTGTTCGTTTGTTACTTGCCGGAAAAATTTTCCGGCAAGTATGTTGATCTGTTCGTTTGTTACTTGCCGGAAAAATTTTCCGGCAAGTATGTTGATCTGTTCGTTTGTTTGTCTGTCTGTCTGTTTGTCTGTCTGTTTGTCTGTCTGTTTGTCTGTTTGCAGCACTGCGTCTACACCGTTGCACGGAGAATCGCCAAACTTTGCACACATAATGGTCTTGCCCTCTAATATACTGTGCCTCAATGATGACGTCATCAGTGACGTGGTTCGGCCGCCATCTTGGAAAAACCGAATAAATTTGCACCTCTATATCTCCGAAAGTACTGAACAGAAAAAATTGAGACATGGCTCATTGTAAAGAACTCTCCATGGGGAATAAAATATGTTAATGATGACGTCATATGTCACGTGGTCGGCCGCCATCTTGGAAAAACGGCAAAAATTTGCACCACTATATCTCCAAAAGTGCTGAACAGAAAAAATTGAGACATGGCTCATTGTAAAGAACTCTCCATGGGGAATAAAATATGTAAATGATGACGTCATCAGTCACGTGGTTCGGTCGCCATCTTGGAAAAACGGCAAATCGTTGCGCCACTATATCTCCAAAAGTGCTGAACAGAAAAAATTGAGACATGGCTCATTGGAAAGAACTCTCCATGGGGAATAAAATATGTTAATGATGACGTCATATGTCACGTGGTCGGCCGCCATCTTGGAAAAACGGCAAAACTTTGCACCACTATATCTCCAAAAGTGCTGAACAGAATAATTGAGACATGGCTCATTGTAAAGAACTCTCCATGGGGAATAAAATATGTTAATGATGACGTCATCAGTCACGTGGTCGGCCGCCATCTTGGAAAAACGGCAAAACTTTGCACCACAAAATCTCCAAAAGTGCTGAACAGAAAAAATTGAGACATGGCTCATTGTAAAGAACTCTCCATGGGGAATAAAATATGTTAATGATGACGCCATCGGTCACGTGGTTCGGCCGCCATCTTGGAAAAATGGGAAAACTTTGCACCACTATATCTCCAAAAGTGCAGAATGGAAAAAATTGAGACATGGCTCATTGTAAAGAACTCTCAATGGGGAATAAAATATGTTAATGATGACGTCATATGTCACGTGGTTCGGCCGCCATCTTGGAAAAACCGAAAAATTGTGCACCTCCATATCTCTGAAAGTGCTGAATAGAAAAAATTGAGACATGGCTCATTGTAAAGAACTCTCCATGGGGAATAAAATATGTTAATGATGACATCATAGGTCACGTGGTTCGGCTGCCATCTTGGAAAAACCGAAAAACGTAGCACCTCCATATCTCCAAAAGTGCTGAATAGAAAAAGTTGAGACATGGCTCTTTGTGAAGAACTCTCCATGGGGAATAATATATGTTAATGATGACGTCATCTATCACGTGGTTCGGACGCCATATTTGTCTTAAATGGCCGATAAAAGAGTACATTCCGGCAAGTCCTCGGTCTCTGACCGATTTTTCATTTGTCTGTCTGTCTGTTTGTCTGTCTGTTTGTCTGTCTGTTTGTCTGTTTGCAGCACTGCGTCTACACCGTTGCACGGAGAATCGCCAAACTTTGCACACATAATGGTCTTGCCCTCTAATATACTGTGCCTCAATGATGACGTCATCAGTGACGTGGTTCGGCCGCCATCTTGGATAAACCGAATAAATTTGCACCTCTATATCTCCGAAAGTACTGAACAGAAAAAATTGAGACATGGCTCATTGTAAAGAACTCTCCATGGGGAATAAAATATGTTAATGATGACGTCATCAGTCACGTGGTCGGCCGCCATCTTGGAAAAACCGAAAAACTTAGCACCTCCATATCTCCGAAAGTGCTGAATAGAAAAAATTGAGACATGGCTCATTGTAAAGAACTCTCCATGGGGAACAAAATATGTTAATGATGATGTCATCGGTCACGTGGTTCGGCCGCCATCTTGGAAAAACCGAAAAACTCTGCACCTCCACATCTCCAAAAGTCCTGAATAGAAAAAATTGAGGTATGGCTCATTGTAAAGAACTCTCCATGGGGAATAAAATATGTTAATGATGACGTCATCGGTCACGTGGTTCGGCCGCCCTATTTGTCCTAAATGGCCGATAAAAAAGTACATTCCGGCAAGTCCTCGGTCTCTGACCGATTTTTCATTTGTCTGTTTGTCTGTTTGTCTGTTTGTCTGTTTGTCTGTTTGCAGCACTGCGTCTACACCGTTGCACGGAGAATCGCCAAACTTTGCACACATAATGGTCTTGCCCTCTAATATACTGTGCCTCAATGATGACGTCATCGGTGACGTGGTTCGGCCGCCATCTTGGAAAAACCGAATAAATTTGCACCTCTATATCTCCGAAAGTACTGAACAGAAAAAATTGAGACATGGCTCATTGTAAAGAACTCTCCATGGGGAATAAAATATGTTAATGATGACGTCATATGTCACGTGGTCGGCCGCCATCTTGGAAAAACGGCAAAAATTTGCACCACTATATCTCCAAAAGTGCTGAACAGAAAAAATTGAGACATGGCTCATTGTAAAGAACTCTCCATGGGGCATAAAATATGTTAATGATGACGTCATCAGTCACGTGGTCGGCCGCCATCTTGGAAAAACCGAAAAACTTAGCACCTCCATATCTCCGAAAGTGCTGAATAGAAAAAATTGAGACATGGCTCATTGTAAAGAACTCTCCATGGGGAACAAAATATGTTAATGATGATGTCATCGGTCACGTGGTTCGGCCGCCATCTTGGAAAAACCGAAAAACTCTGCACCTCCACATCTCCAAAAGTCCTGAATAGAAAAAATTGAGGTATGGCTCATTGTAAAGAACTCTCCATGGGGAATAAAATATGTTAATTATGACGTCATCGGTCACGTGGTTCGGCCGCCCTATTTGTCCTAAATGGCCGATAAAAAAGTACATTCCGGCAAGTCCTCGGTCTCTGACCGATTTTTCATCTGTTTGTCTGTTTGTCTGTTTGTCTGTTTGTCTGTTTGCAGCACTGCGTCTACACCGTTGCACGGAGAATCGCCAAACTTTGCACACATAATGGTCTTGCCCTCTAATATACTGTGCCTCAATGATGACGTCATCGGTGACGTGGTTCGGCCGCCATCTTGGAAAAACCGAATAAATTTGCACCTCTATATCTCCGAAAGTACTGAACAGAAAAAATTGAGACATGGCTCATTGTAAAGAACTCTCCATGGGGAATAAAATATGTTAATGATGACGTCATATGTCACGTGGTCGGCCGCCATCTTGGAAAAACGGCAAAAATTTGCACCACTATATCTCCAAAAGTGCTGAACAGAAAAAATTGAGACATGGCTCATTGTAAAGAACTCTCCATGGGGCATAAAATATGTTAATGATGACGTCATCAGTCACGTGGTCGGCCGCCATCTTGGAAAAAACGAAAAACTTAGCACCTCCATATCTCCGAAAGTGCTGAATAGAAAAAATTGAGACATGGCTCATTGTAAAGAACTCTCCATGGGGAACAAAATATGTTAATGATGATGTCATCGGTCACGTGGTTCGGCCGCCATCTTGGAAAAACCGAAAAACTCTGCACCTCCACATCTCCAAAAGTCCTGAATAGAAAAAATTGAGGTATGGCTCATTGTAAAGAACTCTCCATGGGGAATAAAATATGTTAATTATGACGTCATCGGTCACGTGGTTCGGCCGCCCTATTTGTCCTAAATGGCCGATAAAAAAGTACATTCCGGCAAGTCCTCGGTCTCTGACCGATTTTTCATTTGTCTGTTTGTTACTTGCCGGAAAAATTTTCCGGCAAGTATGTTGATCTGTTCGTTTGTTACTTGCCGGAAAAATTTTTCCGGCAAGTATGTTGATCTGTTCGTTTGTCTGTCTGTTTGTCTGTCTGTCTGTCTGTCTGTCTGTCTGTCTGTCTGTTTGCAGCACTGCGTCTACACCGTTGCACGGCGAATCGCCAAACTTTGCACACATATTGGTCTTGCCCTGGAATAGACTGTGCCCAATTGATGACGTCATCGGTGACGTGGTTCGGCCGCCATCTTGGAAAAACTGAAAAACCTTGCACCTCTATATCTCCGAAAGTACTGAACAGAAAAAATTGAGACATGGCTCATTGTAAAGAACTCTCCATGGGGAATAAAATATGTAAATGATGACGTCATCAGTCACGTGGTTCGGTCGCCATCTTGGAAAAACGGCAAAACGTTGCGCCACTATATCTCCAAAAGTGCTGAACAGAAAAAATTGAGACATGGCTCATTGTAAAGAACTCTCCATGGGGAATAAAATATGTTAATGATGACGTCATATGTCACGTGGTCGGCCGCCATCTTGGAAAAACGGCAAAACTTTGCACCACTATATCTCCAAAAGTGCTGAACAGAAAAAATTGAGACATGGCTCATTGTAAAGAACTCTCCATGGGGAATAAAATATGTTAATGATGACGTCATCAGTCGCGTGGTCGGCCGCCATCTTGGAAAAACCGAAAAACCTAGCACCTCCATATCTCCGAAAGTGCTGAATAGAAAAAATTGAGACATGGCTCATTGTCAAGAACTCTCCATGTGGAATAAAATATGTTAATGATGACGTCATCGGTCACGTGGTGCGGCCGCCATCTTGGAAAAACGGGAAAAAAATACACCTCCATATCTCCGAAAGTGCTGAATAGAAAAAATTGAGACATGGCTCATTGGAAAGAACTCTCCAGGGGGAATAAAATAAGTTAATGATGACGTCATCGGTCACGTGGTTCGGCCGCCATCTTGGAAAATCCGAAAAACGTTGCACCTCTATCTCCAAAAGTGCTGAACAGAAAAAATTGAGACATGGCTCATTGGAAAGAACTCTCCAGGGGGAATAAAATATGTTAATGATGTCGTCATCGGTCACGTGGTTCGGCCGCCATCTTGGAAAATCCGAAAAACGTTGCACCTCTATCTCCAAAAGTGCTGAACAGAAAAAATTGAGACATGGCTCATTGTAAAGAACTCTCCATGGGGAATAAAATATGTTAATGATGACGTCATCAGTCACGTGGTTCGGCCGCCATCTTGGAAAAACCGAAATTTTTTGCACCTCGATATCTCAAAGTGCTGACAGAAAAAATTGAGACATGGCTCATTGTAAAGAACTCTTCATGGGGAATAAAATATGTTAATGATGACGTCATCAGTCACGTGGTTCGGCCGCCATCTTGGAAAAACCGAAAATTTTTGCACCTCCATATCTCCGAAAGTCCTGAACAGAAAAAATTGAGACATGGCTCATTGTAAAGAACTCTACATGGGGAATAAAATATGTTAATGATGACGTCATCAGTCACGTGGTTCGGCCGCCATCTTGGGAAAACCGAAAAACTTTGCACCACTATATCTCCAAAAGTGCTGAGCAGAAAAAATGGAGACATGGCTCATTGTGAAGAACTCTCCATGTGGAATAAAATATGTTAATGATGACGTCATCAATCACGTGGTTCGGCCGCCATCTTGGAAAAACCGAAAAACTTTGCACATCCATATCTCTGAATGTACTGAATAGAAAAAATTGAGACATGGCTCATTGCAAAGAACTCTCCATGGAGAATACAATATGTTAATGATGACGTCATCGGTCACGTGATTCGGCCGCCATCTTGGAAAATCCGAAAAACTACGCACCTCCATATCTCCGAAAGTGCTGAATAGAAAAAATTGAGACATGGCCCATTGTAAAGAACTCTCCATGGGGAATAAAATATGTTAATGATGATGTCATCAGTCACGTGGTTCGGCCGCCATCTTGGAAAAACCGAAAAACTCTGCACCTCCACATCTCCAAAAGTCCTGAATAGAAAAAATTGAGGTATGGCTCATTGTAAACAACTCTCCACGTGGAATAAAATATGTTAATGATGACATCATCGGTCACGTGGTTCGGCCGCCATATTTGTCCTAAATGGCCGATAAAAAAGTACATTCCGGCAAGTCCTCGGTCTCTGACCGATTTTTCATTTGTCTGTTTGTTACTTGCCGGAAAAGATTCCGGCAAGTATGTTGATCTGTTCGTTACTTGCCGGAAAAATTTTCCGGCAAGTATGTTGATCTGTTCGTTTGTTTGTCTGTTTGTCTGTTTGTCTGTTTGTTACTTGCCGGAAAAATTTTCCGGCAAGTATGTTGATCTGTTCGTTTGTTTGTCTGTTTGTCTGTTTGTCTGTTTGTCTGTTTGTCTGTCTGTTTGTCTGTCTGTTTGCAGCACTGCGTCTACACCGTTGCACGGAGAATCGCCAAACTTTGCACACATATTGGTCTTGCCCTGGAATAGACTGTGCCCAATTGATGACGTCATCGGTGACGTGGTTCGGCCGCCATCTTGGAAAAACCGAAAAACTTTGCACTTCTATATCTCCGAAAGTACTGAACAGAAAAAATTGAGACATGGCTCATTGTAAAGAACTCTAGATGGGGAATAAAATATGTTAATGATGACGTCATTGGTCACGTGGTTCGGCCGCCATCTTGGAAAAACCGCAAAACTTTCTATATGTAGAATCTTTCTATACGTAGAATAGCCAAACTTTGCACACTTATTTGGCTTGCCCTCTAATATACTGTGCCCAAATGATGACGTCATCGGTCACGTGGTTCGGCCGCCATCTTTGAAAAAATTTGCACCTCCATATCTCCGAAAGTGCTGAATAGAAAAAATTGAGACATGGCTCATTGTAAAGAACTGTCCATGGGGAATAAAATATGTTAATGATGACGTCATCAGTCACGTGGTTCGGCGGCCATCTTGGAAAAACCGAAAAAAAATTGCACCTCTATATCTCCGAAAGTACTGAACAGAAAAAATTGCTACATGGCTCATTGTAAAGAACTCTCCATGGGGAATAAAATAAGTAAATGATGACGTCATCAGTCACGTGGTTCGGTCGCCATCTTGGAAAAACGGCAAAACGTTGCGCCACTATATCTCCAAAAGTGCTGAACAGAAAAAATTGAGACATGGCTCATTGTAAAGAACTCTCCATGGGGAATAAAATATGTTAATGATGACATCATCAGTCACGTGGTCGGCCGCCATCTTGGAAAAACGGCAAAACTTTGCACCACGAAATCTCCAAAAGTGCTGAACAGAAAAAATTGAGACATGGCTCATTGTAAAGAACTCTCCATGCAGAATAAAATAGGTTAATGATGACGTCATATGTCACGTGGTCGGCCGCCATCTTGGAAAAACGGCAAAACTTTGCACCTCCATATCTCTGAAAGTACTGAATAGAAAAAATTGAGACACGGCTCATTGTAATGAACTCTCCATGGGGAATAAAATATGTTAATGATGACGTCACCGGTCACGTGGTGGGCTGCCATCTTGGAAAAACGGCAAAACTTTGCACCACGAAATCTCCAAAAGTGCTGAACAGAAAAAATTGAGACATGGCTCATTGTAAAGAACTCCCCATGGGGAATAAAATATGTTAATGATGATGTCATATGTCACGTGGTTCGGCCGCCATCTTGGAAAAACGGCAAAACTTTGCACCTCCATATCTCTGAAAGTACTGAATAGAAAAAATTGAGACATGGCTCATTGTAAAGAACTCTCCATGTGGAATAAAAAATGTTAATGATGACGTCATCGGTCACGTGGTTCGGCCGCCATCTTGGAAAAGCTTTGCACCTCTATATCTCCGAAAGTGCTGAACAGAAAAAATTGAGACATGGCTCATTGGAAAGAAATGTCCATGGGGCATAAAATATGTTAATGATGACGTCATAGGTCACGTGGTTCGGCCGCCATCTTGGAAAAACCGAAAAACTTTACACCTCCATATCTCCGAAAGTGCTGAACAGAAAAAATTGAGACATGGCTCATTGTAAATATCTCTCCATGGGGAATAAAATATGTTACTGATGACGTCATCAGTCACGTGGTTCGGCCGCCATCTTGGAAAAACCGAAAAACTTTGCACCTCCATATCTCCGAAAGTGCTGAATAGAAAAAATTGAGACATGGCTCATTGTAAAGAACTCTCCATGGGGAATAAAATATGTTAATGATGATATCATCGGTCACGTGGTTCGGCCGCCATCTTGGAAAAACCGAAAAACTTAGCACCTCTATGTGTCCAAAAGTGCTGAATAGAAAAAATTGAGACATGGCTCATTGTAAAGAATCCTCCATGGGGAATAAAATATGTTAATGATGACGTCATCGGTCACGTGGTTCGGCCGCCATCTTGGAAAAACCGAAAAACTCTGCACCTCCACATCTCCAAAAGTCCTGAATAGAAAAAATTGAGGCATGGCTCATTGTAAAGAACTCTCCATGTGGAATAAAAAATGTTAATGATGACGTCATCGGTCACGTGGTTCGGCCGCCATCTTGGAAAAGCTTTGCACCTCTATATCTCCGAAAGTGCTGAACAGAAAAAATTGAGACATGGCTCATTGGAAAGAAATGTCCATGGGAAATAAAATATGTTAATGATGACGTCATAGGTCACGTGGTTCGGCCGCCATCTTGGAAAAGCTTTGCACCTCTATATCTCCGAAAGTGCTGAACAGAAAAAATTGAGACATGGCTCATTGGAAAGAAATGTCCATGGGGAATAAAATATGTTAATGATGACGTCAGATGTCACGTGGTTCGGCCGCCATCTTGGAAAAACGGCAAAACTTTGCACCTCTATATCTCCAAAAGTGCTGAGCAGAAAAAATTGAGACATGGCTCATTGTAAAGAACTCTCCATGGGGAATAAAATATGTTAATGATGACATCATCTATCACGTGGTTCAGCCGCCATATTTGTTCTAAATGGCCGATAAAAAAGTACACTCCGGCAAGTCCTCGGTCTCTGACCGATTTTTCATTACTTGCCGGAAAAATTTTTCCGGCAAGTATGTTGATCTGTTCGTTTGTCTGTCTGTTTGTCTGTCTGTCTGTCTGTCTGTCTGTCTGTCTGTCTGTTTGCAGCACTGCGTCTACACCGTTGCACGTAGAATCGCCAAACTTTGCACACATATTGGTCTTGCCCTGGAATAGACTGTGCCCAATTGATGACGTCATCGGTGACGTGGTTCGGCCGCCATCTTGGAAAAACCGAAAAACTTTGCACCTCTATATCTCCGAAAGTACTGAACAGAAAAAATTGAGACATGGCTCATTGTAAAGAACTCTCCATGGGGAATAAAATATGTTAATGATGACGTCATATGTCACGTGGTCGGCCGCCATCTTGGAAAAACGGCAAAAATTTTCACCACTATAACTCCAAAAGTGCTGAACAGAAAAAATTGAGACATGGCTCATTGTAAAGAACTCTCCATGGGGAATAAAATATGTTAATGATGACGTCATCAGTCACGTGGTCGGCCGCCATCTTGGAAAAACCGAAAAACTCTGCACCTCCACATCTCCAAAAGTCCTGAACAGAAAAAATTGAGGTATGGCTCATTGTAAAGAACTCTCCATGGGGAATAAAATATGTTAATGATGACGTCATCAGTCACGTGGTCGGCCGCCATCTTGGAAAAACCGAAAAACTCTGCACCTCAACATCTCCGAAAGTGCTGAAATGAAAAAATTGAGACATGGCTCATTGTAAAGAACTCTCCATGGGGAACAAAATATGTTAATGATGACGTCATCAGTCACGTGGTCGGCCGCCATCTTGGAAAAACGGCAAAACTGTGCACCACTATATCTCCAAAAGTGCTGAACAGAAAAAATTGAGACATGGCTCATTGTAAAGAACTCTCCATGGGGAATAAAATATGTTAATGATGACGTCATCAGTCACGTGGTCGGCCGCCATCTTGGAAAAACGACAAAACTTTGCACCACGAAATCTCCAAAAGTGCTGAACAGAAAAAATTGAGACATGGCTCATTGTAAAGAACTCTCCATGGGGAATAAAATATGTTAATGATGATGCCATCGGTCACGTGGTTCGGCCGCCATCTTGGAAAAACGGGAAAACTTTGCACCACTATATCTCCAAAAGTGCAGAATGGAAAAAATTGAGACATGGCTCATTGTAAAGAACTCTCCATGGGGAATAAAATATGTTAATGATGCTGTCATCTATCACGTGGTTCGGCCGCCATATTTGTTCTAAATGGCCGATAAAAAAGTACATTCCGGCAAGTCCTCGGTCTCTGACCGATTTTTCATCTGTTTGTCTGTCTGTTTGTCTGTCTGTCTGTTTGCAGCACTGCGTCTACACCGTTGCACGTAGAATCGCCAAACTTTGCACACATATTGGTCTTGCCCTGGAATAGACTGTGCCCAATTGATGATGTCATCCGTGACGTGGTTCGGCCGCCATCTTGGAAAAACCGAAAAACTTTGTACTTCTATATCTCCGAAAGTACTGAACAGAAAAAATTGAGACATGGCTCATTGTAAAGAACTCTAGATGGGGAATAAAATATGTTAATGATGACGTCATTGGTCACGTGGTTCGGCCGCCATCTTGGAAAAACCCGAAAACTTTCTATATGTAGAATCTTTCTATACGTAGAATAGCCAAACTTTGCACACTTATTTGTCTTGCCCTCTAATATACTGTGCCCAAATGATGACGTCATCGGTCACGTGGTTCGGCCGCCATCTTGGAAAAAATTTGCACCTCCATATCTCCGAAAGTGCTGAATAGAGAAAATTGAGACATGGCTCATTGTAAAGAACTGTCCATGGGGAATAAAATATGTTAATGATGACGTCATCAGTCACGTGGTTCGGCGGCCATCTTGGAAAAACCGAAAAATTTTTGCACCTCTATATCTCCGAAAGTACTGAACAGAAAAAATTGAGACATGGCTCATTGTAAAGAACTCTCCATGGGGAATAAAATATGTTAATGATGATGTCATATGTCACGTGGTCGGCCGCCATCTTGGAAAAACGGCAAAACTTTGCACCACTATATCTCCAAAAGTGCTGAACAGAAAAAATTGAGACATGGCTCATTGTAAAGAACTCTCCATGGGGAATAAAATTTGTTAATGATGACGTCATATGTAACGTGGTTCGGCCGCCATCTTGGAAAAACCGAAAAACTTAGCACCTCTATGTGTCCAAAAGTGCTGAATAGAAAAAATTGAGACATGCCTCATTGTAAAGAACTCTCCATGGGGAATAAAATATGTTAATGATGACGTCATCGGTCACGTGGTTCGGCCGCCATATTTGTCCTAAATGGCGGATAAAAAAGTACATTCCGGCAAGTCCTCGGTCTCTGACCGATTTTTCATCTGTCTGTCTGTCTGTCTGTTTGCAGCACTGCGTCTACACCGTTGCACGGAGAATCGCCAAACTTTGCACACATATTGGTCTTGCCCTGGAATAGACTGTGCCCAATTGATGACGTCATCGGTGACGTGGTTCGGCCGCCATCTTGGAAAAACCGAAAAACTTTGCACCTCTATATCTCCGAAAGTACTGAACAGAAAAAATTGAGACATGGCTCATTGTAAAGAACTCTCCATGGGGAATAAAATATGTAAATGATGACGTTATCAGTCACGTGGTTCGGGCGCCATCTTGGAAAAACGGCAAAACGTTGCGCCACTATATCTCCAAAAGTGCTGAACAGAAAAAATTGAGACATGGCTCATTGTAAAGAACTCTCCATGGGGAATAAAATATGTTAATGATGACGTCATATGTCACGTGGTCGGCCGCCATCTTGGAAAAACGGCAAAAATTTGCACCACTATATCTCCAAAAGTGCTGAACAGAAAAATTGAGACATGGCTCATTGTAAAGAACTCTCCATGGGGAATAAAATATGTTGATGACGTCATCAGTCACGTGGTCGGCCGCCATCTTGGAAAAACCGAAAAATTAGCACCTCCATATCTCCGAAAGTGCTGAATAGAAAAAATTGAGACATGGCTCATTGTAAAGAACTCTCCATGGGGAATAAAATATGTTAATGATGATGTCATCGGTCACGTGGTTCGGCCGCCATCTTGGAAAAACGGCCAAACTTTGCACCACTATATCTCCAAAAGTGCTGAACAGAAAAAATTGAGACATGGCTCATTGTAAAGAACTCTCCATGGGGAATAAAATATGTTAATGATGACGTCATCGGTCACGTGGTTCGGCCGCCATATTTGTCCTAAATGGCGGATAAAAAAGTACATTCCGGCAAGTCCTCGGTCTCTGACCGATTTTTCATTACTTGCCGGAAAAAATTTTCCGGCAAGTATGTTGATCTGTTCGTTTGTCTGTCTGTTTGTCTGTCTGTCTGTCTGTCTGTCTGTCTGTCTGTCTGTTTGCAGCACTGCGTCTACACCGTTGCACGTAGAATCGCCAAACTTTGCACACATATTGGTCTTGCCCTGGAATAGACTGTGCCCAATTGATGACGTCATCGGTGACGTGGTTCGGCCGCCATCTTGGAAAAACCGAAAAACTTTGCACCTCTATATCTCCGAAAGTACTGAACAGAAAAAATTGAGACATGGCTCGTTGTAAAGAACTCTCCATGGGGAATAAAATACGTAAATGATGACGTCATCAGTCACGTGGTTCTGGCGCCATCTTGGAAAAACCGAAAAACGTTGCGCCACTATATCTCCAAAAGTGCTGAACAGAAAAAATTGAGACTTGGCTCATTGTAAAGAACTCTCCATGGGGAATAAAATATGTTAATGATGACGTCATATGTCACGTGGTCGGCCGCCATCTTGGAAAAACGTCAAAAATTTTCACCACTATAACTCCAAAAGTGCTGAACAGAAAAAATTGAGACATGGCTCATTGTAAAGAACTCTCCATGGGGAATAAAATATGTTAATGATGACGTCATCAGTCACGTGGTCGGCCGCCATCTTGGAAAAACCGAAAAACTCTGCACCTCCACATCTCCAAAAGTCCTGAACAGAAAAAATTGAGGTATGGCTCATTGTAAAGAACTCTCCATGGGGAATAAAATATGTTAATGATGACGTCATGTATCACATAGTTCGGCCGCCATATTTGTTCTAAATGGCCGATAAAAAAGTACATTCCGGCAAGTCCTCGGTCTCTGACCTGACCGATTTTGACCGATTTTTCATTACTTGCCGGAAAAGATTCCGGCAAGTATGTTGATCTGTTCGTTTGTTTGTCTGTCTGTTTGTCTGTTTGTCTGTCTGTTTGTCTGTCTGTTTGTCTGTCTGTTTGCAGCACTGCGTCTACACCGTTGCACGTAGAATCGCCAAACTTTGCACACATATTGGTCTTGCCCTGGAATAGACTGTGCCCAATTGATGACGTCATCGGTGACGTGGTTCGGCCGCCATCTTGGAAAAACCGAAAAACTTTACACCTCTATATCTCCGAAAGTACTGAACAGAAAAAATTGAGACATGGCTCATTGTAAAGAACTCTCCATGGGGAATAAAATATGTAAATGATGACGTCATCAGACACGTGGTTCGGTCGCCATCTTGGAAAAACGGCAAAACGTTGCGCCACTATATCTCCAAAAGTGCTGAACAGAAAAAATTGAGACATGGCTCATTGTAAAGAACTCTCCATAGGGAATAAAATATGTTAATGATGACGTCATCAGTCACGTGGTTCGGCCGCCATCTTGGAAAAACCGAAAATTTTTGCACCTCGATATCTCAAAGTGCTGACAGAAAAAATTGAGACATGGCTCATTGTAAAGAACTCTTCATGGGGAATAAAATATGTTAATGATGACGTCAGCAGTCACGTGGTTCGGCCGCCATCTTGGAAAAACCGAAAATTTTTGCACCTCCATATCTCCGAAAGTCCTGAACAGAAAAAATTGAGACATGGCTCATTGTAAAGAACTCTCCATGGGGAATAAAATATGTTAATGATGACGTCATCAGTCACGTGGTTCGGCCGCCATCTTGGGAAAACCGAAAAACTTTGCACCACTATATCTCCAAAAGTGCAGAGCAGAAAAAATGGAGACATGGCCCATTGTAAAGAACTCTCCATGGGGAATAAAATATGTTAATGATGATGTCATCAGTCACTTGGTTCGGCCGCCATCTTGGAAAAACCGAAAAACTCTGCACCTCCACATCTCCAAAAGTCCTGAATAGAAAAAATTGAGGTATGGCTCATTGTAAACAACTCTCCACGTGGAATAAAATATGTTAATGATGACATCATCGGTCACGTGGTTCGGCCGCCATATTTGTCCTAAATGGCCGATAAAAAAGTACGTTCCGGCAAGTCCTCGGTCTCTGACCGATTTTTCATTTGTCTGTTTGTCTGTTTGTCTGTTTGTCTGTTTGTCTGTTTGCAGCACTGCGTCTACACCGTTGCACGGAGAATCGCCAAACTTTGCACACATAATGGTCTTGCCCTCTAATATACTGTGCCTCAATGATGACGTCATCGGTGACGTGGTTCGGCCGCCATCTTGGAAAAACCGAATAAATTTGCACCTCTATATCTCCGAAAGTACTGAACAGAAAAAATTGAGACATGGCTCATTGTAAAGAACTCTCCATGGGGAATAAAATATGTTAATGATGACGTCATATGTCACGTGGTCGGCCGCCATCTTGGAAAAACGGCAAAAATTTGCACCACTATATCTCCAAAAGTGCTGAACAGAAAAAATTGAGACATGGCTCATTGTAAAGAACTCTCCATGGGGCATAAAATATGTTAATGATGACGTCATCAGTCACGTGGTCGGCCGCCATCTTGGAAAAACCGAAAAACTTAGCACCTCCATATCTCCGAAAGTGCTGAATAGAAAAAATTGAGACATGGCTCATTGTAAAGAACTCTCCATGGGGAACAAAATATGTTAATGATGATGTCATCGGTCACGTGGTTCGGCCGCCATCTTGGAAAAACCGAAAAACTCTGCACCTCCACATCTCCAAAAGTCCTGAATAGAAAAAATTGAGGTATGGCTCATTGTAAAGAACTCTCCATGGGGAATAAAATATGTTAATTATGACGTCATCGGTCACGTGGTTCGGCCGCCCTATTTGTCCTAAATGGCTGATAAAAAAGTACATTCCGGCAAGTCCTCGGTCTCTGACCGATTTTTCATCTGTCTGTCTGTCTGTCTGTCTGTTTGTCTGTCTGTCTGTTTGCAGCACTGCGTCTACACCGTTGCACGTAGAATCGCCAAACTTTGCACACATATTGGTCTTGCCCTGGAATAGACTGTGCCCAATTGATGACGTCATCGGTGACGTGGTTCGGCCGCCATCTTGGAAAAACCGAAAAACTTTGCACCTCTATATCTCCGAAAGTACTGAACAGAAAAAATTGAGACATGGCTCATTGTAAAGAACTCTCCATGGGGAATAAAATATGTAAATTATGACGTCATCAGTCACCTGGTTCGGTCGCCATCTTGGAAAAACGGCAAAACGTTGCGCCACTATATCTCCAAACGTGCTGAACAGAAAAAATTGAGACATGGCTCATTGTAAAGAACTCTCCATGGGGAATAAAATATGTTAATGATGACGTCATATGTCACGTGGTCGGCCGCCATCTTGGAAAAACGGCAAAACTTTGCACCACTATATCTCCAAAAGTGCTGAACAGAAAAAATTGAGACATGGCTCATTGTAAAGAACTCTCCATGGGGAATAAAATATGTTAATGATGACGTCATCAGTCACGTGGTCGGCCGCCATCTTGGAAAAACGGCAAAACTTTGCACCACGAAATCTCCAAAAGTCCTGAACAGAAAAAATTGAGACATGGCTCATTGTAAAGAACTCTCCATGGGGAATAAAATATGTTAACGATGATGTCATATGTCACGTGGTCGGCCGCCATCTTGGAAAAACGGCAAAACTTTGCACCACTATATCTCCAAAAGTGCTGAACAGAAAAAATTGAGACATGGCTCATTGTAAAGAACTCTCCATGGGGAATAAAATATGTTAATGATGACGTCATCAGTCACGTGGTTCGGCCGCCATCTTGGAAAAACCGAAAAACTCTGCACCTCCACATCTCCAAACGTCCTGAATAGAAAAAATTGAGACGACTCATTGTAAAGAACTCTCCATGGGGAATAAAATATGTTAATGATGATGTCATAGGTTCCTCCATTATGACGTCATAATTCGCCAAGTACAAAACTTCATCCGATCAAGATGAAATTTCTTGAGCATCATCAAGGAATAAATTAGTTTAGAAAACAAGTAATGATGACTTCATCGGTCACGTGGTTTGGCCGCCATATTTGTCCTAAATGGCCGATAAAAAAGTACATTCCGGCAAGTCCTCGGTCTCTGACCGATTTTTCATCTGTTTGTCTGTCTGTTTGTCTGTTTGTCTGTTTGCAGCACTACGTCTACACCGTTGCACGTAGAATCACCAAACTTTGCACACGTATTTGTCTTGCCCTCTAATATACTGTGCCCAAATGATGACGTTATCGGTCACGTGGTTCGGCCGCCATCTTGGAAAAACCGAAAAATTTTGCACCTCAATATCTCAAAGTGCTGAACAGAAAAAATGGAGACATGGCTCATTGTGAAGAACTCTCCATGTGGAATAAAATATGTTAATGATGACGTCATCAGTCACGTGGTTCGGCCGCCATCTTGGAAAAACCGAAAAACTTTGCACATCCATATCTCTGAATGTACTGAATAGAAAAAATTGAGACATGGCTCATTGCAAAGAACTCTCCATGGAGAATACAATATGTTAATGATGACGTCATCGGTCACGTGGTCGGCCGCCATCTTGGAAAAACGGCAAAAATTTGCACCACTATATCTCCAAAAGTGCTGAACAGAAAAAATTGAGACATGGCTCATTGTAAAGAACTCTCCATGGGGAATAAAATATGTTAATGATGACGTCATCAGTCACGTGGTCGGCCGCCATCTTGGAAAAACCGAAAAACTTTGCACCTCCATATCTCCGGAAGTGCTGAACAGAAAAAATTGAGACATGGCTCATTGGTAAGAACTCTCCATGGGGAATAAAATATGTTAATGATGACGTCATATGTCACGTGGTCGGCCGCCATCTTGGAAAAACCGAAAAACTTTGCACCTCCATATCTCCGAAAGTGCTGAATAGAAAAAATTGAGACATGGCTCATTGTAAAGAACTCTCCATGGGGAATAAAATATGTTAATGATGATATCATCGGTCACGTGGTTCGGCCGCCATATTTGTTCTAAATGGCCGATAAAAAGTACATTCCGGCAAGTCCTCGGTCTCTGACCGATTTTTCATCTGTCTGTCTGTCTGTCTGTTTGTCTGTCTATTTGCAGCACTGCGTCTACACCGTTGCACGGAGAATCGCCAAACTTTGCACACATATTGGTCTTGCCCTGGAATAGACTGTGCCCAATTGATGACGTCATCGGTGACGTGGTTCGGCCGCCATCTTGGAAAAACCGAAAAACTTTGCACTTCTATATCTCCGAAAGTACTGAACAGAAAAAATTGAGACATGGCTCATTGTAAAGAACTCTCCATGGGGAATAAAATATGTTAATGATGACATCATCAGTCACGTGGTCGGCCGCCATCTTGGAAAAACGGCAAAACTTTGCACCACGAAATCTCCAAAAGTGCTGAACAGAAAAAATTGAGACATGGCTCATTGTAAAGAACTCTCCATGGGGAATAAAATATGTTAATGATGACGTCATCAGTCACGTGGTCGGCCGCCATCTTGGAAAAACCGAAAAACCTAGCACCTCCATATCTCCAAAAGTGCTGAACAGAAAAAATTGAGACATGACTCATTGTAAAGAACTCCCCATGGGGAATAAAATATGTTAATGATGACATCATCAGTCACGTGGTCGGCCGCCATCTTGGAAAAACGGCAAAACTTTGCACCACGAAATCTCCAAAAGTGCTGAACAGAAAAAATTGAGACATGGCTCATTGTAAAGAACTCTCCATGGGGAATAAAATATGTTAATGATGACGTCATCAGTCACGTGGTCGGCCGCCATCTTGGAAAAACCGAAAAACCTAGCACCTCCATATCTCCAAAAGTGCTGAACAGAAAAAATTGAGACATGACTCATTGTAAAGAACTCCCCATGGGGAATAAAATGTGTTAATGATGACGTCATCAGTCACGTGGTCGGCCGCCATCTTGGAAAAACGGCAAAACTTTGCACCACTATATCTCCAAAAGTGCTGAATAGAAAAAATTGAGACATGGCTCATTGCAAAGAACTCTCCATGGGGAATAAAATATGTTAATGATGACGTCATCGGTCACGTGGTTCGGCCGCCATCTTGGAAAAAACGAAAAACTTTGCACCTCCATATCCCCGAAAGTGCTGAATAGAAAAAATTGAGACATGGCTCATTGTAAAGAACTCTCCATGGGGAATCAAATATGTTCATCATGACGTCATTGGTCACGTGGTTCGGCTGCCATATTTGTCCTAAATGGCCAATAAAAAAGTACATTCCGGCAAGTCCTCGGTCTCTGACCGATTTTTCATCTGTCTGTCTGTCTGTCTGTCTGTTTGTGCGCAGTACTACGTCTACATCGTTGCACATAGCATCGCCATACTTTACACACATATTTGTCTTGCCCTGGAATAGACTGTACCCAATTTTTAACTCTCTAGGCCCAAGGTCAAGCTCAAGGTCACTCGAACTGAGTGACATTCTCGTTCTTATGAAGAAACGTGAAATCAGGGGGTCGAGTTTTCATTTTAAAAATATTTCAAACCACTATAACTCTAAAAGTACAAGAGATATGCATACACTTACTGTTACTGACATATAGGAAGTCAAATACGACATTTCAGTTGGCACTATGACCTTTGACCTTGAAAGTTCAAACTCAAGGTCAATCAAAAAGTACATTCCGGCAAGTCCTCGATCTCTGACCGATTTCTAGTCTATCTGTTTGTGAGCAAAATATCTCAAAAGGTTGTGGACGGATTCGGACGAAATTTGGTAGAGGTGTCGCGTATGTGACAAGGACGAAATGATTATATTTTTGTGAAGATCCGGATTCGGATCCGGCTACTAGAATTATTTAATTGTTTGAAATTCTTCACCATTGGGAGACGGCCAAAAACGATACATCGCAGGATATCTCAAAAAGTTATGGACGGATTCGGACGAAACTTGGTGGATAAGTTGGTTAAGTGATAAGAACACACCGATCAAATTTTGGTTCAGGTCCGAATCCAGATCGGGCCTATGATTCGATACAAAACGTCAACTGTTGAGCCGGGCGGAAGTATATGCTCTCCATTGAGTGCCGTTCTAATTCTTATGAAGATATCCCCTAAAAACGACAGCAATTTATGCTTCTTCAGCTTAAACAGAAATATCTCATTCGAGGCAATCATGTGGCAACGTTTCATGACGTTTGCTTTGTGATTGGGGAGAATAAAAATGGAAATCGTGCTGTCCGTGTCTCCCACACCACCGATGCGAGAAAGTAGTTTCAAGTGTAAATAGAACATGGAATGTGGGACATCGAGTGATTCCTCGCGTGGCCTGAGTGTGAAAGATTGAAAGAGTAGCAACTCGAGGAAGAGCTAGAATAGAACGGATCAGGAAGCAACAAAACAAAAGGAACAATAGGGTGAGGGAGGAAATACCAACAACAAAGACATTCATCAAGACCTTCAGACCTTCTTTCAGCAAGTGGCAGCTCATATTGTTTGACGTATTCAAGTTTGAAAGCTTGATTACCTTTTGCGCACCCAGATCCAATTAGCCACACTGGCATCTATCTTTGGTTCACCTTTGATGTAATGTAGTCTCCTGTGATCAAAGTGCTCTGATGAAGCAGTTTTCAGTCGATGAGTCTCAGAGGGTTTCGCTCTGTGGGGTTTGTTCGGCTGCAGTTGATTCCTGTGGCTTTGCTTTGTGGGTGAGTTGACGTTGATGGGTTTGTACGATTTAGCATTGTGTATCGAGAATGTGAATTTCCTGTGGCTGTGTGGTTAGGTACGTAATATATATATATATATGTATATAACACTACATGGTCAAAAGTATGCGGACACCCCTTATAATTAGTGGATTCAGCTGTTTCAGCCACACCCATTGTTGACAGGTATATCTTATTATAATAGAGCAAACGTATATGGTTATGTATGTTTATATGCGACGAAAACGTCTTCTTCTTCTTCAAATAAAATTACCACCCTCTTATTTAACACGCTTAATTGCGTTAAGACTGCTGAGACCCCTCAGACCTTTGATGAACCTTTAAATCCCCCAAGACCCTTCAGACCACAAAGACCCCAAAGACCCAAAACACCCCAAAGACCCAAAACACCCCAAAGACCCAAAATACCCTTCAAGGCCCTGAGGCTGAAAAAGACCCAAAAGACCCCGAAGACCCCGAATGCCCAAAACACCCCGAAGACTGCCGAATGCCTCAACTCTGTTTGCCTCAAAATATTGTGTCCCAAACCCATCTCTCTCTGTTCCCACCTTACCCAGTCGAACCCAACTGCTCCTGGACTCTGTGTCCTTCTCTCCTGACAAGGTGGAGAAGTTTTTGTCAAACCTCGACTCTGATCCTGCATCTGGACCAAACGGCATCAGCCCACGGGTCCTAAAATCCTGCTCTGCCGCTCTATCTCACCCTCTCTCTGTTCTTTTCACCCTCTCTTTTGCTCAAGGTCATCTGCCAGCATCTTGGAAATCAGCAAACATTACCGCTTTACACAAAAAATGTGCAAAAACAGATCCTTGCAACTACAGACCAATCAGCCTGCTCCCAATTATCAGCAAAGTCATGGAATCCATCATTGCTTCAGATATCAAATCCTTCCTCTTCTCCAATGGCTTGATCTCCCATCATCAATTTGGATTCAGACCAGGTCATTCTACTCTGGACATGTTGCTTCTGCTGTCTCAACAATGGATGGAGGTCCTCAATGCCAAACAGGAAATCAGAGCTGTCTCCCTTGACATATCACGTGCCTTTGATACGGTAGGGCACCCAGCTCTGCTCACCCAACTCTCCTCCTATGGTATCCATGGAAATATCCACGCTTGGCTTGCGGACTTCCTCTCTGGTCATAGTCAACGTGTGGCCCTGAATGGATTTCTCTCATCGCCCCTTCCTGTTCTGGCTGGAGTTCCCCAAGGTAGTGTTCTGGGCCCTGTGCTTTTTCTGGTCTTCATCAACGATCTCTCCGACTCTCTGGAAAATCCTCTCTATCTCTTTGCTGATGACTCCACTCTCTGCCGCTCCATTCCTCATCCCTCAGATCGGCAGCCTCCAGCCTCCTCACTCTCTGCAGACCTGGACAAAATCACAGACTGATCAAACAAGTGGAACATGTTTTTCAATCCTGACAAATCTCACACTCTTACTATGTCTCTCTGAAAAGACCGACTGGAAAACCCTCCCATCTACTTTCTCAACAATCCTCGCCAAGAAGTTCTGTCGCTCAAGCTTTTGGGTCTCACTATCTGCCATGATCTTTCTTGGCAAAAACCACATTTCCAAGCTGGCCTCCAAAGCCAGTCGCCGACTGGGCATCCTCCGTCATGCGAGGTCCTTCCTTGGCACACCTGATCTCGTCACCACATACAAGGCTTTCATCCGCAAGTCAATGGAATACTGTTTCCCCCTCTGGGCCGGTGCTCCTGCCTCACACCTAGCTCAGCTTTACGCTGTTGAAGCCAAAGCTTTCAGAATCATTGGAATCTCCTGCGATGAAGCTAACTCTGAGGGCCTTTCACTCGTACTCACCGCAGGCAGGTTGGTGGTCTTTCTGTCTTCTACCGACTCCTCTCCGGCCTTGCTCCCCCAGCTCTTTCTGTGCTCTGTCCCCCAAATATTCCTACAGGTCACACAAGATCTGCCAGCAACCCTCTTATGGTTAAACTGCCAAAATCTAGGCTCTCTGCTCACCTTCACTCTTTCATTCCTCTTTTCTCCCGCCTCTGGAACAAACTCCCCCACTCCCTTGAATCCCACTCCTCCCTCCAGGTCTTTAAAACAGCTGTTCACCACCATCTCTTATCTTCCCCCATCCAAAACCGTGATCTTTTCTACCCCCGCTAATTCACCCCAGATACACTTTTTCGAAATTCCAACTTCTTTCCTGGAAGTCCTTGCAGTGTCCATATGTTTTATACCTCTCCCACCTCCCCCCAAGCCCTCTCCCTCCCACAGTTCTCTCGATGTCCCTGCTCTCAAATGTTGTGTTTGTGTCCTTCCCCCTCTCTCCCATCTTGTCTACCGCTCTCCTTATTTTGTGTTTTATGTGTCGGCTTGTGTCGGTTTGACTTTTTGTGTGATTAATGTTAGCTCTTTCACGAGCCTCGATCTTGTATACAAAAAAAAAAAAAAAAAAAAAAAAATACCCTGAATACCCAAGACACCCCGAAAACCCCAAATACCCAAAACACCCCAAAAACCCAGAATACCCAAAACGCCCCGAAAACCCCGAATACCCAAAACACCCCGAATACCCAAAACACCCCGAAGACTCAAAACACCACGAAGACCCAAAACACCCCGAAGACCCAAAACACCCCGAAGACCCAAAACACCCCAAAGACCCAAAACACCCCAACGACCCTTCAAGACCAAGAAGAACCAAAAGACCCTTTAGACCAAAAACCCCCTGAAGACCCCAAAAACCCTTCAGACCCAAAACCCTCTGAAGACAGCAAAGACCCAAAAGACCCTGAAGACCCAAAACACCCCAAAGACCCAAAAGACACCGAAATGGACAAAGATGCCTACGCCTCTGAAACGACGCGTGGTGAGGCGCGTGGAGCGTGCCGAGTCACGCTAGTCTTATTATAATAGAGCAAACGTATATGGTTATGTATGTTTTTTGCGACCAAAACGTCTTCTTCTTCAAATAAAATTAACACCCAAAATACAGTCCGTGAACTCTTAATTACGTTTAGACTGCTGAGACCCCTTCGACCTTTGACGACCCTTTAGGTCCCCAAGACCACCAATACCCCTGAAGACCCAAAATAACCTTAAAGACCCAATAGACCCCGAAGACCCAAATCCCCTGAAGACCCAAAAGACCCCCGAAGACCCTAAAGACCCAAAATACCTTTGACATCCCTGAGGATTCAAAAGACCCTGAAGACCCAAATGGCCCCGAAGACCCAAAACACCCCAAAGACCAAAAACACCCCAAAGACCCAAAATGACCCTAAAGACCCCGAAGAGCCAAAAGAACCAAAACACCCCGAAGATCCAAAACACCATGAAGACCCAAAACACCCTGAAAACACCCTTTTTTGTCAAACCTCGACTCTGATTCTGCAACTGGACCAGACGGCATCAGACCACGGGTCCTAAAATCCTGCTCTGCCGCTCTATCTCACCCTCTCTCTGTTCTTTTCACCCTCTCTTTTGCTCAAGGTCATCTGCCAGCATCTTGGAAATCAGCCAACATCACCGCTTTACACAAAAAGGTGCAAAAACAGATCCTTGCAACTACAGACCAATCAGCCTGCTCCCAATTATCAGCAAAGTCATGGAATCCATCATTGTGATTAATGTTAGCTCTTTCACGAGCCTCGATCTTGTATCACCCCCCCCCCCCCCCCCAAAAAAAAAAAAAAAAAAAAAGACCCCAAAGACCCTTTCGCCACAAAAGAACCTTGAATACCCCGAAGAACCAAAATACCCAAAAACCCTTAATGACCCAGAGGAACCAAAAGACCCTTAAGACCCAAAAGCCCCTGAAGACACCGAAGACCCTGAAGACCCAGAAGACCCAAAACACCCCAAAATACCCTTAAAGCCCCAGAGGGTCCAAAAGACCCAAATGGCCCTGAAGACCCAAAACACCATGAAGACCCAAAAGACCCTGAAGATCCAAAAGACACCGAAATGGTCAAATATGCCTAGCCCTCTGAAACGGTGTGTAGTGAGGCGCGCGGAGCGTGCCAAGTCACGCTCGTATATACACCATGACCAAAAGTATGTGGACACCTCAACATCGAACATCTCATTCCAAAATCATGGGCATTATTATGGAGTTGGTCCCCCCTTTCCTGCTATAACAGCCTCCACTCTTCTGGGAAGGCTTTCCACTAGATGTTGGAACATTGCTGCGGAGATTTGCTTTCATTCAGCCACAAGAGCATTAGTGAGGTCAGGCACTGATGTTGGGCGATTAGGCCTGGCTCGCAGTCGGCGTTCCAATTCATCCCAAAGGTGTTCAATGGGGTTGAGGTCAGGGCTCTGTGCAGGCCAGTCAAGTTCTTCCACACCGATCTTGGCAAACCATTTCTGTATGGACTTCACTTTGTGCATGGAGGCATTGTCATGCTGAAACAGGAAAGGGCCTTCCCCAAACTGTTGCCACAAAATTGAAAGCACACAATCGTCTCGACTCTAGAATGTCATTGTATGCTGTGGCGTTAGGATTTCCATTCACTGGAACTAAGGGGCCTAGCCCGAACCATGAAAAACAGCACCAGGCCATTATTCCTCCTCCACCAAACTTTACAGTTGGCAAAATGAAATCGGGCAAGTAGCGTTCTCCTGGCATCCGCCAAACCCAGATTAGTCCATTGGACTGCCATATGGTGAAGCGTGATTCATCACTCCAGAGAACACGTTTCCACTGCTCCAGAGTACAATGGGGGCGAGCTTTACACCACTCCAGCTGACGCCTGGCGTTGCGCATGGTGATCCTAGGCTTGTGTGCGGCTTCTCGGCCGTGGAACCCATTTCATGAAGTTCCCGACGAACAGTTGTTGTGCTGACGTTGCTTCCAGAGGCAGTTTGGAACTCGGTAGTGAGTGTTACAACTGAGGACATATGAATTTTATGCACTATGCACTTCAGCACTCGGCAGTCCCGTTCTGTGAGCTTGTGTGGCCTACAACTTTGCGGCTGAGCTGTTGTTGCTCCTAGACGTTTCCACTTCACAATAACAGCACTTACAGTTGACCGGGGCAGCTCAAGTAGGGCAGAAATTTGACGAACTGACTTGTTGGAAAGGTGGCATCCTATGATGGTGCCATGTTGAAAGTCACTGAGCTCTTCAGTACGGCCCATTCTACGACTATATACATATATATTGTTGCGGCTATGAGGATTGAGTTTTTTTTGATTGTGTTGTATTGTATAGTAAATGGTTGTGAATTATTGTTTTAGTCTGAGCCCTCCTTGCTCCAGTGTGTATAAAGGTCAAAGGGCGTTCCGGTAGTTAATTCCATAAAGCATACATTGAAGGACACTATAATATCCCTGTTCAGTAGTTTATTTCCTTATTCTGTGTATTAGGTTAAGGCTTTGTCTTCCATTAAAATGACACTCCATTGCACCAAGTGAAATAAGATAGATTCCCTTCATTCTTCATTCCCATTCCCAAAACCTCCATTTCCCCTTTCGTCATGGCCAAGCCTCAATTTGCCAATTACATCCCCTCCAAAACCACCATTGAACATGTGCTCGGGTCGGGGAAGAAAGGCGTGCCCGCCCGTCGTCATCAAGGGCGGAGCCAGAGGGTCGCGCGACCAACCATGGCCGAGGTGAGCACACCGATGGGCGTGTCCTGAAGGCCGGCGGCTTAATCGCCGGAGGCGTTATAAAAGCGCGCGCGCAAGAGTGGTCAGGAGTTGCGTAGAGAGGTCCATGACAAGAGAGGTCCATGACAAAGAGAGGTCCATGACAAGAGTGGCGGCTGCATCCACAGCAGCTTGAGCCACCGAAACTGCATCCACAGCAGCTTGAGCCACTGAAACTGCAGCCACAGCAGCTTGGAACCAGACGGACGTTTTGAGCAGGACCGAAAAGGAACGGCGGCTGCCAAACGTGCCGATCGGGCTGCGGTATCCGTGGACCAGCCTCCCCCCTCCAGCCATCCACCTCCTGCCATTCCTATCATCATCCCCCGTGTAAGTGTGTTCGTAGTCTGTCTTTTGTCTTGTCCCTGGGAATAAGTTAAGCCTGTTAGATAAGCTAGTATTTTCACTGTGTCTCTAAAATCTTCTGTATATTATTTTCTTATCTTTCCTTCTTCCTTGGTTATTTTGAGCATGTAAATAGTAGAAATAAATTTAGTAGTATTTCCAACCTTTTGGTTGTCTGCTTCTTCTTCACATCCGTGTCGCCTTAGTCTTTTCCCTATTGAATATCTGTGGCGCGATCTGGCCAACGCTCGGGAATCGGGTTAGTCGGGGTAACTGTACGACCGCGGGGCCATCCGCTCGGCAAACATAACATCTTATCCGCGGGCCGTAACAATTGGTGTCGGGAGCGGGAACGGACCCGAAGCGCGCTTAACGCGCTCAAAATTACGAGCGACTGAAATTTGGTTTGTTTTAAAGAAAAACCCGAATTTTGAAATCGCGCCATGGCTGGTCAAGGCGACGGGATGTCGGTGGGAAAGATAGACGGGGTAGAATCAACCCAAGACCAGGGGGAAATGTATGTGGATGAAAGAGAGGAGGAGAACATTGGCAATGTGGTTGAGGAGGTATCAGGTGCACAAAATGGCGCTCTCGCGCACGTGGTTACAGCGGCACCAAATTTTGCCGCGCCCGTGACCGTAGCAGCGGGCTTTGATGTGGGGGACTTCATGGCGCAATTCGCCGAGATGCTGAGAATAAACGGGGAGAAATTGAGTAATAAAATTGAAGCAATAACGAACGAATTGGAGGGCCAAATGGGGGTAATAAGGGACGAAAGGAGGGCTAACAGTGAGCGATTGGGAAACCAAATTGAAGCAATAACGAACGGAATGAGGGCCGATAGGGAGGAAAGGGAGCAGAGGGACAGAGACCGCAAGTTGGGCGAAAGGGTCCCAGGGGTGCACGACGAGGTAACGCGGGTCGAGAAGCGCTGGTTGAGCGAAGCGGAGAAAAGCGCGGGTACAATGACGGAGGTAGAAATTGCGACACGGGGTTTGGAAAAGCCGGCGACCGATGAGGTAGAGGGAATTTTATTAAAGCCAACGGTCGTCGAGGTGAGTAAAGAAAAAGTGGTAGTGGGCATTGAAATTGAAGAGACCGGGGACTTAGAAAACCACTCGCGGCGGGAGGAAAAGATGGAATATGTACAAAGTCCCTGCTCAAATCATGATGATGTACTCGCTAATCCAAATGGAAGTTTGCAGGTCCGCGTGGAGAAAAGGATCCCCCAGGTGAGTCGTGCTGTATATTGTGCGGGTAGATTTTGTAAGAGGATGTTCGGCGGCAAAAGAATTTTCGCGCGATTGGGATCGATATGGCACCCGGGCGTTGGTGAAGGGTCCCGTGTGAGTGGAAATGGCACGCGTGTGAAAAAAAAGTGTGCGTCGGCGAGTGGGTGTGTTATAAAGTGTGGGAGTGAAACCGAGTGCGAGCGAGAATGCTCGTCGGGGTGTACGGAGTGTGACACGAGGAGTGAGTTGGTGGTGGAGCGGGTGCGAGGATGCACGCATGGGATGAACGGCGAGGGTGTGCGAGAAAGCACACCTGAGTTGGTAGTAGCGTGAGTGCGAGGGAGCACATCGGAGCGTGGTAGTGGGTGGATGCAAGAGTGCACGCCCATGGTGAGTGTTACGGAGGACGTAACGGAGGAGAGGTGTGGACCGAAGTGTGCGAACGGCGAGTGTGCGCAAGAGTGTGCGCGAGAGGTGTGGTGTGTAACAGGGAGTGCGTTGGTGGAATGTACGGACGGCGTTGGAGCACTGAGCTCGGTGAGGGTGAAAGGGGTAGCGTATGCGTGTGAGCATGTAGGTGAAGCATCGACGGTAACCGGGTTAGCGGTTAGAGCGACGGATAGCCGATGCGAGCACTCGGGGCGCGGTGTGCTTTGTTGGATGCCAGGCCCGGCGCGGATCGATGCTGCGTCGCTTCTCTTCGAAGCGTCGGTGCCGATTCGGGCTTGGCCCCGCCCTGCACGGTCGAGTCCGGGCCTTGGCGGGTGAGGCGACCGGTCCGGTTCAAGGGCGAGTGGGAGGAAGCGGAACGGTGCCTCCTCGTGGGGACGGGGTTCCGACCGGGCGAGCCTCAGTCATCGGGCCCGGGACCGCAAGGTACCGAGCCGCGATGATGCGTGGAACCTCAGCCCGAGCATGCCTCCCCCCCAGAGTCGTGAAAGCCGGACAGATTCAACCTGCAGGTGACCAAACCACCCGAATTCATTGCTCGGCTTTGCGAAGCCGAGTTTTAATGATGTGACGACGCACCGAGGCTCAGATATAGCGGACTGTGATGATGATGATACTGATAGTGTTTTTGATCCGAAATTTAGAAAAGTGGATAGAATTGGCAGTAAATAGAAAATTTTTGATTGGTTGGAATTTGGTGTGCAAAATTGGTAGTTGGAGATGCCCGATGTGGTGGGATGGCAACTCTGTCATCCCTCACAGCGGGGGCAAAGGAGCACTAGTCTTATGGGGTATGGCAGTGAAAACTAGCCCGGGAGGGTTAGGATATAATGGTAGGGATCTAGAGCAGATGACCTTAGGTAACGTTAAGGTTAGGTAGTGACTGATACCTGTAGTGGGGACGCAGGTAGATTAGTGTGGATGATAATGACGTGGTATGTGCTTAGTTTAAAGGGAAGACGGGGAGCACTAAGTTAGGAGGGCAACAGGTAGATTAGATGATGCCGTGTGAGTGTTGGAGGTGGATTCAGAAGTGTATTGTGAAAAGTGTGTGAGGAACAGGTGTGATTGCACAGGTGTGCAACTGGACAGGTGGATGGAGCAGTGTATGAGGGAGTGATGGTGATGAGTATTGTGTTGACCGAATGGTCCAGGAAGGAAGGAGGGTGCAGGTGGCACCATGTGTGATTGCACAGGTGTGCAACGACAGGTGTATGAAAAACAGGTGTATGGAATAAATGGTCTGGAATATATGGAGTATTGGAATGGATGGTCGTGGAGTGAGTATGGTGGAAACTATGGAGTGGAGTGGATGGTGCGAAGATGTGAATGGGGGAAGGATGGACCCCCATCACGAATACCCGGGGGGGTAGTGTAAGTGTTAGGTAGAGGGTATAGGTAAATTGTGGTTGGATATTGGCATCTGTGGTGCGGGTGGAAGAATGGTGATTGGATGGGTGCATTAGTGTTGTGGAAATGGCTGGGCGTGTAGCCTGTTAGTGTGTGTAGTTGGTTTGGGCACTCCACCACTGTGAGGATGTCGGCCAGGTGAGGCCGCAGGTGGGCTCTTGGAGCCGGTAGAGTTGTTGTGGATGGGGCCCGAGGATCCGGAGGACGGACCCGGGTAGCCCAGTGCCAGAGGGCACCGAGGGGTGACAGAGCCAGGAGGGGCCTTCCCCAGTTAGATAGGTTAGGGTGAGGAGCTAGGTAAGCTCGGGTGGCAACTGCAGTGGTGGAGGTGTGCAGGTGGGTAGACCTGCTGGGAGAGCTACATGCCCCAGTCCTGAAATTGTGCAAGGGCACGGAGTTGAATCGGGGGAGTGAGACCCCAAATTGAGAAGCACCACAGTTTGGTCAATGGGAATTGGTTTCTAGAACCCATAGTGTAAGATGGCCAATGGATTGGCAGGGAAAGACCCCGGGTAGTGTAAAGTGTATTAAAGTCATTTAGAAAGTAGTTAGGATGAAGATCTCCTCGCACCATCTGCATCCACTCACCTGAGATGACGTAACTCCACACCATGCCATGTTTTTATTATTTTTATGATGCAGATGTTTGGAATGTGAGACGCATCATGACGTGGGTGTGACATTGTGCTTGATGTTCCATCTCTTCCTCCTTAGGAGGATTGATGATGAATTGGGTGATGGCAAATTTTGGTTAGAGGGATTGTGGAGACGAATTTGGTATAGGGGAAATATGGGGAAGATGTGACGGTAGCGACGGATTTGTAAATGTGTAGATTTTGTACATATGGGGTAAGGGCAAGGGTAGTGTAGGTGACAGGGGGGGGGTGACGTACGGTAGGGACGAGCTTTCTCACTTCGCTCTCCGTACGCACTTCACCTTGCATTGCCTTATTGATGTGTACCCTTCGGCTCCCTCTGCTGGCTATTATTATTTTCCTGGTGTTGTCATCTTCCTTTGCTGGCGGCCTATTTGCACTAAAACTTGCCCAAACGTGTCCATTTTTGTTTTATTTATGGCCCACAGGCGGCCGACTAGTGTGGTTCACCTGTGGGGCATCTGTGCCCTGTGATCAAGGTCCGCCAGCAAGATTTCGGGCCTTCATGGCCGGTTCCAGCAGAGGGGCCATGCCCCAACCCATGGGGTCCATAAGTGGTGCTCGTCCACAGACATGTGGTCCATAATGTGGTGCATCGATGCAGACAGCTGGTTCCGGGAGTTCCGGGTGCACAATGGCGGAGTCACGCACGCTCCCCTCGGTGCCCAGTGGCGCACAGGTCATGTGGGAGACAAAAGGGGGGACAGACAGATGAGCGAGGGGTAAGGTCACAACCGAAGAGCAAGAGACCACCTGCAGGGTTAGGGGTTGTTGTTTTTATTTTGATGAACGATGATGACTGTGCAGTGTGCACCGATTGGTGCTTGAGGGTGTGTTGGTGCGTTTTGGGTGCTTTCATGGTGCATTGATGCAGAGCAGACTGTCTCCCCCCCAGAAAGAACAATCACAGGTCCTGGGTTAGTTTTGTAAATAAAGTAGCGTCAACTGTAAATAATGCTCCCCACCGTCAATGTATAGTTTGAAGACCATTCCGCAATTCGGTTAGCTGTGGGCGTGAGTCTGTTAGGTAGGGTGCAATGGAGCAGCGGGACATATTTATTTATGTTTTAAAACTGTCGCACTCAGGGTCAGGTTAAAAGTAGAGGGAACTACACCTACGTGTCACACTAAATTAAAGTTATAGGCCCGGGACGTGCCTAAGAGGAGGAGGGTGCAGTGTTGCGGATATGAGGATTGAGTTTTTTTTTATTGTGTTGTATTGTATAGTAAATGGTTGTGAATTATTGTTTTAGTCTGAGCCCTCCTTGCTCCAGTGTGTATAAAGGTCAAAGGGCGTTCCGGTAGTTAATTCCATAAAGCATACATTGAAGGACACTATAATATCCCTGTTCAGTAGTTTATTTCCTTATTCTGTGTATTAGGTTAAGGCTTTGTCTTCCATTAAAATGACACTCCATTGCACCAAGTGAAATAAGATAGATTCCCTTCATTCTTCATTCCCATTCCCAAAACCTCAATTTCCCCTTTCGTCATGGCCAAGCCTCAATTTGCCAATTACATCCCCTCCAAAACCACCATTGAACATGTGCTCGGGTCGGGGAAGAAAGGCGTGCCCGCCCGTCGTCATCAAGGGCGGAGCCAGAGGGTCGCGCGACCAACCATGGCCGAGGCGAGCACACCGATGGGCGTGTCCTGAAGGCCGGAGGCGTTATAAAAGCGCGCGCGCAAGAGTGGTCAGGAGTTGCGTAGAGAGGTCCATGACAAGAGAGGTCCATGACAAGAGAGGTCCATGACAAAGAGAGGTCCATGACAAGAGTGGCGGCTGCATCCACAGCAGCTTGAGCCACCGAAACTGCATCCACAGCAGCTTGAGCCACCGAAACTGCATCCACAGCAGCTTGAGCCACCGAAACTGCAGCCACAGCAGCTTGGAACCAGACGGACGTTTTGAGCAGGACCGAAAAGGAACGGCGGCTGCCAAACGCGCCGATCGGGCTGCGGTATCCGTGGACCGGCCTCCCCCCTCCAGCCATCCACCTCCTGCCATTCCTATCATCATCCCCCATGTAAGTGTGTTCGTAGTCTGTCTTTTGTCTTGTCCCTGGGAATAAGTTAAGCCTGTTAGATAAGCTAGTATTTTCACTGTGTCTCTAAAATCTTCTGTATATTATGTTCTTATCTTTCCTTCTTCCTTGGTTATTTTGAGCATGTAAATAGTAGAAATAAATTTAGTAGTATTTCCAACCTTTTGGTTGTCTGCTTCTTCTTCACATCCGTGTCGCCTTAGTCTTTTCCCTATTGAATATCTGTGGCGCGATCCGGCCAACGCTCGGGAATCGGGTTCGTCGGGGTAACTGTACGACCGCGGGGCCATCCGCTCGGCAAACATAACATCTTATCCGTGGGCCGTAACAATATATATATATATATATATATATATATATATATATATATATATATATATATATATATATATGTATATATATATATATATATATATGTATATATATATATGTATATATATATATATATATATATATATATATATATATATATATATATATATATATATATATATATATATATATATATATATATATATATTGTTGCGGATATGAGGATGGCATTTTTTTGATTGTGTGTATTGGATTGTGGTAAACTGCTGTGTACCATTGGTTGGATATGGCCCCTCTTGCCTCCAGAGTTGTATAAAGGTAAAAAGGGCGTCTCGGTAATTAGTCCATAAGCATACACGTCAGCCAATCATAGAATGCCCCTGTTCGATAGCTTATGTCTTATTATGTGTCTTAGGGTAAGGCTGTGTCTCCCATTAACTTAAATACTCCATTGTACCAAGTGAAATAAGAATAGGTCCCCTTTCATTTCATTTCGATGGCCAACTGCATTTTGGGCGGTTTTTCTTCAACCACCATTGGCCACGAGGCAGGGTTGGGGAAGAAAGGCGGGTCCCCACCTCGTCAGAGAGGGGAGGAGTGAGCCAGCCCCACTCGTAACCATGAACTCGACCAACCATGAACAAGGGGTTTGGCTTGAGAGGGCGGAGGAAGAGCGTTTGGGGGAGGTTCGCAAAGGTTGAGGGGCGGGGCCTATATAACCCGCCGGCGGGGCGTTCCCAAAGGAGTTGAGACAAGGAGGGAGGAGACAAGAGCTGGGTCGTCAGAGAGTTGCGCTTTTACTGAGTCCAAAGAAAGAGCTGGGTCGTCAGAGAGTTGCGCTTTTACTGAGTCCAAAGAAAGAGCTGGGTCGTCAGAGAGTTGCGCTTTTACTGAGTCCAAAGAAAGAGCTGGGTCGCCAGAGCAGATGCGCTTTTACTGAGACAAGCAGCTCCGACCCGTGACTCCGCGCACACGACAGGCTCGGTGGCATCAGCGGCCGTCGAGGTCCAGCCCGACGTCCCGTGCGGGATCAAGCTCCAGCCAGCTCCGTGCCGTCCTCCCCCCTCCAGCCACACACCTCCTTCCAGCCAATCCACTCTGCAATTCCCCGCGTGAGTCAGTGTCTTTGTTTGTTCTGTCCTGGGTAGGTAATTAAGCTTGTATAAGGAATTCACTGTGTCACCTGCGTCTCATGTCCCTGTAAATAATCGTGACTGCTCCTTTTTGCTTGTGTGTGTAAATAATAAATCCCGTTACTCTTCTGTACGTCTTCTTCCTCTTTGCATTCGGTCGCTTTAGAGTTTTCCCGATTGAGTAGCTGTGGCGCGATACGGCCAACGTTTGTGTTGAATCGGGTTTTAGTCGGGGAATAACTGTTCGGCCGCGGTTACACCACCGCTCGGTCAAAATAACATCTAATCCGCGGTCCGTAACAAATTGGTGTCAGGAGTGGGATATACGGCGTATTGGAATGGATGGTCGTGGAGTGAGTATGGTGGAAATTGTGGAGTGGAGTGGATGGTGCGAAGGTGTGAATGGGGGAAGAGTGGACCCCCATCACGAATACCCGGGGCGGGTAGTGTAAGTGTTAGGTAGAGGGTATAGGTAAATTGTGGTTGGATATTGGCATCTGTGGTGCGGGTGAGAGAATGGTATTGTGGATGGGTGCATTAGTGTTGTGGAAATGGCTGGGCGTGTAGCCTGTTAGTGTGTGTAGTTGGTTTGGGCACTCCACCACTCTGAGGATGTCGGCCAGGTGAGGCCACAGGTGGGCTCTGGGAGCCGGTAGTAGTTGTTGTGGATGGGGCCCGAGGATCCGGAGGACGGACCCGGGTAACCCAGTGCCAGAGGGCACCAAGGGGTGACAGAGCCAGGAGGGGCCTTCCCCAGTTAGATAGGTTAGGGTGAGGAGCAGGTAAGCTCGGGTGGCAACTGCAGTGGTGGAGGTGTGCAGGTGGGTAGACCTGTTGGGAGGGCTACACGTCACAGCCCAGAAATTGTGCAAGGGCACCGGGAGATGAATCGGGGGAGTGAGACCCCAAATTGAGAAGCACCACAGTTTGGTCAATGGGAATTTGGTTTTTAGAACCCATAGTGTAAGTTGGCCAATGGATTGGCAGGGAGAGACCCCGGGTAGTGTAAAGTGTGTTAATGTCATTTAGAGGATAGTTAGGATTAGGAAGTCTCCTCGCACCATCTGCATCCACTCACCTGAGGTGACAGGTACTCCACACCATGCCATGCTTTGATTATTTTTTACTGTGCAAATGTTTTGGATTGTGAGACGCAT